>NC_077248.1:37002088-37348755 GCF_947179165.1 Solanum dulcamara
TATTGTCTCCATTGAAGGAATTATGGTTAATCCAACGAAGACCGCAGAAGCTAATAAATGGCCTAGACTGTTGTCTCCTGCTGATATTTGGAGATTCTTGGGCTTAGTCGGTTATTATAGATAGTTTGTGGAAGGTTTCTCTTCCAGGTCATCTTACCTACTTTGACTCAAAAGAAGGTGAAATTCCAATGGTCTGAGGCATCTGAGAAAAGCTTCCAAGAGTTGAATGATAGACATACCTCCACTTTGGTGTTGACTTTAATAGAAGGTTCCAATGTGTTCATTGTTTATTTTTATTCTTTACAATTAGTCCTAGTTGTGTTCTAATACAAAATGGTAAAGTGATAGGTTTTGTTTCCAGGCAACTCAAGCACATGAGAAGAATTACCCCAATCATAACTTGGAGTTTGCGGCAGTGGTATTTGCCTTGAAGTTGTGGAAACATTACTTTTATACTCTCCATGTGGATGTTTTTACGGATCACAAGAGTTGTCAATATGTGTTCTCTCAAAAGGACTTGAAACTTCGACAAAGGAGATATCTTGAGTTGTTGAAGGATTATCAAATGATGTGCTATACCATCCGGCTAAGGAAAATATGGTTGTCGACGCTCTTAGTATATTTTTCATGAATAGTGTTGCTTATATTGAGATATAAATAAGGAGCTAGTTCGGGATGTGGACATATTAGCTCATTTGGGTTTCTGATAGGTTGATTCTGAGGATGGTAGTGTTAATGTACAAAATTGCACTGAATCATCCCTTGTGGTGGATGTTAAGGAAAAACAGGATAGTGATCCCGCTTTGGTTAAGTTAGAGAAAATGGTTTCCAAAAAAGCCATTGATGCTCTCCTAAGAGGGAAATGGTGTTCTGAGATATCAATGCCGGTTATGCGCTCCGAATGTTGATGGCTTAAATGATGTGATATTATCCGAATCTCATAGTTCGAGATATTCAGTATATATCAATTCCACAATGAAGTATCAATATTTAAGGGAAATTTATTATTGGAATGGCATGAAAAGGGATATGGTTGAATTCATAGCTAAGTGTCTAAACTGTCAATAAGTGGAAGTTGAGTATCAAAAATCGGGAGATTTCTCTCAATACATTGAGATTCCTACTTTCAAGTGGGAAGCCTTGAATATGTACTTTATTACTGATTTTCCTTGTACTTGTAGGAAACTTGATTCTATTTGGGTGATTGTCGTCCGAATGACTAAATTGACTCATTTTCATCCTATTAAGACCTCATGTACAGCCAAGGATTATGCTATATTGTATATCCGAGAGATGGTTACGCTTTATGGTGTTCCATTATTTATCATTTTAGATCAAAGTACTCAGTTTACATCTCAGTTTTGGAAATCCTTCCAAAAGTGTCTTGGTACTCATATGAAGCTTAATACGACTTTTCACCCACAGATGGATTGTCAGGCTGAGCATACCATTCTGACATAAGAGGACATGTTAAGAGCATCTGTTATTAATTTTAAAGGAAATTGGGATGATCATTTGCCATTGATAGAGTTTGCTTATAATAAGAGTTATCACTCTAGCATCGAGATTAATCAATTTTAGGCCTTGTATAGCATAGGTGTAGACCTCTATTTGTTGGTTTGAGGATAAATAAGTTGCTTTGATAGGTCCTGAGTTCATATTTGAGGCTATGGAGAAGGTTAGACTCATTAGACAAAGATTGTAGTTTGCCTAAATTGACAAAAGTCCTATTCGTCTCTTTATTGGCCCATATCAAATTTTGAGGTGGATTGGTAATGTGGCTTATGAGGTAGATAGTATAGAGCCTATGTTATCACTTTCTCGTTTTGAGACGTACATTGTCACAATCCAATTTCTCAGGCTATGATGGCACCTGCTAACAACCAACAGCAGGTAAGCCTAACCCTTAACACATAGCCTAGAACCATAGGCAATAGGCTATCAAGCAGAAGATGAATAAATAAATTGGAAAGTAAGTAATAGTTAGAAGAAAGAGAAAAACTGAAATAACCACAAGAAACCACCCCAAGACCTGCCATTAGTTAGTAATCGAGCATCTAAATCAAAATAGAAGTACAAGGGTTTTACATATACAATGTGTATAGACAGTTTTTGAAAACAAGTAAAAACCAATCCTAGTCCATCATAGGTGGAAATCGGCAACTTCGAATGCCAGAAACTCACTAAATCTCCTAATCAAAAGCTTCTTTGCACCAGGAAAAATCAATGGCGCAAAACCATACTATGATCTGCCTTTGTAGAAGTGTAGTGTGAGTACCAAACTAATGGTACTTAGTAGGCATAGGCCGACTAAGCTCCACAGATAAAGCAAGTATAAATAACATATAATTAGGTAAATATTGCACAAGTACAAATAAGTAATTATCACAATAATGATAGGAAATAAGAAAAGGATACTGGAGACATAGATAAAGGAGCAGAGTAAGAGAACGCACCTGAGTGCAATCCAACAACCTATTAACAGGAAAGAGGTAGCATAGGAGTCTACTAATCAAGGCTACCGTACCAATGGGAAAGGATAACCACTTAATCACCTAAGAACTAATCCGACTGAACCTACCAAGAAGTACCAACCACAATCCAACTAATATACCTCATAAAGCGATTGCAAAAGAAACCAAGGTAAGTAAAAGTAAGATCAAATAATAACCGACCGGACTCCTATACCCCCGAATGGTATAAATAAAGGAAAACATACCCTGTCCCCCATAAACTGGGGAACCCCACCATACAAGAATACTGGTTATAGGCAATGCTAATGAATGCAAGTTTATAGTAAAATCAAACAATATCATCAGTGGCTCTCAGCGATCAATAATAAAAAATGTATAGACCCACCCCGGCCCCACCCTGCTAGGGGAATCCATGCAGCTCCCTCATCCAGTTTAGTAGTGCACTGGCTAGAGTGTCCCATAAAGGTCGTGGGAAGTATGTATACTTTACCTAGGCTCAAACTAGGTTTTACATAAACTTATTTTACCCCCATAGTAGTACTGGATAGTGAGCATTGAATCTAATATATAAAGGGTGACGCTGCACAGGATATCCGTAAACCAATAACCTCTAACTATGAGCACCCGAAAAAGGGCCCACCCAACCAGCTAGTAAACTCCCAGGGGCATGGCCAAACTACCAAGAGTAAACCCGGGGGCATTGGTGAGTTAAGAAAGGGCGTTGATGCGCCGAATATCCAAGTAAAACTGAGTATGTCCTAGGTGCCTCTAAAGCCTCAGGTAGTAAAAAAAGCACGTCCCTGACGCCTCATAAGTTTTAAAATAGTGACCAAGTAATTTTGATGGTACGACTGATGTTAAAACCAGTTTAATAGCAGTAAAGGCATGAGAAAGGCATCTCTAAAGTAGAAGTGGAAATTCTAATGTCAAGACCAAGATGGTACCACAAAATGAGTAAATATGCTCAATCAAATGCAAGAATGTCATCACTAGCGTCCAAACAAGATACACGTAGCCATAAAAGAAATACCATATCTGATCACACCAATATGTCAAAAGACTAACCTGGGATCTAATTGCTCTTCAAATATGGCCTCGGGACCAACAATAGATAATAGGTAAGATGGATTCATAAACCTACCGCTAAACAAAAGCAAACAAATCGAGACATGGCTCAGAATCGGATAAGGGGAGAAATATTTCTATGATTGAAGCCTTATCCAAAAATGTGCCACCTCAGCTCCTAACGAGAACAACTAAGCCAAACATATGGCTACGATGAGCCTCATAGGTCTCAGGCACTAGCATAAAGTGTATTCTATCCGTAATAATCCCTACCAGAAGCTATGCATATGTAAGAGGGCGGTAAACACATGATAAAGCACCTAAGGCTCAAACCTACCCAAAATCCATCAATAGCAATCCTAAGTGGAATAATAATACTAAGTCAACACCACAACCAAGGCGCACAACCTAATCTAAGGATCTCACAGGGCTATTCATGCGTAAAGATCACTCGAAAAAAAAGAAAATGGATTAGGATGAGGAAAATGCTAATCTAGGCAAATAATCACCTAAGTCACATGATACCTCGAAGCCACACACACTCACAATCCTCCAATTTGAAGTTTGAAACCTCCAATTACCGCCACACTAACAAAATATTAATCACCTCGTCAATATAGTCCATTTTGACACCAAATCTACATTTTATGGGACCCGCATAGAAAATCCACAAATTAACTCCGTGAAAAGGTACATCACGATTATGAACTTGTGTTCGAAATTACAACACATTCTAATGCTCAAAACAAAGAAAATAGTCAATGCATAATTTTCACCACTAATGGAGATTTCAAGAGGGAGAGTAGTCCCTTTAGGATGGAATTTACCTCAAACCAATTCTTTATGAAGCTCTCTGAATAGTCCAAGGCATAGCCATGGTCAATTCAAACCAACAACACTTGGAATCACTAAATTTGAAGCTTTCTAGCTTAAAAAATTGGAACACAATGTTTGAAGTCAGGCTAAAAATGGTTGATAGTCTTAATTAAAATGACACTTGGCAGACCTCCACGAATGCGGGGACCAGGTCCATGAACTCGGATGGTTAACCTCATCCTTCTCCGCAAACATGGGGACTAGGTCCGTAAACGCAATGACCAGAACTGCAAATACGGAGGGAAAACCTGCTCTACTCTAGGAACGCAGGGACCTGGTCCGCGATTGCATAGAGCAACCCAAGGTGCACCAGCAAGGGCTGCACTAGCTCAAACTTTAGCTTTGATAAAGCTCTGACAGGATGCTTGGGATTCTATCTCACTAAATTCAACATTTCAGACTCAAAAGCGCATTCATAATTTTCATATGAAAATATTTTAATGAAAAGTAGGTCCCACACAAAAGTGCTATTTTGAGCCAAATTCTACAATAGGGCTCAAGATTAGATAGAAAGCCTCAGGAAATAAACAAAGGGTCATTCTAGACAAAACTTGACATTTTGGAACTAACCATACTGATAAAATTTTCATCCAAACATGTTTTTAAGAGTGTTGACTAAAGTCAACTATAAATTAAATTTCAAAGGCAAAAGCACCAAATGGTCTCCAACTCGCACTGATTGCCTTGATACTTGTGCCAACAATTCCACTAGCCTAATTTGGCTTTTCTGGAGCTAATGGAACTTTCATAATTTTATTTTGAGTTCATTTACCTGAAGTTATGACTGAAGTCAATATTTCAAACTTTAAGAGCTCAAAAACAGGGAAACGAGCATAAATAAAAAATAAATGACCATCCGACCAAACTGTCAGTGCCAGCAAGTCATAAATTACTTGGGGTCACTATAGGAAAGCTCTAAATGTTGAAAAGATTAAAAGATGAAAGAAATGACCTAGAGGGTCATTACAACATCCACTACTAAAGAACTTTCATCCACGAAAATAAAAGTTCAGTCATAACTTGGAGGTAAGAAAGGAAGAGGATTCTGGGCCTGTACACTTTGTAAGACCTTCAAAAATCCTTTTGGGTCGAACTATCCCATCATAGAATTCAAGTTGAGAGGAAAATCCTCAAGTTCACTTTCAACTCCTAAAACTCCTCCAATTCGTTCTTGGGATCTAACTCTCACTCTTTTAGCCCGAACTTGACAAAAATCACTGGATTTCAACTGAGGATGACCAAACTAAATCAAAACCACCAAAATAAGCAATATAGGACCATGGCGATTGCAACTCCCTCAATATTCCAAAAACATATCATATGTTTCTAAATCCCTTTCTCCAAGCCACTAAGGGAGTTCTAACGGTCCTTAGCTATCCTAAAAACATCTAACATAGATAAAACTTTCCTACATAATCCCACAATACAAATCCTCAAAGTAGCTAATTACTCTATCTGAACATCGAGGAATGACAATAACCAAAATAAGGAGATAATAGAAGGGAAAGCCCAAAACACCAATCTCAACTTCAAAACCCACAATTCAAGCGAAAAACACAATCTTTTGGGACCGAATACTCCACTCCAAGGGATGGTTACCCCACAAATGACAAGGCCGCATTGAGCCTAGCCCCAGTGACTTACTTCACCATAGGAACTTATGAAAAACTGGCATCATGTGTCCACAATCACTTTGCCGTGAGAAACTAACATGGTAAGCGATGCATAAATGTGGAAAACCGATCGATAATAGTCCAAAAGCACCATATCCCACTAACAACACTATAAGCTACTAAATACGATAATAGCAGACATCATATCCTGAACAAATTAAGAATCATGGATTATGAACTTTCTAACAAACTTTCCATCTTCCAGCTTAGGCTACATTTAGAGCTAATCACAAACACTACTTCTCCAACTCTATCTATAACTCAAGCCTTGAGAGCTACTAAAACAATCGGAGGGAACCAATAATAGAAGTAACAAGGCACATGGGAGATCGTACATCCCCAATTCTCAACTCACTGCAACCAAATGCTAGAACCTTTAGAAGAGACTGCTCCTAAAATATTGAATGAATGAACCATAAATTTGCAACTTAAAATAAGACTAAGGCTAACGGGAAGAGACAGCCAACTAGGATCACTACAAAGAATCCAACCCGGTAGGATAATAGATCAAACCTCAACCCAAAACCTAAAATCGAACCAAATAATGCCCAGCAATGAAGATAGCCATCTAAGCCAAGAAACTAGAATGGTGGAAGAGAAATACTAATCAAGATAACTCTAGCTATGCACAAGGATACGAGGAACCATTCAACCACTAATAGAATGAGACAACACACAACTAAGGCAACCCTCAAATCCAACTAGATACTATAGTATCACAACTCCCAGAGCTAACAAAGCTGCTCTAACTACCTATATAACAAGGATCCACACCGCAGCAAAATCGACAATAAGGAGGACAAAAAGGAAATAACTAACTAGCCCGAACACAAAATTGTATTAATACCACTCAGGTAGGCTATGGGGAGTTGCTTAACTGCCAATACTTAAAATAGGAAATTCACTTAATCAATCCACTACTACAAGCAATGAAATACAGAGCTAAACCACACATATAAGTCTAGATAAGGCAGTCACAAAAGTCAAGAGGTAACAAAAAGCCAAATAGACAGTATGGGTATGAAAACCCTAAAATCACACAAAATGACCAATATAGAGCAAAATAAGAAAATCAAGCAAATATCACTGATACATGGATCCTCGGCCTCCGAATTACTCGTGGAAGCATGGAATACATAGTGATCGATCTCAGCCTAAACAGCTGAAGAATCACCATAAACCCTCTGAGCTCTACCCCAAACTAGAGGCGGCGTAATACCCTCATACTGACCTGGCTGAGCAAACTATGCATGGGTCCTACACCGGGGAAAATCTCTATATCAGTGTCTAAGCTCTCCATAGATGCGACAAGGTCCAACTATTCTGTTCTAGGAATAGGTAAAGCCATAAGCATTTGAAGGATCAACCCTCTCCTGGGGAAATCCCTAGACTAGTGATTAAAAAACCCCATAGTAATTGCAACCTCTATAGACCGAATCTATGAGTGAATAAAAGAACTCCTCTAGTGACCCCTAATAAATTATGAATAGTCTTCAACCCTTTGACAGGAACCAACTAGAATAGGATGATCTCCTATATCTGAAGGCCCAATATACTCACCTTGAGAAGTATGACCTAAACCCTATTTGCGGTAAATCCTATATTCTACCTCAAAACCTTTGAGAACCTAAGGTGCTACCGCTATGGACTAGATAGGTCGAGAAGGAATGTGACCTTCGCCAAACTGATACTCACCCTGAAGGAGGATACTATAACCACTGTGCTAATGAAGAGGCATATTTCCACTATCTTTATAAGCTTCAAGACATTCCTTCTCCACAGCTTTCGCATGACTAATCACTTGAGGAAAGGTAGAACCAGCCTCTATCATGCCATCTGATGCCAAATAGAGTGGCAAAGAGAATATGCTCATAAATTCCTGACTCAAATCCTAATTTATAGGGGACAATATGGGGTTATGCTTAGCACACTCATGAAAACTCCATGATATACTCCAATACTGAGGAAGAACCTTGCTGGTGATTGCTAGCTCATCCCTGGCCTGAGAACCATCTGCCAAAACTCTAGTAGTACCTGATGACACTCTGACCAAGTGGACTAAAAAACTAATGCTATCTATCTAAGAAAAAATGGATTCCAAATGATTAGTTGAGATATTATTCAAAATAAGGACACACGATAAGGAGTCAAGAACAGACTTTCCTAAAATGCCTTATAGCCTCCTAAAGATAGGATATAGACATCTCCACACCAATTCGCAAGACTCTACTAGAGATTGTACACACACCAACGATGTCAATCAGCCTTAAGCTCCGATACCAACTTGTCACATTCTAATTTCTCAGGTCGTGATGGCACCTGCTAATACCCATTAGTAGGTAACCCTAACCCTAACCTCTAGCCCAAAACTAGAGGTTACAAGATAACAAGTAGAAGATCAATAAATAAAGTGGAAAGTAAGTAATAATGAGAGGAAAGAGAACAAATGAAACAAACACAAGAAACCATCCTAAGACCTGACATTAGTTAGTAATTGAGGATCTAAATCAAAATAAAACTACAAGGCTTTTATAAATACAATATGCGATTAGACAGTCTTTGAAAGCAAGTAAAGACTAGTCTTAGTCCATCATAGATGGAAATTAACAACTCCAAATGCTAGGAGTTCACAAAATCTCCAAACTAAAAGTTGCTCTACACCAGTCCAAATCCATGATGAAAACCCATTCCATGATTTGCATGTGGCAGAAGTGTAGTATGAGTAACAAACGAATGATACTCAGTAGGCATAGACCGATTGAGCTCCACAAATAATGCAAGTATAAATGACATATAATCAGGTAAATTTGTCATGACCCAACCCCGTGGGCCGCGACTGGGGTCCAACCTGGACCCCCATTTACGTAACTGTTGACTACAGTCAAATTGGACTATGTATAACATGATACTCCTCACAAAAACCTCAATGGGTTAAAACTTTTTCATGTTCATATAGCCTCCTAGATATAGGAACCAAACACATGAACAGGAATGTCATAAGGCTGCCACACACATATGTCTATAGACCTCTAAGAATAGGAATGATATCATATGACAGGATAGGTCCCCCGCCGTACCCCTGAATAAATGAAAACATACAGCAGAGGTTTAGTACCCAAAAGCTAGGCTCCGACATAATGGAGATTTTTCCAAACTTTCTAGGTGGAACCCTAGGCTGGCAGATCCTCAAAGTGCACATCTGTACTTGTGGGCATGAAACGCAGCCCCCAGAGAAAGAAGGGTCAGTACAATACATGTACTGAGTATATAAGCACAATATAACTGAGATAACAACTGAACCAGGGATGCAGGAAACCAAGTATAATATTTAATAGGGTACTGTGCCTGTACCTCACAAAATAAAGTCATGTATACCACTATCATATACCGTATCTAGCCCGCTCGGGGACTCGGTGTTACAAACACATCATCTATCATGCTAGGTATATATATATTCCATTAATATTGTGGGATGTACAGCCCGATCCCTGTATATAGAAAGTATATACCGAGGAACGACGGCCCAATCCATGTATCATATAATAATGCCGAGGAACGACGGCTCGATCCGTATATCATATAACAATGCCGAGTTATGACGGCCCGATCCATATAATGCATAATAATGCCAAGGTATGACGGCCCGATCCGTATAATGCATAATAATGCCGAGGTACGACGGCCCGATCTGTATAATGCATAATCTGTCGTGGAATGTACGACCCGATCCTTACATAGCAAAATATGCCGAGGTACGTCTGGCCCAATCCATATATATATCATAATGCATATACGTACATGTAGGACTCAGTAGCATATCAAATATCCCTCAACTATTATCGTAAAGTATGCCCAAGAATCCCCAAGTTTAGAAGCTTACATATCCAATCACTATTCAGCCTACAGAAGGCTTGAGGGTCGTAGTTTAACTACTTTAAGGCCCTTCGCATTTAGGAGTGAACTCGAGTCATGAGTTATACTCGGAACTTACAACTGGAACTACCTCTACACTCAAATCATATCTTATTTCATTTACATTAAGATATCCCATAAGAAAGAAGCGATAGGCTCTACATATATTACCTTTTATCATATAGAAGCCTTAAATGGCAATAACTCAACTATTACAGGAGTTCTACCATCACGAAGTGGATAAGAATTATAAATTGTACTCGGAACTTCGCCAATGAAGTTATTCTCATGTTTTATATGTATAAACCATTCATAAATTATATGTAATACATGCCAAAAGAAGGACGAATAGCTTTACATACACTACTTTTTTAGCATATAGAAGACTTACAAGTCCATAACTCAACTATCACAGGAGTTCTAATATCTAGAAGTGAATAAGATTGATGAACAATACTCGGGGTTCTATAAATGGAATTATTCTCACATTACATACACAATTCACTTAAGACTAAGACATGCCAAAAGAAAAGAAGATAAGCTTTACATACTTATGCCGAAAACATTCCAAAAGAAAGCTGCACATACCTTGTCTGAATTATTCCTTATCCTGCTTGCCTCGCCGTCCTTTGAACCTATTCAACATGAAAGTAGTATGAATATCAACCCCTTTTACTTTCCATCACCCTAGGTTAAATCTTAGTATTAATGGAATCTATATCCTTAGTCGTTTCCCCGACTAGTTCTGTTATTCGCTAAGGCATCGACGAAAATTGGGCAGTACCTCCCCTATAATGTGCCCTATCCAAATTTCCAATTAGGTCCCTAAGACCTACAGCCAACCTAAAACAACAACCTGCAGTAATTCACACCAACAATATACAACATAAACTCCAAACGACTTATTCAAAAATACGGTAGCACAATAGGGCGTCTAGCCTTTATTTTTTAACGCCTTTCATTATACGCAACGAGGGGGCGTGTGGATTCAAACAGAAGCACCCTAACCCACATTATAACATATTTAGGCCCTGCAAAAACACATCACACCCCTGCAGCATCACCTCACACGAACAACACTATCCTTCGACGACAATTTAACTATAGCGATTCTAATTTAGTTTATTTCGAACGTCGAGCATTTCTACGACATTCTTAAACTTCCAGAAGCATACAAGGGGTGTAATACACCATATAAAAACACCATAAACTTCAAATTGAAAGGAAAAACCTTACCGTTCCCAAAATTGGCCAAAACTCACAAAACCTATCAAAACGTGAATTCTGGACAGCCTACTGTCTTGTATTGTCGCTTAGTTTCGAAGGGGTAATTGAAAGAAATAGGATTTGTGGCCTCAATGAAAGTTATAGAAATGTGTATCAAGGTTGTAAAAAATATTGAATTACCCCTACAGAAATTTTGTACGAAAATATATGCCCAAAATACTCACAACTGTCCGTGTAGGATTTCCAAAACAAAATCTGGGTAGTACCTCCTCTACATTTCATCACCCATTTTGGCGAATCTAAAAGCAACAATGGATTTGAAAGTCTAAATAGAAGTTATAGATATATGAAATACCTTTCCAAAACATATTGAATCACCCTAAACTAAGCTATACACAAGAAGTTATACCAATATTACTAACAGCTGTCCCCTCCAAAAACAGGTCTGTTCCCTAGCGTTTTCTCTTTAAGTTTCTCTTAGTTTTCCAAGTAAAGAACTGAAAATATGGTTCTGTAGGCATCGTAATATACATATATACACCTCCACATAATTTAGGGACACCGTAGATAATTAATTTACGGAAGAAAACTGAAGAACTTACCTTAATTTCCTCCAATTTGTGGCTGCTGTTGTGAGCTCTCTTTCTCTCATCTTTCTCTCTATAATTTGGCTAAAAATGACTTAATAGTCATCCATACATAGATATATATCTTTTTGGAGAGTGATACATGTCATCCCCTAAGAGAGACATGTGTCACACCCTTAGGCAGCCACCTCAATTATGCAACCAATCCATGGTTGCCACGTGGCAGGTGGGGGGGGGGGGGGGTCCACCCCATGGTGTGTCACCTGCTGCCACATGTCAGTTTCATGTGATGCCATGTGTACCTATCATGTGCTGCCATGTGTCAAGTAGGTGAGTCACCTACTTTCTTCAAGTAGGTGCGTCGTTTCCTTATTTCTCTTCCGTGGGTTCGTAATTTCGTCACACTTTAAGAGCCTATGTAATCCTTGCTACGTAAGCTCAACATGTACTCCAGTGGCTTAGTTATGTAGGTCGTCCAAGTTGGTAGCTTACGTAAGTAAGTCGAGTCCTACGACTTGTTATTTTGGCCTCCAGTTTGTTTCAAATCCTTATAGACCTATTTCCAACCTTCACTCTTAAGGGGCGTCACGTCCTTCCTTCCTTAGAGTTATTTAATCATGTTATAGATAATCTGGGTCACGGGACATCTTTCAAGAAGCTTAAGAAGACGTTCCGAAGCGTAAAGGTATGGGGTATAACAAAATTATGCATAAGTACAAATAAGGGATTATCACAATAATGACAGGAAATAAGACAAAGAGACTGGAGACATAAATAATAAAGTAGAGTCAAATAACGAGCATGAATATACTCAAACAACATGTCAACAGGAAGGAGGCATCATAGGAGTCTACTAAATAAGGTTACCATACCAACGGGCAATGCTAACTACTTAATCACCTAAGAACTAATTTGACTAAACCTAGCAAGAAGTACCAGCCACTATCTAACTAAAATACTCGATAGACCGACTACAAATGCAACCAAGCTAAGTACAAGTGTGATCAAATAATTAATGACCGAACACCCATACCCCAAGAAGGTACAAAAAATGGCAAACAGACCCTGGCCCCCATAAATCGGAGGACGACACCATATAAGTATACTAGTGATAAGCAATGTTAATGAATACTAGTGATAGGCAATGTTAAACACTAACATCATTGGTGGCTCTCAACAATAAATAACAATAAGTATTTAGACCCACCTTGGGCCCCGACCAGCCATGTAGGACCCATGCGACTCCCTCATCTAGTTCAGTAGTGCATTGTCCAGAGGGGCTTATAGGGGATGCGGGAAGTCCATTTACACTGCCTGGGCCCGAACTAGGTCTTAGTATCCCCATAATGGTACTAAAGAGTGAGCAGCCAAGCCGATATAGAAAGTGTGACACCATAATGGATATCAGTAAACCAGTAACCTAAAACTATGAGTACCCTAAAAAGAGGCCACCTAGCTAGCCAGCAAAACTCCTAAGGGCATGGCCCAGCTAGCAAGAGTAAACCTGAGGGCATCATTAATTCAAAAAAGGGCGTCCATGCACTGAATATCCAAGTAAAACTGACTACATCCCAAATGCCTCTAATGCCTCAAGTAGAAAAAATTAGTATGTACCTAACACCTCATAAGTTTCAAAACCAGTGATCAAGTAATCCAGGTAGGGTGACTTCCGTTAAAATTAGTTTAAAAGTAGTAAAACCATGAGAAAGACTTATCAAATGTAGTAATGAAAATTCCAATGTTAATTCCAGTACCATACCAAAAAATGAGTGAATTTGCTCAAACAAATACAAGTATGCCACCACCATCATCCAAACAAGATACAAGCAGCCATAAAAGAAATACCAAGTCAGAGCACACCAACAAATCAAGGACCTAACCTGGGATCCAATTGATCCTCGAATACGGCCTCTGGCCCAATAATAGATTACAAGTAAGATGGCATCATAAACCTACCGCTAAACAAAAGTAAAATAACCGAGACATGGCTCAAAATTAGATAGGGAGAACTATCTCTAGGATCAATGCCTTACCCCAAAGTATGCCACCTCAGCTCCCAATGAGCATAGGTAAGCAAAACCTACGGTTACGATGAGGCCTAGAGGTTTTAGGCACTAGAATAAATGGTATCGTATCCATAACAAGCCTTACCAAAAGTGTCACAACCCAACCCCGTAGGCCTTGACGGGTGCCCAAACTGGGCACTCGCATATATCCCTGCTATCTATAAGTAAATATGTACCCTGTTTAAGTTATAGCACATCAATAGGCAAGATAACATATAAGTCAGCGAGGCTTATTATAGGCACCACTATACATACATGTATATACAACCCATACACAACCCACATACATGTCTATAGAACTCTAAGAGTAAGAACAGTAAAATAAGGTGGGACAGGGCCCCCTACCGTACCCATGAACAAATAAATATATACATCAAGGGTTAATACCAAAAGTAGGCTCCGGCACAATGGAGCGCTTCTGAACTGCTTAGTGGAACACAACTACTGAGTGGAACACCTACGCTGATGGATCCCCAAGGTGTGTATATGTACCTGTAGGCATGAACGCAGCCCCCCCTCCCCGAAAAAAGAGGGGTCAGTACGACATATGTACTGAATATGTAAAGCATAGACATCATAAGGAAATTACAGTTGGCATAGGGATGTAGGGGGAAAGTATAATATTTAACCATTTATCATACTCATATTGTATAAAAGAAAGTCATACATATTACCATCACGTACTGTGCCCGGCCCGTTAGGGCACTCTATTTACCATCTACATCATTCTGTCATCATAGGCACATATATATTATCAGCACTGTGGAACGTATAGCCTAATCCATGTATATAGTAAGTACATGACGAAGAACATACGGCCTAATCCGCATATTATATAATAATGCTGAGGAACAACAACCCGATCCACATATCAATTAGTAATGGTGAGAAACATTCGGTCTGATCCACATATCATATAGTAATGCTAAGGAACATTCGCTCCGATCCACATATCATTTAGTAATGTTGAGGAACATTCAGTCCGATCCATATATCATAGAGTAATGCTAAGGAACGTTCAGTCCGATCCACATATCATATAGTAATGCCGAGGAATGTTCGGTCCAATCCACATATCATATAATAATGCCGAGGAACGTTCGATATGATCCACATATCATATAATAATGCCGAGGAACGATCGACACAATCCATATACCATATAATAATAATTAAATTTTAGCCAGCTGAGGACTCGGTGAAAGATTTATTACAATATACATGAATAAAGTAGTGAGTAACCATATACAATCTAAATCATTATCAGAGACTCGATAATGTAGCCATCTCGACTGCCTTTTAAATGCCATTGAGGATATTACTTAGGACCTCGGAGACCCTAGACATGTATTAAAGTAATACTAACAGTTCATAGAATCAGGGATACCCGTCGTCACATAGTCCTTAGGACTAAGAGCCTGTGCATCCATTACTTCTCAACCTATGGAGTTCAAGGAAAGTAGTTCAACTTACTACAAGAGTTTGACATTCGGAAGTGAATAAGAGATACAAATTACATTTAGGACTTAGAAGTGGAGTTACCCCAGAGATCGTATCACACTTTACTTACAATTAGGATAAGCCAAAAGGAAGAGAAAGAATAAGCTTTACCTAGCCTCTACTTTTCCTCAAGGAGTCATTATTTACATATAGCACCACACTTATGTCAAAGACATATAAAGAGGAAAGAAGGGTAGCTCTACGTACTTATGCCAAAACACTCTAAGAAAAAGGAGATAACTTCACATACTTACTACTCTCCATCATAAAGAAGCCTTGAGAGGCAATAACCCAACTAGTATAGGAATTCTACCATCGAGAAGTGAATAAGACTTATGAGTCATACTTCGGGTTATATGAATGAAAGTATCCCCATATTTCATATATCAATCACTTAAGGCTAAGACATGCCAAAATAAAAGAAGGATAACCTCATATACTTATGCCACAGACATGCCAAGAGAAAGCTCCACATACCATTTTTGGGATTAATTAAAATCCGGCTTGCCTTGATACCTCCTTAACCTATTTGAGATGAAAGTAATACTAAGATTAATATCCTTTCACTTTTCAAAATCCCACACTTCAACCAAGTACTAATAGGATTCATTTTCTTATCCATTACCCTTGACTAGTTTGTTACTAGTTCCGATGCTACCAAAAATTGGGCAGCATTTCCCCTGTAACTTCAACATCTCCGAGATTTCAACTCGGCCACATTTTCAACAAACATACCAACAAAAAAAACCAGCAGCATATATACAAGTAAATCGGCTCAACATTACACAATACAACTCCAAATAACTAGCTCAAAACTACGATACGAAAATAGAGTTTTTAATCTTTATTTTACAAAATCTTTAACCATACCAAATGGAGGGTCGTGTGGATGGATCCAGAAGCACCCAAACCCTTTTTAAAACACTTTAATTTCCTGAAACACGCAACCCAACAAGCTGCATCCGCAGAACCTCAATGACAACCCACTACTCGACTTTGATTTAGCTACAACCACTTCAATTTAGTTTGTTTCTAACATCGAGCATCCTTATGCAATTTTTCCACTTACAACCTTATTCAATACATGTCTTATTTAATACATGTAATATACCTCATAAAAATATCATAAACTCCAATTTGAAATGGAATCCTTTACCTTGCCCGAAACTCGTCAAACTCGTCGAAACTTGACTCGAAAGTTCCTTTAGAGCGCCTAAAACTTTGTGGCTGTTTACTAACATTTTGGGCTGGTCCAAACCATAAATTTGCATTACTAACACCTTCATAACATCATGTTACACCGTAGATAATTAATTCACGGAGCAAAATCGAAGAACTCACCTTTTTTTCCTTCCAAAACCATGGCTCTCTCCCTCTCTAGTTTCTTCTCTTTTCTTCTTTCTTGTTCTTGAATTTTCTAGATAAGTATGGAAATTTAATAAGTCATAAGACATATATATATATATATAGGCCACCTAATAGGGTGAAAAATGTCAACCCCTAAGTGGCGATACATGTCAAGCCCTTATTGGGCCAATAGACCCCTTTCCTCTAGTCACAGGATACCACATGGCATGTGGGGGGGTCCACCACCCTTTCTATAGCTTCTGCCACGTGGTAATCTCTCATGCTGCCACATGACACTCTCTCATATTGTCATGTGTCACTCTCTTCTCCCTCTCGTGAGTTTATAATCTCATCTTACTTTACGAACCTATGTAATCCTTGCTACGTAAGCTTGGTATGTACTCCAGTAGCTTAAGTATGTAAGATTTACAAGTTGGTAGCTTATGTAAATAAGTCGTGTCCTACGACTCATCATTCGGTCTCCAACTTTTTCTAGATTCTTATAACTCTATTTCCAATCTTCTCTACTATAGGGTATTACATTCTCCTTTTCTTAAAGATATTAGATAGCGTTATAGATTATACGGCTCACATGGAAACTCTTAAGAAGCTTAAGAGTTCTTAAGAAGTCTTAAGAAGCTTTTAGAAGCTTTAACAAACTGTAGGAAACCTTAAGAAACTTAAGAGGTTTACAATCCTTCCATGAAACTTAAGAGCCTTTCAAGAGAATTAAGAACACTTTCTAAGGTAAAGAAGTATGGGGTGTAACATCCTTCCCCCCTTTAGAATATTCTTCCTCAAATGTGAACCAAAATGTTAATCAAGATCTTATACAGACTATATGGAGAGTTTCTCTATTCCATTGCAATAACATATACTTTCATCAACCCATCATTATCAGAGTCCCATACGTTGGGATTTCCTGTAGCATAAGGGGTAGGTATGGATACCTGTATTTGATTTCCTCTTCAGCTTCCCAGCTCATTTCTTTATGATTTTATTTCGCCATAACACATTGATGTAAGCTACATCATTAGTTCATAATCTCCTACTTCGCCGATCCAGGATGGCAATAGGTTGCTTTTCATAGGATAACTCCTCTATGACATGGATATCCTTTATGATATATGATCGGGTTGGATTACCAACACATTTGTGAAGCATTGATACGTAGAAGACTGGATGTACTACTTTTAGATTCATTGGTAAGTCCAGCTCATAAGCAACCTTGCCTATTTGGCAGAGGATCTGATAGGGACAATATATCTTGTACTAAGGTCCTCTTTCCTGCTGGATCTCATTACTTTCTCTGTGGATGGTACCTTCGGAAATGCCCAATCATTAACTTGAAACTCTAAAAGTCAACGTCGATTACCTATGTATTACTTCTATCTATTTTGGGCGGCTAATAACCTTTCCTACATGAGCTTCACCTTATATACAACTTATTGGACCATGTTCAAGCTCATTAGTTGTGTTTTACCAATATCAAATAACCAATTGACGACCTACACTGTCTTCCCTACAAAGTCTCGTACGGGGTCATTTGGATACTAGAATAATAGTTAGTATCATAAGTAATCTTGAAAGATAGTAGGTGATTGTCCTAGACACTTTTAAATTCAACCGTATAGGACCGCAACATATCCTCTAGAATTTAGCTAGTAAGCATAATCTATCCCTCGATCTGAGGGTACAGTGGTGTACAAAAACCTATCTGTCTTCCTAATCTCTTTTTGGACTAATCTTTAGTAGTTAGTTGTAAATTGGGCTCCTTCGTCCAAGACACCAACTATGAGAACTATGTAAGGTCTCACCACCCTCTCGACCTATAAATTCACATCATCTAGGCTGAACAAGTTGTCCTTGATTGAAGGAACATAGGTTCATATTGTTGATCTGCGGATAAAATTTAATATAGAATCATTTGTCCATGGAGTGCAAAGTGAGTCTTGTAGCCAGGGTTATATGGTGGAATCTTTGACCTCGTGTATTACTTTTTGCCTCCATTAGATGATATCAACTGGTACCCTTACCTTTTTAGGTTTTGTTCTGCTACCACGCGGTGTCGAAGTTCCCCCACACAATCACCCCCATAGTCATTCTATATTTTGCTTGTCACTAGCTGGTATTATATTGAGGAACTGTGGCACACAAGTGCATCATCCGTTGGTACTCAGCTAATCTAGCTCATTTTTCTCGAGCCCTTTTACAACTCCCTTAACCCAACTTATAACACTCTAGGTACATAATCTAGTGTCGTTGCTTCACTGCTAGTTCAGATTTTTCCATCTCGTGTGATCATAGCAGCACTAACGCACCGGATCCCGCCAGAATTTTTAAGTTAAACGTGCTTAGGCGAGAGTAGTACTAGGATGGGTGATCCCTCCAGGAAGTCCTTGTGTCACATTCTATTGCAATCCTTGCAATAATATGCGAAGGCACTCAACCTAGCCCAAGATTTACCTTAGCGTCTTCTTGCTAGTCTTTGTGCTTCGTCTTGCCCTCTCCGCCCCTATCTTACCCTCGATGTCGGGATAGATCATTAGTTCAACCATGTCTAGGTCCTATTTTTCCCTTAGTACTCACCCCATCTCGGTAGTTTGGTCTAACCTATCTTGACATCTCTCTGTAACATATCCAAAACATCCTAGCTCCTTTACTTGTGTACTTCTCACTTGACCCTATACTCAACATAGACATATCCATAGGTTGCATAACTATTCTGATACAACCTGTATAAGATAGACATAATCTTTTCATTTCCTGGCCCATCTTGCTTTACATATCGACTTCACACTAGAACTTTCTCACGCCAACGCTATTTTTTCCTACTCCTTTCTTTTCTTCCTTTACGTACTCCTTGGTCTCCTCATTTCCTACCATAAGAGATACTCTATTCTTTCTTCTTTCTAACTTGTATGTCACCATATTAGCGACTAATGACATTGTTTCCATATCTTAATCTTTACCCAAACACGACCCTAATACCCTTTACACGGTCCTTAGTTTGCTTAGTCCTACTCTCTTATCGTATTCACCCCTTGTGGTAGGCACCTATCCCTTAGAGTTCTACTAATGATTCTTCGTACGGTCTCAGATTCCACGGCTTCTATATTTTTATTATTGGCCTCGAGCTCCTGCTAACTTGTGCCAATATGGGATCTCGCTTGAAATTTAAGCGTTCCTTTCAACATGTGATAGGGTCAGTGGATTTCATCTCACGCATGTATTTCTCTCTTCCACTTCCCCGCTTTAGGGCGTACCCATGTCATCCTCTATTTATTTTCAACTGTTCATACGTAGATAATTCTGTTCAAACACATTTGACATATTACACCATGTCTACACCTTCTGTTAACTCATCTATACTGTAGGTGACCCTTGTAAGAAACCTTAATACAAACATGGGGTGCTTAGAATTCTTGATAAATAGTACACAATCTAGTCCAAGTACTGGTACTCGAGTCATATAACTAATGTAGTAGCTTAGTCGAAGCCGCATTTCCTTCATCCCAATCAGTACATCACTAGTGCTTATAATCGTGTCCGATTCTCCATTCGGGGGCACTTATACTCTGATGACACATGTTTCTAGATTTGCTATAACACTATATTTATCCCAGTGAATACCACTTGTTCCTCTTAATGGAATCGCAATGCATATATGGTCTTGCAGAGCTACCTCCCTCATCCTTGAGGGGTCTTACTATTTTCCACGGTGGAGGTACATATACACAATACCCCTTTTTTCTTTATGCGCTTTCATACTTATCGTGTACTTGATGTTGACTCCTAATCTTACTCATAATCACATTCTTTTGTACTTCGTTACTAGGCCCTACATACTTCCATGATGATCCTCATTATATTCACACCCTGTACTAATTCCACCTAGTGGAGCAAGCTTACTTAACACCCTTATCCTTTCTCGTCATTCTCATCCTTAATACCTTGCTTGCAGTCTTAAGACATTCATATCCATTACCATATCAGTATCGACCTTCTAATTACCACCCATACCGCAATTTACTTATTTCTCAAAGTCATTTGTACTCCTAGTTTAGTCAGATCTTATCGTTACCATGGATACAATCTCTCAAGATATACTATAACCTGATATCTCATTCTCTTTTTATTTCAAAAAAAAATTGGCAGAGTTTATTGTATATTCCTTACTATCCCAAACCTACACTCAGGAAATACCAATAATTCCTCATAGCGCCAACATATATATATTCATATTACCGCCACACAAGGCGCCCAATATCAATAATAGTATAAAATAATAGACTTACCTCATATGTCCAACTCGAACTGCACTTGTTACACTTTTCTGTCAACTTTTTCCTTCAATCTTCAACTTTACATTTCAATCATAATTCAATCTTCTTACCTTATCTAGAATGCCTCCTTCACACCATTACTTACCTGTATACTGGGTAGCTTCCAATATCATCCGTTATTTTCTTCTATCGATGTCGTTTTTCAGCTGAAACCAAGGTTAGAAAAAGGAATTTCTTGTCTTATGGCTAGGCTCTATCGCATGGTCTTCGATATGAAGGAAAAGTGACATCCTAAATTCCCTATAGCCTCATGTTTATAGATGTGGCACGCAACACACTATTAAACAAGACTCTACTAGACATGGTATGTAGAGATTCCGAGGAAAGACCGCTATGATACCACTTTTGTCATTATCCAACCCCGTAGGCCATGACTGGTGCCCGAACTAGGCACTCGCGTATATCCCTTCTATTTGTAAGTAAATCTGTCCCCTGTTTAAGTTATAGCACATCAACAGGTAGGATAACATATAAGCCAACGAGGCTTATCATAGGCACCACTATAGATACATGCATATACAACCCATACATAACCCACATACATTTCCAAAGAACTCTAAGAGTAAGAACAGTAAAATAAGGCGGGACAGGGCCCCCCGCCATACCTGTGAACAAATAAATATATACATTGAGGGTTAATACAAAAACTAGGCTCCGGCACAATAGAGCACTTCTAAACTGCTGAGTGGAACTCCTATGCTGACGGATCCCCAAGGTGTGTATCTGTACCTACGGGCATGAACGCAGCCCCCCCAAGAAAAGGGGGTCTGTACAAAATATGTACTGAGTATGTAATGCATAGACATCATAAGGAAATTACAGTTGGCGTAGGGATATAGGGGGAAGGTATAACATTTTGACCATTTACCGTACTCTCATCGTATAAAAGAAAGTCATACATATTACCATCATATACTGTGACCGACTTGTTAGGGGACTCAGTGTACCATCTACATCATTCTTTCATCATAAGCATATATATGTTATTAGCGGTGTGGAACGTACAACCTAATCCATGTATATAGTAAGTACATATCGAGAAACATATGGCCCAATCCACTCATCGTATAATAATGCCGAGGAACGATGGACCAATCCATATATCATATAGTAATGCCGAGGAACATTCAGTCCGATCCACGTATCATATATTAATGTGAAGAAATTTTGGTCCGATCCACATATCATAGAGTAATACCGAGGAACATTCAGTTTGATCCACATATCATATAGTAATGCTGAGGAACGTTTGTTCTGATCCACATATCATATAGTAATGTCGAGGAATGTTTGTTCTGATCCACATACCATATAATAATGCCGAGTAAATTCGGTTTGATCCACATATCATATATTAATGCCAAGGAATGATCGGCATAATCCATATACTATATAAGAATAATTATATTATAGCTGGCTCGGGACTCAGTAAAAGATGTATTACAGTATACACGAATAAAGTAGTGAGTAACCATATACAATCTAAATCATTATCAGAGACTTGACAATGTAAGAAGATTAAGCTATCATCCAAGGACAAAAATAGTAGTGTAGCCATCTCGAGTGCCTTCTAAATGCCATTGAGGCCTATATCACTTAGGACTTTAGGGACCCTAGACATGTACTAAATAATACTAACAGTTCATAGAATCAGGGATACCCGTCGTCACATAGTCCTTAGGACTAAGAGCTTATGCATCCAGTACTTCTCAACCAATGGAGTTCAAGAAAAGTAGTTCGACTTACTACAAGAGTTTGATATTTAGAAGTGAATAAGAGATACAAATTACATTTAGGAATTAAAAGTGGAGTTACCCAAGAGCTCATATCACACTTTACTTACAATTAAGACATGCCAAAGGAAGAGAAAGAATAAGCTTTATCTAGCCTCTACTTTTTCTCAAGGAGTTATCATTTACATATATCATACCCGGCCCATCATGGGCTCGGTATCATAACCTTATTATTGCATTACCTTACCATCATAGAACCACACTTATGTCAAAGACATATCAAGAGGAAAGAAGGGTATCTCAATGTACTTATGCCAAAACATGCCAAGAAAAAGGAGATAACTTCACATACTTAATACTCTCCATCATATAAAAGCCTTGAGAGGCAATAACTCTACTAGTATAGGAATTCTGCCATCGAGAAATGAATAGTACTTATGAGTCATACTTGGGGTTGTTGTAATATCCCTAAAAACGTTGTATACGATGTTTCAATTTTTGCATAAACATGATACAGTCTCTGTATTTTGGTCATAACTTTTCATAGAAATATCCACATTGAGTGATTCAAATTTCTAAGTAACCACAAGATCATTACCTACAACTTTTATGAAGACCATATTTTAAGATTCGGAGGTTAAGTAGGTCAAATAAATTAAGCTTTGTAAGGTAGGATGCTGTTACGGAAATGAGTGTTTATAGAAGAAAACTCATATCTCACTGTAGGTTTATCCAAATTGGTTGATTCTTGAACGATATGAAACTAGACTTCCATATCTACAATTCTTATGAAGACACCAAATCCTAATAAGGAATTTATCTTATTCAAACGCAGCTCCCAAAAAGAGTATTCTGTCAAAGATAACTCATTTCACCTACCATAGAAAGATCTAGATACATTTGACATCACTCATGACATAAATTGTCCTCCATTTAACATCATCCATGACATCAATATATTCCACTAAATTTTCAGATTTTTATTTATAATTATTTTATTTATTGTTAGGTCATCTTTCCCACCTATAAATACCCACCTTATTTCCTCATTTTATTCATCAAGCTTTCTCAAGCAAATCTTCTCTCTATACACATTCTCAAATATAGTTTTAGTTCTTAGTAGTGAAGAAATACTATTCCGGTGATTCATATATTCCGAATAGTACATAAAACGTTCCGGCAAGGAGAGAAGCTACGACTCAAGAGTGTTCATTAAGTCTTCCGGTACCAACTAAAGCTTCGGTTTCCAGGTATGTAAGGTTTCAATGAGAGTATTCCTTCCACTCTCATGTCTAAATTATTTTGATTATATGATAAATTATGTTTATTTTCTTTAAGCTTTACTCTAAGTTATGTGGGTGTTTATCCATGGGTTCTTCCACCCATGTAGTCCAAAAACTCTTTCAATTAAATATCTTGATTTCAAGTAATATTTTCTTATGTAAATTCTTAATTTTACTTAATAGTATGAATTATGGTTAAACTAATGATTATTGGTCTATTTTGATGCAACATAATTTTATATGTATGAATTGATGGTTTACAAGTAATTCCTCTATTTATCTATTTAAAAGTTCTTGAAATTCATGGTGGGTTGTTTAAATCATGATTTTTAATTAATGGATTTCAAAGTATTTATGTATATTTATTTACATACATATTTGTAAGTTGAAGTGATTTGAACCCACCTAGTTTTACTATGTTTTTAATAAAGTTTGACTTGAAAGCTTTGACTCCAAATAAATATTTATGAAAGTAATATCTATGATAAAAAAGGAAGTCTTATGAAATGAAAGAATGATGAAATGATATGAATCATGGATTCTTTATGCAATAAGGACAATTCTTGCATATTTGAATTATCAAATGTTTTAATGAGCTATTCTACCGAATATGATGTTTGAATTCTCAAGTTATATGCTATGAATATTTTGAAGTATTAAACTATTCCGTGGGATTGACTTAGCACCGAATGAGGCATTGAGGTGGGATTCGATAAGGGAATCCTAGTAGCAACCTCTTGTCTCATTAACTATGTGCCAACATAGGAGCCCTTGTAGGCTTAGGCTAATGGATCCATAAATAGCCCTTAAAGTTAAAGTTAAAGAAATGAATGAAGTTGACGGAGTTCTACCTGGCAAGTAGTCTCCCCGGCCAACGTAGGGGGTTATGTTGGATTCCATGTAATAGCTCGCATGGTCTTAAATGTCGGTTATGGTTAATTTCCCACAAAATGAATGTTTTAAAGGATATCCATATGATTTATTATGCATGTATTACATTATGTTCCATATTACATAAATGTTATAATATTTTCTCAATGTTCATGCATCCTTACATACTTAGTACATTCAAAGTACTAACGCATACTCTTTTGCCTACATGATATCACCATGTAGGGATCACTGCTCCTCCTCGTTCTCCTCCACGTGGCTAGTTGATATTCCATTGAAGACTACTTTTGGTGAGTTCCCATGTTCCGGGAACAATACTCCTTTGTCTTTCTAGCTTATGATATGTTAAGATATTTTATTATGGCATTTCTTCTATTATGATTGAGGGTGAGCTAGGAACTTGTCTTAGCCCCATTAAATCTAATAGTTAGAGGTATTGTTGGACATATGTAAGTTGAAGATTTATTATTATGATTTCCGCTTGTCTATTTATCATTATTACCTATGAAAGGCTAAAAGAATGCTAAGAGGCTTGTTTGAGGTACTTTCGGGTTCCTCATTCGCCATGTCACGTCTAGGCCCTAGACTTGGGTCGTGACAAACTTGGTATCAGAGCCTGAGGTTTTGAATGATCCTTGGAAGTCCAACATGCCGCGTCGAATAGGTTCTTGTTCATGGTTGTGAAGCGCGCCACAATTATGAATAAGAGACTATGAGGCGTTTAGGAAAATTTTCACTTCTTTCAAATTCATGTCGTGCCTTAGAGTGTCCTAAGCTTTCCTTTAACTAACGACCCATTTTGTGTTCTCTAGATAATGACTCGTGGAAGACCACCTCGAAGAGCAAGGGTTGACGATGAGGACCAAACTCCTCCAATTCCTAATGCCCAACATCATGAGGACGGGGTAACCCATGCCGAGTTTCGCAGTGTTATTACTTTGTTAGCTCAAGTCGTAGCTAACCAAGGGAATCTAGGTGTTCCTTCTCCCCAAATGCAAAATCCAGCCTCTAGGATTCGGGATTTCCAAAGGATGAATCCACCCGAGTTCGATGGTTCTAAACTAGATGAGGACCCTATGGAGTTCATTAATGAGGTATACCGGATTGTGGCTATCATGGGTGTGCCACCAAATGAGAAGGCCGAGCTAGTGGCCTATCAACTCAAAGGTGTGGCTCGAGTATGGTACGAACAATGGATTGTTGAGAGGGATGAAGAAATAGGGTCGATAGGATGGGAAGAGTTCAAAGGTGCCTTCCTAGACCGCTTCTTCCCATTAGAGCTAAGGGAGGCCAAAATCCAAGAGTTCATCAACCTCCGTCAAGGGAGTATGAGCGTGAGGGAGTATGCTCTCAAATTCACTAAGTTGTCAAAGTATGCTCCTTTTATGGTTTCCGACCCAAGAGCTAGGATGAGCAAGTTTATTTCCGGTGTCTCAAGCTTGGTGTCCAAGGAGTGCAAAATGGCCATGTTGATCAAGGAGATGGATATCTCTCGGTTAATGACTTACGCAGAACAAATTGAAGAAGAGAAGCTTAGAGAGAGATCAAGGGGGTTCAAAAAGGCTAGAGTGGATGGTGGAGGGTTTAACCCTCAAAGGTCCGATTATGGTAACAATGGCAAAGGTCAAGGTGGGCAACGATTTGTGGGACAAGGTTCCACCAATACTCCTCCTCCAAGGTTCAACAAGGACAAGAGTGGTAAACCAATGATTCCAAGAGAGAATGTTGCTACTCAAACTTTCCCTGCTTGCAAGAAGTGTGGAAGGACTCACAAAGGGGAATGCTTAGCTGCTTCCAATGCATGCTTTAAGTGTGGCAAGCTGGGCCACCATGCTAAGGATTGTAGAGATGGTGGTGGTAGGACTCAAGGCCAAATTGCTCATGGTCAACAAGTCCAAGGAGGTGTCCAACGCACCAACCGCTTTTACGCCTTGCATGGGAGACAAGAGGTTGAGGATGCACCCAATGTCATTACCGATATGTTAAAGGTCTTTTCTTTTGATGTGTATGCACTATTAGATCCGGGTGCAAATTTATCTTTTGTTACTCCATTCCTTGCTAATAGATTTGATGTTTTACCTGAAATGTTATTAGAGCCCTATTTGGTGTCTACCCCCGTTGGTGAGTCAGTTATTGCTAGAAAGGTCTATAGGGATTGCCTTGTGTCTATCTTGCATAAAGTTATTCCTTGTGATCTCATTGAGCTAGATATGGTAGATTTCGATGTCATTCTTGGGATGGATTGGTTACATGCATCTTATGCTTCCATAGATTGTAGGAATCGTCGAGTCAAGTTCCAATTTCCAAATGAGCCTGTTATTGAATGGCAGGGTCGTGATTCGGTGGTTAAGGGTCAGTTTATTTCTTATCTTAAGGCTCGCAAAATGATTTCTAAGGGATGTATTTACCATATTGTGAGGGTTAGGGATGTCAACTCCAAAAGTCCTTCTCTTGAGTCAGTTCCTATAGTCAATGAATTCCCTGATGTCTTTCTTGATGACCTTCCCGGTATCCCTCCCGAAAGGGAAGTTGATTTTGGTATTGATATCCTCCCCGATACCCAACCTATCTCTATTCCTCCTTACCGCATGGCCCCAGCAGAATTGAAAGAGCTGAAGGAACAATTAAAGGACTTGTTAGAGAAGGGGTTCATAAGACCAAGTAATTCGCCATGGGGTGCTCCCGTTCTATTTGTAAGAAAGAAGGATGGGTCACTTCGAATGTGCATAGACTATCGGCAATTAAATAAGATGACCATTAAGAACAAGTACCCACTCCCTAGAATAGATGACTTGTTTGATCAATTACAAGGGGCAAGTCACTTCTCTAAGATCGACCTTCGGTCCGGCTACCACCAACTACGGGTAAGGGAGTGTGACATTCCCAAAATAGCCTTCCGAACAAGATATGGTCACTATGAGTTTGTGGTGATGAGTTTTGGGTTGACGAATGCACCAGCGGTGTTTATGGACTTGATGAATAGGGTGTTCAAACCTTACCTTGATACCTTTGTAGTAGTCTTCATTGATGATATTTTAATTTACTCTCGGGGTGAGGAAGAACATAAAAATCACTTGAGAGTTGTGCTTCAAACATTGAGGGATAAACAATTATTTGCAAAATTTAGTAAGTGTGAATTTTGGTTAAAGGAGGTAGCATTTCTTGGTCACGTAGTGTCCGGTGATGGAATCAAGGTTGATCCTAAGAAAATAGAGGCAGTCAAAAATTGGCCTAGACCATTATCTCCTTCAGACATTAGGAGCTTCTTAGGTCTAGCCGGGTACTATAGACGGTTCGTCAAAGGCTTTTCTTCCATCTCATCTCCTATGACAAAATTGACCCAAAAGAAATCCAAATTCATATGGACAGATGAGTGTGAGAAGAGTTTCCAGACCTTAAAAGATCGACTTACCTCTGCTCCTATTTTGACTCTCCCAGAAGGATTAGAAGGATTTGTAGTTTATTGTGATGCTTCAAAGATTGGTTTAGGTTGTGTCTTAATGCAAAAAGGCAAGGTAATATCCTATGCTTCTAGGCAATTAAAGGTGCATGAGCGCAACTACCCTACCCATGACCTTGAATTGGCGGCTGTTGTTTTTGCTCTAAAGATTTGGAGGCATTACCTCTATGGGGTGCATGTGGATGTATATACTGATCATAAGAGTCTTCAATATGTGTTTACCCAAAAGGACCTTAATCTAAGGCAAAGGAGGTGGCTAGAACTCCTTAAGGACTATGACATGAGTGTGCACTATCATCCGGGTAAAGCCAATGTGGTTGCTGATGCACTTAGTAGAATATCTATGGGAAGTGTGGCCCATGTGGATGAAAGGAAGAGGGAGTTGGTGAAAGATGTTCACCAATTGGCTAGATTAGGGGTGAAGTTGGGTAGTACTAATGATGGGGGTATGGTTGTTCAAAATAGTTCTGAATCCTCTTTGGTGGTGGATGTTAAATCAAAGCAAGATCTTGACCCAAAGTTTATCGAGTTAAAGAAGTTGGTAAAGGAAAAGAAGATAGAAGTCTTTTCCCAAGGGGGAGATGGGGTTCTATACTACCAAGGTCGGATATGTGTTCCAGATATTGATGGCCTAAGGAGTTTGATCTTGATGGAGGCTCATAATTCTAGATACTCCATTCATCCTGGTTCAACAAAAATGTACCGAGACTTAAAGGAGTTGTATTGGTGGGGTGGCATGAAGAAGGACATAGCAAGGTTTGTGTCCGAATGTACAAATTGTCAACAAGTGAAGGCCGAACATCAAAGACCGGGTGGCCTAGCCCAAGACATTGAAATCCCAACTTGGAAATGGGAAAATGTGAATATGGATTTTGTAGTGGGTTTGCCTCATACTCGGAAACGTCATGACTCGATTTGGGTAATTATTGATAGAATGACTAAGTCAGCTCACTTCTTACCGGTTAAAACTTCCTATAGTGCCGAAGACTATGCCAAGTTGTATATTCGGGAGTTGGTGAGGTTGCATGGTGTGCCATTATCCATTATTTCGGATCGTGGTACCCAATTCACTTCTCACTTCTGGAGATCATTTCAAAAAGGCCTCGGTACTAAGGTAAAGTTGAGCACAGCATTCCATCCTCAAACGGATGGGCAAGCCGAAAGGACGATTCAAACACTAGAGGATATGTTAAGGGCTTGTGTGTTGGAGTTTAAAGGGAATTGGGATGATCATCTACCTCTCATCGAGTTTGCCTATAATAATAGTTACCACTCAAGTATTGAGATGGCACCGTTTGAGGCTTTGTATGGGAGACGATGTAGATCACCGGTAGGTTGGTACGAAGTAGGTGAGATGACCTTGTTGGGCCCCGATTTGGTACTTGATGCTTTAGAGAAGGTGAAGATCATTAGAGAGAGGTTGAAGACGGCTCAAAGTCGTCAAAAGTCCTATTCTGACACTAGAAGAAGGGATCTTGAGTTTAATGTGGATGATTGGGTGTATCTGAAGGTTTCACCCATGAAAGGTGTGGTTCGATTTGGTAAGAAAGGGAAATTGAGCCCTAGATATGTAGGGCCTTATAGAATTGTGAGACGTGTTGGTAAGGTTGCATATGAGTTGGAATTACCATTGGAAATGGCCATGGTTCATCCGGTGTTTCACGTGTCTATGTTAAAAAAACATGTGGGTGATTCTAGTTCCATTGTACCTATGGCAGTAGTGAATATTGAAGAAAACTTGACCTATGAAGAAGTTCCTGTGGAAATTTTGGATCGGCAAGTTAAGAGATTGAGGAACAAAGAAATTGCATCTGTTAAAGTCCTTTGGAGGAATCAACAAATAGAAAGTGCAATATGGGAAGCGGAAGCGGATATGATTAAGAGATACCCTCATCTTTTCCCCTCTACCCAAACCTAAGGTATTAAGTTGTCCTTGCTCAATTACTTGAAATCTTTACATCTCAACTTTTCTTGTCATATGCTTGCAAAATTATGAAATATTTTTTTTAAATGATATTTTAAATTACACTGTTGCATTAATGATAGGTTGTTTGTTAATACTCTACTCTACTCAAGCTAAGTCTTTTCTCATTCGAGGACGAATGTTCCCAAGGGGGAGATAATGTAATATCCCCTAAAAACGTTGTATACGATGTTTCAATTTTTGCCTAAACATGATATAGTCTCTGTATTTTGGTCATAACTTTTCATAGAAATATCCACATTGAGTGATTCAAATTTCTGAGTAACCACAAGATCATTACCTACAACTTTTATAAAGACCATATTTTAAGATTCGGAGGTTAAGTAGGTCAAATAAATTAATCTTTGTAAGGTAGGATGCTGTTACGGAAATGAGTGCTTATAGAAGAAAACTCATATCTCACTGTAGGTTTATCCAAATTGGTTGATTCTTGAACGATATGAAACTAGACTTCCATATCTACAATTCTTATGAAGACACCAAATCCTAATAAGGAATTTATCTTATTCAAACGCAGCTCCCAAAAAGAGTATTCTGTCAAAGATAACTCATTTCACCTACCATAGAAAGATCTAGATACATTTGACATCACTCATGACATAAATTGTCCTCCATTTAACATCATCCATGACATCAATATATTCCACTAAATTTTCAGATTTTTATTTATAATTATTTTATTTATTGTTAGGTCATCTTTCCCACCTATAAATACCCACCTTATTTCCTCATTTTATTCATCAAGCTTTCTCAAGCAAATCTTCTCTCTATACACATTCTCAAATATAGTTTTAGTTCTTAGTAGTGAAGAAATACTATTCCGGTGATTCATATATTCCGAATAGTACACAAAACGTTCCGGCAAGGAGAGAAGCTACGACTCAAGAGTGTTCATTAAGTCTTCCGGTACCAACTAAAGCTTCGGTTTCCAGGTATGTAAGGTTTCAATGAGAGTATTCCTTCCACTCTCATGTCTAAATTATTTTGATTATATGATAAATTATGTTTATTTTCTTTAAGCTTTACTCTAAGTTATGTGGGTGTTTATCCATGGGTTCTTCCACCCATGTAGTCCAAAAACTCTTTCAATTAAATATCTTGATTTCAAGTAATATTTTCTTATGTAAATTCTTAATTTTACTTAATAGTATGAATTATGGTTAAACTAATGATTATTGGTCTATTTTGATGCAACATAATTTTATATGTATGAATTGATGGTTTACAAGTAATTCCTCTATTTATCTATTTAAAAGTTCTTGAAATTCATGGTGGGTTGTTTAAATCATGATTTTTAATTAATGGATTTCAAAGTATTTATGTATATTTATTTACATACATATTTGTAAGTTGAAGTGATTTGAACCCACCTAGTTTTACTATGTTTTTAATAAAGTTTGACTTGAAAGCTTTGACTCCAAATAAATATTTATGAAAGTAATATCTATGATCAAAAAGGAAGTCTTATGAAATGAAAGAATGATAAAATGATATGAATCATAGATTCTTTATGCAATAAGGACAATTCTTGCATATTTGAATTATCAAATGTTTTAATGAGCTATTCTACCGAATATGATGTTTGAATTCTCAAGTTATATGCTATGAATATTTTGAAGTATTAAACTATTCCGTGGGATTGACTTAGCACCGAATGAGGCATTGAGGTGGGATTCGATAAGGGAATCCTAGTAGCAACCCCTTGTCTCATTAACTATGTGCCAACATAGGAGCCCTTGTAGGCTTAGGCTAATGGATCCATAAATAGCCCTTAAAGTTAAAGTTAAAGAAATGAATGAAGTTGACGGAGTTTTACCTGGCAAGTAGTCTCCCCGGCCAACGTAGGGGGTTATGTTGGATTCCATGTAATAGCTCGCATGGTCTTAAATGTCGGTTATGGTTAATTTCCCACAAAATGAATGTTTTAAAGGATATCCATATGATTTATTATGCATGTATTACATTATGTTCCATATTACATAAATGTTATAATATTTTCTCAATGTTCATGCATCCTTACATACTTAGTACATTCAAAGTACTAACGCATACTCTTTTGCCTACATGATATCACCATGTAGGGATCGCTGCTCCTCCTCGTTCTCCTCCACGTGGCTAGTTGATATTCCATTGAAGACTACTTTTGGTGAGTTCCCATGTTCCGGGAACAATACTCCTTTGTCTTTCTAGCTTATGATATGTTAAGATATTTTATTATGGCATTTCTTCTATTATGATTGAGGGTGAGCTAGGAACTTGTCTTAGCCCCATTAAATCTAATAGTTAGAGGTATTGTTGGACATATGTAAGTTGAAGATTTATTATTATGATTTCCGCTTGTCTATTTATCATTATTACCTATGAAAGGCTAAAAGAATGCTAAGAGGCTTGTTTGAGGTACTTTCGGGTTCCTCATTCGCCATGTCACGTCTAGGCCCTAGGCTTGGGTCGTGACAGTTGTATGAATGGAATTATCCCCACATTTCATATATCAATCACATAAGGATAATACATGTCAAAAGAAAATAAGGATAGCTTCACATACTTATGCCAAAGACATGCCAAGAGAAAGATTCACATACCTTTTTCGGGATTAATTAAAATCCGGCTTGCCTTGATACCTCCTTAAACTATTTGACATGAAATTAATACTAAGATTAATAGCCTTTTACTTTCCAATATCCCACTCTACAACCAAGTACTAATAGGAGTCATTTCCTTATCCATTATCCTCGACTAGTTTGTTACTAGTTCCGATGCTACCGAATATTGGGCAGCATTTCCCCTGTAACTTCAACATTCCCGAGATTTCAACTCAGCCACAGTGTAAACAACCATACCAAAAACAATAACCAGAAACATATATACAAGTAAACCACTCAACATTACACAATACAACTACAAACAACTAGCTCAAAACTACTATACGAAAATAGAGTTTTTAATCTTTATTTCCCAAAATCTTTAACCATACCAAATGGAGGGTCATGTTTCTGCAACCACAAGAAACCATACCCTTTTCAAAACACTTTAAATCCCTACAACACGCAACCCAACCAGCTGCACCCACAGCACCACAACGACAACCCACTACTCGACTTCGATTTAGCTACAACCACTTCAATTTAGTTTATTTCTAACATCAAGCATCCTTATGAAATTTTTCCTCTTCCAACCTTATTTAAGAGATGTAATATACCTCATAAAAATATCATAAACTCCAATTTGAAAGGGAATCCCTTACCTTTCTCGAAACTCGTCAAACTAGTCAAAACTTGCCTCGAAAGTTACTTTAGCGCGTCTAAAACTTCATGGCTGTTTGCTAACATTTTGGGATGCTATAAACCATAAAATTTCATTACTAACACCTTCATAACATCATGGTACACCCTAAATATTTAATTCACGGAGAGAAATCGAAGAACTCACCTTTTTTTCTCCTTCCAAAACCGTGGCTCTCTCCCTCTCTAGTTTTTTCTCTTTTCTTCTTTCTTGTTCTTGAATTTTCTAGATAAGTATGGAAATTTAATAAGTCATAAGAAATATATATATATACTCCACCTAAGGGGGATGACACGTGTCAACCCCTAAGTGGTGACATATGTCAATCCCTTAGTGGTGACACGTGTCAAGCCCTCATGGGCCAACACACTCCTTTCCTCCAGTCACAGGATGCCACATGGCATGTGTGGTCCACCACCCTTGCACTAGATGATGCCACATGGAACTCTCTCATGCTGCCATGTGGCACTCTCTCATGTTGCCATGTGGCACTCTCTTCTCCCCCTAGTGAGTTTGTAATCTCGTCTTACTTTACGAACCTATATAATCCTTGCTATGTAAGATTGGTATGTACTCCAGTAGCTTAAGTATATAAGATTTCCAATTTGGTAGCTTACGTAAATAAGTCGTGTCCTACGACTCATCATTCGGTCTCCAACTTCTTACGGATTCTATAACTCTATTTCCAATCTTCTCTACTATGGTGTATCGCATTCTCCTTTCCTTAGAGTTGTTTGATAATGTTATAGATTATCCGTCTCACATGGAAACTCTTAAGAAGCTTAAGAGTTCTTAAGAAGTCTTAAGAAGATTTTAGAAGTTTTAAGATACTTTAGGAAACCTTAAGAAACTTAACAGGCTTACGATCCTTCCAAGAAACTTAAGATCCTTTCAAGAGACTTAAGAATGCATTCCAAGGTACAAAAGTACGGGGTGTAACAAAAAGCGAATCCTAGCTAAGAGGGAAATAAAAACTTGATAAAGCACCTAAGGATCTAACCTACCCTAAGTCCATCAAAAGAAATACTAAGCAGGATAATAATGATAAGTCAACATCACAACTAAGGCCCATAGTGTAATCTAAAGATCTCACGGGACTATTCTAGCCTAAACTCACCCAAAAATAAGAAAATGGATTACGATGAGAAGAACGCCAATATCAGCAAATTCTCACCTTAGCCACATGTAAAATATACTACACGATATCTAATATATTTTAGTCAAAAGGGGGAGATCGTAGCTTACTTTGAAGCCGAACACAAGAGTTTTGAATCCTCCAATTTGAAGTTCTCGACCTCCAAACCACCTCAAATTTCTGCCACGCTAACAAAATAGTCATTACCTCATCAATATAATCATTTTGATACTAAATTTATATTTTTTAGAGACATTCCAAAATCAAATCTAAAGTGGGATTGTAGGACCCACACCAGAAGTCTGAAATTCATCGTGAAAAGGTTCATTTGAGCTTAATGAACTTGTTTCCCAAATTACAACATATTCTAATGCTCAAAACCATAGAAAATAGCCCATGCATAATTTTCACCATTAATGAAGATTTCAAGAAGGAAGGAGGTTCCTTTGGGATAGAATTTATCTCAAAACAATGATTTATGTAGCTCCCCAAACACCCCAACATATATCCATGATCAATTCAAACCCAATGCACTTGGAATCACTCAATTTGAAGGTTCCTAGATCCCAAAATCACAAAAAAATATGTGGTTGATGGTCTTAACTAAAAGAATACTTAGCAGACCTCCGTGAACGCGGGGATCAGATCCGCGACTAGGGAGGGTTAAACTCATCCTTCTCTACGAACGTGTAGAGTAGGTCCAAGAATGTAGAGGGTAGACATCCTATTCTCTATGAATAACTAGATTAGGTCCGTGAACACAGAGGGATAACCACCTCATCTCAGCGAATGAGGGGACCAAGTCCGCGATCATGAAGAGAAACCCAAGGTGCACCAACAAAGGCTGCATGAACTCAAACTTTAGCTTTGAAAAAGCTCTGATGTGGTGCTTCAGATTCGTTCGAAACCTCAAGCGTGTAAACAAGATACTCTACCTGACCAAATTCGATGTTATAAACTCAATGGCGCATTTAAAATTTCCATATGAGGTCATTTTAACCAAAAGTATGTCCTACAGTCAAGTTTCATTTTGAGTCAAATTCCACAACAGGCCTCAATATTAAATTAGAAGCCTCAAGAAGCAAATGAAGGGTCATTTTAGACCAAAATCAATATTTTAAAACTAATCGGACTGATAAAATTTTCATCTGAGCGTGTTTTCCTAAAATGTTGACCAATGTCAACCATAGGCAAAAATTCTCCAAGGCAAAAACGTCAAATTATCTCAAACTTGTACTGATTTCCTTGATAGTCGTGATGACCATGCCACTAGCTTAATTTGGACATTATGTAGTTGATGGAACTATTAGAATTTTGTTCTAGGGTAGTTTACCTAAAGTTATGATTGAAGTTAACTATTTAAACTCTAAGAGCTCCAAAATAGGGAAACGAGCGTAAACCCCAATCGAATGACTAGGAGACCAAATTGTCAGTTCCAGTAACTCATAAATGACTCGTGGTCAATACAAGAAAGCTTTAAATGCTAAAAAGATTACAAGATAAAATAAATGAATTGGAGGGTCATTACATAGGTTTTATTTGAGATTGTGCTTCCGTATCTTTGGTCTTGTGTATTTACTTTATCTCCTTTATGTATACTCATTAATGTATGATAACAGGCTTGGTTGGAGTCCTTCGAGATTCTAATCGTTGTGTTATGACTAGGACCTAGGTTCTGTCATGACAATTAAGGTCCATGACTCATAGAAAGGTTTATGGCATGTACGAGGGACTCGCAGACCCAATCCCTTGCAATTCCAGTGATCTCCAATTTATGCACCTAGTTTCTACTAAAGGGATCCTACATCCCATACAAACTCCTACGGACCATAGGAAGTACCCATAGACGACCTTTAATAAGGGGTAATTTTGTCTTTCCCACCTTTTTCTATTCAAAACCTTGGAAGTTTGGTTGGGTCCATTATTAGTACCATACAACCTTTTTCCCTCATTAAAACTTCAATGACTTAGAGAAAGGATTGGAGAGGAGAAATGGCTAGGGTTCAAACATATCCATTAAATTCTTCAAGTTTTACCAAGAAAATTATTATTTCAGGTATGTAAGGCTAATCATATCATTGGACTGAATTAGTCCTTACTCCTTACATCACTATTCAGTTAATATGTGTTCAAGATTGAGTTCTAAGCCTAACTCTATTGAGTTTTTGGATGAGTTATGATTTCTATTATTGAGCTCCATGTCATTTATTTAGATTTTGTTTATTCATGTAAGTTTTATTATGTAATCCTTGTTCATCCCTAATTTTACATGAATCCTAATTGAGGTATTACATTGTTTACTATTATGACTTGTTTAAAATTAAGAGAGCAGATTTTCATGCTTGAGGAAAAGATGAGTTTTGAGGGTATATAAGTGTCCCAAGTGCATACATTACTTGAGTTTATGAAGCTTGATATTACTGATTTATGCATGATTTTACCAAGTTTAAATGAGTTAGAGTGTTATGCATAAATGATATCTTTGAGAAAGAGTTTGAGGGGGCACGAGTAGTCCCAATGCGTATTGATTTTAAAAAAGAAAGCATAAAGAGTTGAGAAGAGTTTAAGCTAATCAAAGTAAAGTCCAATTGTCATGACCCAAGCTAGGCCCTAGACATGACACGATGATTATGATCCTAAGAGATCCTAAACAACTCTCTTAGCATATCATACATGAGTATACATAAGGTAAATAAGGAAGCAAGAAGATAATCATGAATGCGGAATGAGGTCTCAACATAGGAATCTCGATATAAGAAAAATCAAACTAAATCTCTAAATGAATGGGACAACATAGACATAACAGTTTAATATGCCTCTACTAGTCTAGATGGGGCGTAGGACAAGCCCATGTTTACCAAAACATAATTAATTAAATTCATAAGAAAATGAAGAAAGTTATAAATGTTGTCCTCAAAGCATAAGGACTCACCAACGATTAGATACCCACTCCAAAATCTAGCCACAAGCAAGCTGTGAGTGATGAGCATCGGACCATACATTATGATACAATGTAAGAAACAAGTATGCGTTAGTACATGTAATACAACAAGTATGTGAGACATATGCATAAACGTGAATATAAAAACTTCATAAGTATGAACATGAGATGAATGACCAACATTTTTTAAAACATGAAAATAAATCATAAAATCATATGATATGGTCAAGTTCATTTAAAAATACATATGAAAGAGCTTGTAGTAAAGTATAACTTACTTTGTGGGATGTTAACATTAACTGACATTTAAGACCATGTTAGATACAATATGTAATCTGATGTAACTCCTACACTGAGAAGAGATAGGCTACTTACTATGTAGACGTTGTATAAATATGAACATGATCTATGTGTGAATCCACTAGATAGGCTCTTAAGGCACAACATAGATATATAGTTTGGAACTAGGGATTGTTACTAGAGACTCCCTTACCAAGTCCCCACCAAAAGGTTCTCTGGGTGCTAAGTTAATCCCAATGGAATACATAAATCATAATTATTAGGAAAGGAAATAATTAATCAATCCATGTCATAAAATAAATCATAATAATAGCGCGTTAAAAATCATAATCATAACATACACATATAGAAACTTATCTTTATTACCATTTAAATCATGATTTCTTTCATATTATGGGAAATCCTTTCACAATTCATGGTTAATTGCTTGAAAATATACTTGAATCATTATTCATAATTCTCATAAACCAATGTAATACTTCATTAAATCCATGTTCATAAATCCGTAGTTTATACTTAAAATTCATAGCATAATGCATAGGTTCTTGTAAAACTCATTGAAATCAGGTAATGGTGATTGAATCGTGCATGAATAGATTATTGGAATTGAGTAAAAGCATAATTGAACTAGCCCAATAAAAAAATCATCAAAAATAGGATTTAGGAAAAATTTCTAAAGATATAATTGAGGAAACCTTTCAGGCTCCATGTATGAAAAAAGACCCATGGATGAATTATCACATACCGTGATAATCATATTCCTAAAATCAAACTCTATAAATGGAGACCTAAATTGATCTTGAAACCCTAAATTTCTCTTCTTTGAGCTTGAGAGAAGATTTTTTATTGCAATAGATTGAGAGAGTATGAGGAGAATTCAAAGGGTTTGGATAGTTATAAATCTTCCAAATATTATCCAAAATGAAGTAGAATTGGGATTAATAGGGTAGAAAAAGACTAAAATAACCCCATTAAATAAATAACGAATCCCTTTCTTGGGATTTAATCTACATCCTCTGCATCTTTCCATTGTTTTATGTTTATGTGTATATTATATATCGAGGTCCTTGTCCCTGTAGGCATTTTATGTGTTTACTATATATTGAGGGCATTGTCCCAGTCGGTATTACTCAGATATGTTTAGAGTTTTCATAGACAGACAGATGGTTAGGTTTTGGTTTGGACCTTTGTGTCCCTTACTAACGATTTCAATTCCATGACTTATGTTGCAAATTTTTTTTAAGAAGCTTAAACCTCTGAATGTTTTAAAACTATACTTTCTCTCATATATAGCTGCACGCTAATGTACAATGTCATTTATGGGTATGCTCAAGCTAACAATGGTATCAAGTGTAGGGCATGTAAAGGGTGTAGGCTCGATACATGAAAACATAATCAAAATAAATGGCCTTTATCTCTAAAAAATGATGCGTAAAGTAAAATTTGTAAGAGTTTTCTTAAGTATGCTTAATAACTAAAGAAGATTGCATTTAACAATGATAAAGTGGAATTAAGTTTGTGAATTCTCATTCAGGTTATAACTGTGATTTAGTTGTCTTTACAAAACTCTACCTAAGTAGACTTGGTGTAAAACAATTGACTTCTAAAGTACAACTAGAGTCCTTTTATTCCATCTAAAAGATGGTGTTTCTCTAAGAATTAACAAATTTTTTCTCAAGTATACTATCACTGTCATATCCAAAGTCTTCATATTGAACACAAGTACCATATCCATGTTCTCAGTTCTTTTTCCTTATTTTAACCTCGTTTTCAAGCATTTTTAGAATATAGACAAGTTCGAATGCATGAATTTATTAGAAGCCACACAAATTGAAAGAACTAATCATACACTAAAAAATATCGTCTAGAATTTCTTAGAAAACAAATATATGATCTTTACTCTCCTTTTAGGCCGCACAACCATAGATGTAGGGTTAGTTACTAATAAATAGTACAGATTCATAAGTGAAGTAAATTATAAGCCATGTTTACAATGATCAATTAGTAGAATTAAGAATGTGAAACTTTCTTTCAACAACCAATTATCCGATCACAGTGTGAAAAACAAATGAATTTGCATGTTTTTGCGGAAGTTATGTATTAAGGGGTTGTTTGGTACAAAAACTAATAACTACGGGATTTATAACAAGGAAATTAGTAATGCAGGGGTTATTTTTTTATCAAGTGTTTGGTTAATTACTTCCCACCTAGTCTTGTGTTTGGTTTAAAAGTATAAAAAAGCTTATTTATAATTATACCCTTGAATTAATATGGGATCTTCTATTTCATGTAATTGAATCAAGGTAGATGATGTCAGACTATATTATTATTTTGGAGCCTTCTAACTAACAAGGATAAGAACACTTTTGTCTTCATATTTGATATTTTCTCACTTGAATTATTTGAGGATAAATAATTATTATCTTAATAACTTGATTACTCACAAAATGCCAATTTTAAAGTTAATAAAGATAGATCATCTACTTTTAAACTCAAAAAGACGGTAAACAGTTGTAAAATCAAATAAACAGTCAATATTTGCACATAAAAATTGCAAGTTGTAGTTTTATAATATGGAGCTAACATCTTAAAAGATCACTGAACTTTGAAAAATTATCACGAATAGTCATTGAACTTTGTTTTTTATTAATAAAATCACTCAATTAGGCATTTGTATCAACAAAATCACTCAACTAAATTCATTATCAAAAAAATGATATGACAATTTTTATATATTATGTTGTAATGACCCTCTAAGTCTTTTTTTAATTAAAGAATTCATTACATCATTTACAGTGTTCCTGTAGTGATCCCAAGTCTTTTATGACTTGTTGGTTCTGACTAATCAGTTGCCTAGTTCTTTTAGGACCGTTTCCTGGTTTTGAAGCTTTTATAACTTGAAAAGTTAATTTCTGTCAGTACTTTAGTTAAGTGAAATCAAAATAGAATTTTGATGGTTTCATCAGCTCTGAAATTGCCAAATTAAGCTAGTAGCATGGTCGGCATGAGTATCAAGGCAATCGGAACAGGTTTAGGGCATTTGGCGCTTTAGCCTTTGAATTTTGGCCTAAGATTGACTTTAGTCAACAATCATAGAAAATGAGGTCGGATGAAAATTTCATCAGTGTGGTTAGTGCTGAAATGTCGAGTTTGATCTAGAATGACCTTTCATTTGCTTTTGGAGACTTCCAGTCTAATACCTAGGCCTATTGTGGAAATAGTCTAAGTTTGATACTTGGGTGTGGGACCCACTTTTAATCAAAATGAACTAGTATGGGAATTTTGAATGTGTCGTTGAGTCTAGAACATTGAATTTTGATATCTCGTTTGCATGTACGGGATTCTGAACAAATTTCGAGCACCTTGTTGGAAAATTGGACTTTGCCAAAATAGTTGATGCAGCACCATGCTAGTGCGGGGGTATTTTACCCTTAATATTTGCGAGCACAGGTCCACATTCATGGAGTCTAGGTGAACTGATCTCTGCGTTCGAGAGACCCTTGTCACTTTCGAGGAGCTCAGGTTGTTAAGCCTCCGAGTTTGTAGGCTAGGTATACATTCGTGGAGCTTTGTCTCATTTCTCCAACATTCATAGGATGGCCTCCGTGTTCGTGGAGGTCTAGAACTTTGTCTCTGTGATCATGGGCTACTTACCGCATTCATGAAAGTCATTCCCTTGGTCCTTTAATGAGAGACCACGGACGAACTCAACCATACTTGGCATTTTCAATCTTCTATGTCTCTCTCATCTCTTGTATGAATTTGGTGATTCAAATTTCGTTCGATTCATATTTGTTGTGGAAACTTGGGTTTGTGATTGGGAAGTGTCAAAAAAGCTTCGTAGAGGTAAAATTCAACAAAAACCCTATTGTCCCATAAGCTTTAATTGTGGAAAATATATATTTTTATGCATGTCCTTGTTTGGGCCAATTTAAGCCCCAAATTGTATTCCATTTTGAAACACAAGTTTGGGGTAGCATATAGGACCTTAGTACGGAGTTAATTTTGACATTTTTGAAGTGGGTCCCACTTTTCCATTTTTGACTATAAAATTGATCTCTCTCTGAATTTAGTATTTTTCGTGTAAAACTTATTGTATTGATGTTGTAATTCTATTTTTGATAGCATGGAAGCATTATGAGGTCGTACGGAAGGGAAAAGATCCGGTCACTTGAGTTAGAGAGAGCTTGTTCGGCCTACAAGTAGGGTACGATATTCCCCTCTTTAGACTGCGCATGTTTAAGCATTTGTATATTGAATTTTGTGACTTTTGGGGTAATTGGGTGTCCATCATGCTAAATTCATAGAAATCATGTCTTAGGCTCTGTTTTCTGGAAATTGAGGCTATTAAAGTATGCCTCCTCTTATTGTTGATCATCCATTCTTTATAATGCATATTTTGTTTGATTTATGTTCTTGCGAAGCATGCTTGGCCTTAGTCTAGGCATATACTAGTGTTTTCCATACACTTGCATAATTTTGGTGTCGTTAGGCCTTTAAAGTTCTCCAGTATCACTTCGGATGACTTAAATCCCTATAGACTGATCTAGCAAATTTGAATCTGATAAATTGGGCCTAGGCTAGGTTATAACACAGCTTGGAAACAATATATCTATAACTCCCTAATTCCATCGGTCCCATATCTCTTGATTCTTGATTCTAGAAGTCTACTCATTGATTCTGGTTGGATGTGGTTAGGACTGGAGTGATTTATTGATGGCACTCGAATCGGGGGTATTCGCAATGATTCTCGATTGGCTACTGATCCTAATTTTTACCAATCCACCTCTATTTGTGGTTCAATTCCCCAAATCACTTCATCGGGCGAAGCGCAAATCCTTGCCTTGGTATTATAGCCTCAGTTCAATTCCTTATCTTTAATTAGCCATCGTTCAAGTCCACCGCCGCTTACAGCTTTAGTTCAAGTCCATAGATACTTATCAGCCTTTGTTCAAGTCCATAGCTACTATTACCTAGGTTCAACTGCTTTATCGTATTTTCATGTGATTCAAGTCCAGGATAATCCTTATCCTTGGTTCAAGTCCTTGGCTATTCAAAGTCTATGTTCAAGTCCCTGATCCTCTTATATTCTGTTAATTCGAGTCCTTAACTCTTTCATGCATCAGGTCCAAAGCTTTGAGATCTCGGAATTATTCGGTGCAAGTAGAGCATTGTGATATTATTGTAACTACATCAGATCCCTTGATTTGACTTCAACTATCTTCGCTCCTATCAATATTATAGAAGTTTGTTTGGGTTGTTGCTTTTAAACTTGGGCATGAGCGTACCCGTTGGGTTTATGCAAGCTCAGTGTATTTAGTTAGCTACACTTCTTCACTTTGTGTTTGAGTGCGCTCATGTACATGCCTATTTGACTTATTGTTGTTATCTCTAGTTGTGGTTAGTTTCTTGCATTTCAGTTTACTTTTGTTTTTCTTGCTAAGTCGGTCTATGATGCCTACTAGGTACCTATTATTTTGAAACTCATACTATACTCTGCATCTATTTTTATGACACAGGTCCAAGCACCAGTTATCAGCGTTGATATTGAACCTACTATAGTCTTAACCAGATGTGAGGGTGAGGATACTACATTTTGGATTTACCCATCTTCCTATCTATATATATATAACTTGTCTTTTTCCTTTTTGATACAGTCTTTTTTCAATGGTCCACTTTTGGGACATGTACTCAATTTGTTAGTGGTTATGTACATGTGATTTCAAGGTTCTAGGAGGAATCTTTTATTAATATATATCTTTGATTTGCTTTGCCTAATCATTTTTCTCTTATTATTTTATGATTATTTTAATTTAATTGTTAGTCCTCTACCCTTTCATAATATTCACAGTTTTGTGATATGGATTGGCTTATCTACTAGTGGGTATTAGTCAAAACCATCATGGCTCGAGGATTTGGATCATGACAAATTGGTATCATAACCCCAAGTTCACCAGTCTCAACTGTGTAGAGCTACCATCTAGTAGAGTCCTACAGATCGATTCAGATATGTTCATAACTTATCTTCGGGAGGCTACAAGATGACTTCAGGAACTTTTTATCTTTTGTATCACTATCGTACAAGATGTGTCTTATCAGTTACAGTAAATGTCACTTGCTCCACTCTTTTATAGGATCGATTGCACGTGTGCCAGAGGTAGGGGCTGACCCCGAGGTCATCACAGGGTTGCAACCCTAGTTCAATACAGAGAGTAGACTCTAATTCTAGAGGCGGTGCCACAGGTAGCTCTAGTAAATCATCTGTTGGTGAGTTAGGGAACAACCCAACCACCTCCTCTGCTAGTTGCAACTATGGACCTTTAAGCGAGTTTTGTGCAGACACTTGTTGCTATTGTGGGCATGCAGCAAGCACCAACACCAGCTCCACAGGGGCATCCTGCACCAGTACCTTGGGTAATAAAACCCTAATTCAAGTTTAAAGATAATGGATACTTGGAGATTCTTTAATGAAACCCTAGCATGGCTTGAAACCCTTGGGTGAACTTTGAGAGGAAGGTAATTTTGTGTCTGAATCTAAGTGTGAGAAATGAGGGATTAAAGAGTTTAGGATCTTTATATAGTGTCAATTTAGTCCCAAAAACGACCACACTTCAATATTAAAACATATAAAAAGAGCAAAAGAACCCTAGTAAATCTGGCTGGAGTGGCTTCACGATTGACGTATCACAGTTTTTAGTGCTCACGATAGCTCTATGGGGTCCTGTGGTAAATTACTTAGTGAAAAGATTTTGGAGGTTTGTAGGAAAGTCTCTAAAATTCCAACACGGAGGCCTTTACGATCCTTAGATGGCATCATGGCCCGTGGAACATGGTTGTGGTGTAGGTCCTTCTAGAGTCCTATCGAGTGACCACTACGGCAACACACTATGGTCTGTGAAGAGATCCTCGGCTCATGGTGGTCATTTTTGGTCCTCACCATAGAAAGTTTCCTAGGGCCTTAGAGGATGGCTCACCACGTAGGACACTATGGTCTGTGGTTCTCACCATGGTCCGAGGTCCCTTGACACAGTCCCTTCCCTGCAGTTTTGAGTCTCTAAATCTCTACAACATAAATATACTACTATTCATAGTGCTCACCATGACCCATTATGCCTTCTCTAGTTATCACTAGTGCCAATTTCTATATTTTCATGAAATTTCATCTTTTGTTCCTCTCTTTAGGACTTTCTGACATCTTGGGTATTACACAATATTAAGGTGTCTCTATTTTTGTCAGAGTCAGGGCCAAAGTTTTATTCAGATAGTTTCTTCTTGACATTGGGCCGACCTCCAACTACAAGCCGACAACCACATTATTGCTTTGACTGTGGGGAGATAGATTATTGATCCCATGAGTTCCCTTTCTATGGGTCTACCATACCAGCTCCACATGCATCTAGGCCCACACCAACAATGGCACCTCTAGTTATAGATAAAGTCTAGATCCAAGACTACAGGGATGGTCATCTAAGTGCATGGGGAGGTCTTCGATAAGGCAGGACAGGTGGCTGAGTAGATGCACATGGTAGAGAAGCCCAGGCCCACTTCTATACAGCTCTAACTAGAGTAGAGGCTGAGGTATTGGATGATATGACCAAGTGTACGATTCTTTTATGCCATGTTTCTGCCTCCACTTTGTTTGATCGAAGCTCTTTTTATTTATATATATTTATGTATTATTCCCCTCGATTGATATGAGTCTAGAGCTTAAACTAATACATTATGTGTTTTGACTCTAGTAGGTGATTCTTTAGTGGTGGATTAGGTCTTCATGTCTTGTGTGGTAACTATTTAGGGGAAAAACCCTAGGGTTAATCTCATTTTACTTGATATGATAGATTTAAATTTGATTCTTGGCATAGATTTGTTATCCCCTCATCCTAGGCCTTGGATTATTATGCTAAGATCATTACCTTGACCATATTGGTATTCCGTCGCTGGTGTGGTGGGGCACTTATAGTCACATGTCGATTGGGGAGATTTCTTTCATTTGGGCTTAGAGGTTAGTGGCTAGCGAATATTTGGCTTAATTGGCTTATGTTAGAGATGTTAGTAGGGAGTGATCTATGATTGATTCAGTGCCTATAGTTCGAGAGTTTGCATATGTGATTTCTGTTGAACTGTATAACCTTCTTATAGATCATGATATTAACTTTTCCATTGGTTTAGAGTTGTGTAATAATCCTACTTCTAACCCACCATATTGTATGGACCCTACATATCTTAAGGAGCTTATTGTTTTGCTTCAGGATCTCTTATTTAAAGGATTCATACAACCTAGTGTATCACCTTGGGAACCCCAGTCCTATTTGTTAAGACGATTGATAGTACTATACGAATATGTGTTGATTATAGGCAGTTGAGCAATGTGATGGTGAGGAACTGTTACCCCATGCCTAGGATTGACAGTGCTTAGATATTTTCTAAGATTGATTTGAGATTGGGCTACCATCATATTAGGATTAGGGTAGTAGACATCTCTAAGACCGCATTTAAGACTCATTACGGCGATTATGAGTTCCTAGTGATATCTTTTGGTTTGAGTAATTCCCCTAACATGTTCATGAACTTGATGACTCGTGTATTTAGGCTATATTTGGACTCTTTGATCATGGAGCTAGGTTGACCATTAACAACATTTGATGATAGTGCTCTATACATTGAGAGATCATCGACTTTATGCCAAGTTCTCAAAGTGTGAGTTTTGTCTCAAGTTTGTAGTATTCTTGGGGCACGTGGTATCCGAAGATTGCATTATGATAGATCCAGTTAAGATTGACACTATCCATGATTGAAACATGCCTACCTTAGTGACTGAAATAAGTAACTTTATCAAATAGGCAGGGTACTACAACCACTTTATTGAGGGATTTTCTACTATAGAAGCACCTTTGACTCGGTTGAATTGCCAAAATATTACCTTTGTATGGTTAGAGGAGTGAGAGAGAAGTTTTCTTGAGGCTCAAGGAGTTTCTAACCACCGCTCCTATATTAACTCATCCTATTGAGCGCAATGGCTTCATGATTTATTATGAAGCATCCAACGTTGGTTTGTGTTACATACTGATGGAGCGGGGTTGGATTATTGCTTATACATAAAGGCAACTTAAGTTGTATGAGTGCAACTACCCTACTCATGACTTAGAGTTGGCGGTGGTAGTTTTTGTGCTTAGGATTTGGAGGCACTACCTGCATGGAGTAATATTTATGATCTATACTAGTCATAGGAGACTTTAGTACATTATGAGCCAAATGGACATTATTTCAAGGTAATGTAATTAAATAGAACTCGTGAAGGACTATGACCTATATATCCTCTACCATCCGAGCAAGGCAAATGTAGTAGCATACACCTTAATTCGAAATAAGATGTGTATGGGTAGTCTAGTCTTTATTTCTATTATGGATCAAACTTTGGCTTTGGATGTCTAGTCCTTAGCTAACAAAATGATTCAACTAGATATCTTTTATTTCTGACAAGTACTAGCGTATGTGGGAGCTCTGTCAACTTTATTAGATTGGATTCGCAACCATCCGTTTAAGGATGAGAATTTTATTTCTCTATGAGATCAGGTTTTAGGAGGTGATGCCAGTCAAGTTACTTTAGATACAGATGGAGTATTGATACTTTTTGGTCATCTCTATGTTTTGAGAGTTGAGGGTTTAATCCAGCTGATCCTTAGCGAGACCCATGATTCCATATATTTTATCCATCCAGGCATTGCTATGATGTATCGTGACTTGAGGAAGTATTACTGGTGTACTGGAATGAGGAGAGATATTGCAAAATATGTGACTTATTTTTTGAGTTATTATCAGTTTAAGGAAGAACATTTGAGGCCTGGTGGTGAGCTTTAGAGAATACCCATCCTCGAGTGGAAGTGGGAGCGTATTACCATGGATTTCATTGTGGGGTTGTCTCACACTTCCATAGGTATTGGTAGTATTTGGGTCATTGTTGATAGATTTTCCTCCCTATTCATACTTCCTACAGTACAGAGAAGTTGTCCCGTATCTACAAACAAGAGGTCATTCGTCTTCATGGTGTGTCTGTTTCTATCATTTTAAACTAGGGCTCACAGCTCATATCCATCTTTTGGAGGAATTTTCAAGAGGACTTGGGTACCCGTGTTGACCTTAGCACAACTTTCTACCTGTATACTAATGGCCAGTCAGAGAGTACTATTCATTTTCTCAAGGATATGTTGCAGGCCTGTGATGTCTCAAATAGTCAGATGGCCTCATTCGATGCCTTATATGGTATGTGTTCTCGCTTTTCAGTTTGTTTCTTTGAGTCTCAAAGCCCTGGCCATGCAGTACAGATTTGATGCTCAAGGCCTTAGATCATATGAGGATGATTTAGGATAGGCTCAAGACAGCACAGAGTAGACATCAGAGTTATGCGGATCATAGGCGATGGTCATTGAGATTTTCTATTAGTGATAGAGCATTTCTCTGTATGTCACCCATAAAGGGCATGAGGAGATTTTGGAGGCGAGGAAAGCTTAGCCCCAAATATATTTAGACTTTTAAGATTATGAGGAAAGTTGGTGAGGTTGCCTATGATTTAGATTTACCCCCATCCTTTTCAGTTATTAATCTTGTTTACCATATTTCGATGCTAAGTCGGTATATTCTAGATGATTCTCATATGCCCCAATATGATGAGTTTGATTTGGATGATCGTCTAAGTTAAATTGAGCAACAATTGCTTTTTCTGCTAAAGATGTCTGATAGTTGCGATCTAGAGCCATTCCTGTGGTTATGGTTTATTGGAGGCATCCTCTAGTCGAGGAGGATACTTAGGAGATTGATCAGGAGGTGTGGGAGAAGCTTCCGGGATTATTTGAGCCTTTAGGTACTTTTTGACTCTTACACTCGCGGATGAAAGTTCTTTTAGTTGTGGATGTTGTAATAACACTCCAGGTCATTTTTTAATTAAAGCATCCATTTCATTATTTAGAGCATCCCTATAGACATCATTTATGACTTGCTGGCATGGACTGTTTGGTTAACTGGTTGTTCATTTCGATATTAGGTCCATTTCCCTATTTTTGATATTTTATAACTTCAAAAGTTTATTTTGATCATTACTTTAGGTAAACAAACTCTGAACGTAATTTTGATTGTTCCATTATCTCTAAAATGGATAAATTAGGAGAGTAGTATGGTCTGCATAAGTATCGAGGCAATCAATACGAGCTTAGGGTCATTTAGTGCTTTAGCCTTCGAAATATGGCCTAAGGTTGACTTTGGTCAACATTCTCAGAAAATGGACTTGAATAAAATTATGTTTGTGTAGTTAGTTCTGGAATGTCAATTTTGATCTAGAACGACCCTTCGTTCAGTTCTCAAAGCTTTCGGTCTAATCTTGAGGCTGATTGTGGAAATGGACTTTATATGGTACTTGGGTGTGGGACCCATTTGTTTTTTTAAAATGACCTCGTATGGGAATTATGAATAAACCATTGATTCCAAAATGTCAAATTTGGTGGGGTAGCATATCTCATTTGTGCGCACGGAATTCTGAATAAATTTCGGGCACCCTATCGAAGAATTGGACTTTGCTAAAATAAATGATGCAACAACTTGCTAGTGTAGGGGTATTTTTGTCACCACCCAACCCCGTAGGCCGCGACTGGGGTCAGACCTAGATCCCCCGTACACATATCTATCAGTTGTGGTCACATTGAACTATAAATAAAACAATATATCATATAACAGAGCCCCACTGGGCGATAATATTTTCATAAACTGTAGCCCTTTTCGTTTGTATCACAACATGACAGGGCACGCAAGCCGACAAGGCTGCCATAACATAATAATATACATCATATATCCTGTAGACCCAGCTAAATCAAACTGACATACACAACCCACATATACATGTCTGCAGACCTCTAAACATATAAATGACAACATATGGCGGGACAGGGCCCCCGCCGTACCCCTGAATGGATAAAACAATTTCTATACATTCGTGGACAGTATCAAAAACTAGGCTCCGATACAATGGAGCCTCTTCCAGCTGAGCTGCATGGAATCCTAAGCTGACGGACTCCCAAAATCTATATCTGTACCTGCGGGCATGAACGCAGCCCCCCAAGAAAGGGGTTCAGTACGATATGTGTACTGAGTATGTAAAACATAATATAATACAACTGAAAGCATATCTGAGATATAGAAATAGGGGATAAGATATCAATTCAGAAACCTGTACCTGTACTTTGTGAATTACAAAAACATGCATGTTCGAGTCATATCATATAGCCGTCCCTTTCGGGGGTCCGATGAATCATCTCTGTAAAATCATCTCTGTAAAACCATCATGGCCCCAGTGCCATCACCCCCTTATTACCACACATCATCATATATTTATACACGTATCCTGGCCCTCTATTGAGGGACTCAGTGAATAATGCAGTGAACTGTGCACGAGAACATATCCTGGCCCGGGACTCAGGGAAAGAAATGTTACAATATACACGAGTAGAGTAATGAGCAACTATATGCAATTTAAATCATTATCGAAGACTCAACCGTAGAAGAAAATTTAGCTATTGTCTGAGAATCAGGATTGTAATGTAATCACCTTAAATGCCCTTTAAATGCCATTAGGGGATATACTAGCTAGTGTTTCGGGGTCCTTAGACACGTACTAAAGTAAAGCCAAATCGCTTATGGAACCAGAAACATTTGTTAACATATAGTCTGTAAGACTTGGAGCTTGTACATTTGTTACTTTTTAACGTATAAAAGTTTCCGGGGAAATAGTTCGATTATTATAAAAGTCCGATATTCAGACGTAAATAAGAGCTGCTAAGAATGTAGTTACCCCGAAACTCATATCATGTTTAACCTACAACTAAGACATGCCAGAAGAAGAAAGGGAATAAACTATATATAGTTTGTACTTTCCTCTATGGGATCTGCATACAAAATATTTCATACCCGGCCCATCATGGGCCTCGGTGAATCATTATGGCATCATAATCTCACTTCCGTACTAAATACGTATCAAGGGAAATGAGAGATAGCTTTCCACACACTATTGTTTAACACGTAGAAGCCTTACTAGGCAATACTCAATCCTTGCAGAAATTCCAATACTAAGTAGTGGATAGGGGTTATGAGGCATACTTGGAGTTTTGGGAATGGAATTATCCCCATATTCCACACACAATTCACTTAAGGCTAAAACTTGCCAAAAGGAAAGAAAGATAGTTGTACGAGCTTATACCAAAACATGTCAAGAGAAAGCTTTACATACCTCTTGGGAGTTACCCTTTATCCTGCTCGCCTCATCGTCTTCTGAACCTATTCAATATAAAGTAATACGAATATCAACTACTCTTAACTTTTCAGCATCTGAGGTTACGCCTTAATGTTAATGGAATCTATTTCCTTAGTTGTTTCCTCGGCTAGTCCTTTAGTTTGTTAAGGCGTTAACGAAAATTGGGCAGCACCTCCCCTATAATGTGCCCTATCCAAATTTCCAATTAGTTTCCTAAGACCTACAGCCAACCAACAACAACAACCTGCAGCAATTCATACTAACAATATACAACATAAACTCCAAACGACTTATTCAAAAAGATGATATCAAATAGGGTGTCTAGTCTTTATTTTACAACGCCTTTAATTATACGCAACGGGGGGTCTTGTAGACTCAACCAAAAGCACCCTAACCCACATTAGAACATATGTAGGCCCTGCAACAAGACACCACACCCCTGCATCAGCAACTCACAAGAACAACGCCTTACCTTGACGACAATTCGACTATAACGACTACACTTTAGTTTATTCCGAACGCCAAGTATTTCTAAGCCATTTTCATATTTCCAGCCACCAATAGGGAGTGTAACATGCTCCATCAGAACAAATAAATCTCAAATTTAAAGAAGAAACCTTACCTTACGTTAAACTTGTCAAACTCGCCAAAACTATCCAAAATGTGAAATCTGGACAGCTTACTATTTTACCTTGTCGCTTCGTTTCGAAGGGGTAATGGAGGGAAACAGGATTTACGTCGTTCATGAAAGTTATATACATGTGTCTTAGGGTCGCAAACAATTTCGAATCATCCCTACATCAATTTTGTACAAAACGATATGACCAAAATACTCACAGCTGTCCGTGTAGGATTTCCAAAACCAAATCTGGGCAGTACCTCCTTTACACTTCATCACCCTTTTTCGAGCTTCTACAAGTAAAAATGGATTTTAGAGTCTGAACGAAAGTTATCGGCCTCTGAAATACCTTTCCAAAACATATTAGATCATTCGAAACGAAATTGTACACAAGAAGTTATACCCATATTACTAACAACAGTCCCTTCAAAAAAACGGGTTGGTTAATTATTTCTTAACGTTTTCTCCTTCAACTTTCTCTTATTTCCTTCCAAGTGTAAACTGCAACCATGGTTCCTTAGGCATCCTAAGACACATGTATACACCCCCACATGGTTGAAAAACATTGTAGATAATTAATTCACGGAGGAAAATTGAAGAACTCACCTTTAATTCTTCAAAAACGTTGCTGCCTTGTTCCTTTTGGTTCTTCACGTTTTTCCTCTCACGTTTCTGTCCAATTTTTCCCAAGTGTACAGCTGAAGAAATGACTTCTTAGTCATCATAATATACATATATATGTATATATACATCTCCACGTGCTTAAGGAACACCGTAGCTAATTAATTCACGGAAGAAAATTAAGCAACTTACCTTAAACTTTCTCCAACCATGGCTGCCTCTTCTCACGTTTTTTTTTCTATGTTAGCTGCTGTTTCTGGATAATAAACAGCTTAAGAAGCATATATACATATATATATGAGGTGACACGTGTCATCCCCCTAAGGGTGACACGTGTCAGCCCCTTATTGGGCCACCTCAACATGCGGCCAATGGGGTGCTTCCACGTGGCAGTGGGGTCCACCTCTCCCAAGCAGGTGGGTCACCTACTTGACCCCAAGAAGGTGGGTCACCTGCCTGCTCAGGTGCTGCCACGTGTCACCCTCCCATTGGCTGCCCCGCGAATTTTTTTTTCTCTTCCTCGTGGGTTCGTAATCTCGTCTCACTTTAAGAGACTATGAAACCCTTGCTACGTAAGCTTGGTATGTAATCAAGTAACTCACGTATGTAAGATTTCTAAATTAGCAGCTTACGTAGATAAGTCGAGTCCTACGACTCGTTACTTGGCCTCCTATTCCTTCCGAACTCTTATGATTCCCCTTCCAACCTTCTCTACCACGGGGTATCACATCCTCCCTTCGTTGGAGTCATTTGATAGTGTCGTAGCATATCCGGTTCATATGGTAATGTCCAAGGAACTTATGAGACATTCTGAGTTTAAAAGGTGTGGGGTGTAACATCCTTCCCCCCTTTAGAACATTCGTCCCCGAATGTTAAATGCAACCTTCTGTAAGACTTTATATAAATTATAGAGGGTTTCCTTTCCTTTATGCTATCACATGCATTCCCATCTATATTATTAACATACGAGTTCTCAAGCGTTGGAGTTACCTGTAGACATCGGTTACAGGTGCAAATACTTGTATTCCATGTTCTCTTCAGTTTCCCGATCATCCTCTTTCTGGTTTTGGTTTTTCCACCATAACTTGACGGAAGATACGTCTTTAGTCTACAATCTTCCAGTTTGCCGATCCAGGATGGTGGTAGGATTTTCCTCATAGGATTCCATCTACTGGACCTCATTTATGGAATATACCCTGGGTGACTCGTCAGTATCTAATGGACTGGGCGTATAGTTTCCAACTGAGGTGGTAAGCTTAACTTACCAGCCACGTTTCCCACCTTATGAGTAACTTGATACCGTCTAATATATTCTGGGCCAAGTTCCTTTTTTAGGTGACCCTATGATGAACATCCAATCATCAACTTGAACTCTGTATGTCGACGTCGATTATCTGTATGTCATTCCTGCCGACTCTGGCTTTTAGTCAATAACTTGCTTAATCATGTCGAGGCCATTGGAATACTAGTGTAGTAATTATTATTGTAGGCAACTTGATAAGTGATGGATAATCATTCCGGCTACCTTCAAAGTTAATCTCCCGGCTTGTGACATATCTTCTAGCGTCTAATAGTGCGCTCAGTCTGTTTAGTATCTCGAGGGAGAAATGTGGTACTAAGACCTGTCTGTGCTCCTGACCTCTTCTTGGACTGATCTCAAGACGTTAATTATAATTGAAGTCCCTTTATATGGGATATTGGATAAGGAAACCTCACGGAACCTTACCATTCTCCATGTTTTATAACTCCCTCTAATTTCAGCAGCATAGGTGCTCTTGATTGGATGCAAATGGGCTGATTCATTAGCCTAATCACAACAACTCATATAGCACCCTACTCTTACCGAGTATAAAATGGGTGCGTAATGACGTGGATAATTTGGGAACCGTTAGCCTTGTATAGTCTTTCTCGACTCTTTTCAGAACTTTAATTGGCCTATATTGTTATTCTGTGGTTTTCCACTCGTTAACTAGTTCTATGTTGAAGAACTGTGGCATTCAAGTGTGTTGTCAGTTAGCAATTAGCTAATCCTCCTTGTGTTGCTTAAGTTCTTGTTAGAATTGCCTTAACGTATCTTATAATACTCTAGGTACATCATCTCATATCATTTCTCCATTGCTAGTTCAGATTCTTCCATCTCGCGTGATCATACCATCACTAACGCATTAAGTTCCATCAGAATTTTGAAGTTAAGCATGCTAGGGCGAGATAATATTGGGATGGGTGACCTTCCTGGGAAGTCTTCGTGTATCATTTCACTGTAATCCTTTCTACGATGTGCGAACACTCAATTTAGCCCAAGATTTACCTCAGTGTTGTCTCGCGAGTCTTTATGTTTTGCCCTGTCCTTCCTTTGTTATCTTGCGACCAGTATCGGCGTAGACCTTTAGTTCCGCTATGACCATGTCCCTTTTTGGTCAGTTTGGTTTAACTTCCCCTATTATATTCCCCCCCTTTCTGTACGCACCCATTCATTAGGGTGGGCTACTGAGTAGCGCTAAAGTTCTTTCATATAGTGACCTTTGGAGCCATTTTGAGTTTTGGCTATTATTAGCTGGCATAGCTTTAAAGGAATTTGACATATAAGCTCTCCTATCCTTTATTCACTTTGTGTTCTTCTCATTTTCTACCATAGGAGGCTTTTTATTCCTTTGTCCTTGGTTATACATTTATCGCAACATCATTTGCGACCAACTCTATAACCAACATTTTGGCTTTTGGTCTAGCATGTTATCATTATCCTTCGTAGTGTCTCTTGAATTATTCAATATCCTTTCATTGATACATTCTTCTGTTTTTATACGCAGCCACCTTCTAGTGTTATGTTGTTCAGGGTCTCGTCACAAACTTCTTAACGCTGCCTTATGTAGCATTCTGGCTTCCGTTCAATTACTGGTGGCTTCCAGACCTTTCTAACTTGGTTCAGCAGGATATCTTATTGAAGTTTAGACGTCTATCTCACATTTATTGCTATATCAATTGCCTCCTCCTACCTTTGCTGTTTTCTCATTAACTTCCCCCCTTTAGGGGGTACCCGCACTTTCCTCTGTTTGTACTTTGTAGTCGTTCAATTTCAATTAGGCAGCACTAGTATTCCGATGATAACTATTCCAAGTTTTCTTGAAGCAGTGGCTTTGTCCCAACTTATATCCTTTGTTTCTTGGGACGAATAAAAGTTGCATCATTTATTCCTTAAGTTTTCCATCCTCGTCCCTTAAGGGTTCCACTATTTTTGGGGCGACGTTGTGTACACGCATCATTTTTTTTTTTATATCTTAAGCCCCATGCTCTTACTGCATTCTCAATGCAGGTCTTTAACTTAGGCAACGCGTACTATGTGCGTCTTACTAGTGGTTCCACTTTATCCCTGCATACTCGTATCACACCGTTCAGTTCATACTTACATATCCCCCTTTTAACTCGTATATATATTTGGTTCCGGACATCTCTTTGAGGTGCTTCTATTCAAAGATCTTTCCCCAATTAGTCGGTGGAAAACTATAAACTGTTATCGTAAACCCCTTTCTAATCATTGTTGGAAGAGACTCGAATCCCTTAATCATCATAGTACTTCCATTTTTATACTCGACCTACCTGGTTTCCTTTTGAGTTTATCTCGAGTTAGGAACAACTTATCTAATTTACAATTAGAAGTTGAGAGCTTGGTATTTTTTTCCAAAAGAGTGAAACTCATTCGCAGGACATCCTATTCTTCATTCTGAGCCCTCTGTTTATATTCCTACTATACAAATACAGTTGGAGATACCGTAACCTAAACTTTACTACTTAATTAAGCTTTTGTTCCTCCAAAATAAAATTCTTCAAGTAAAAAGGGTGCCCCTTGTCAGTGACCTGAAGGATACCTCTTACAGCTTTAGTTAAACACAGTAGGGGTACTTGGTATCAATTCCTCAGACATCTCAAAAAATCTATGTTTCATTCCCTGTTCCTTGTTCTGGGAAAATTTCGGTAGAGTTTCTTCTATATTTCTTACTTATCCCAAAACCTGCACGCAGAAAATACCAACAATGCCTCACAGGGACAACATATATATATATATATATATACATATCACATCACAGCCGCACACGGCTTTTAATATCATCTCATATCGCAGCCACACAGGGCTTTCAACGTCAACAATAATATAAAAATACCGGACTTACCTCATATGTCTAACTTCAAACTGCATCTGTTGCACTTTCTGTCTGCTTTCCTTTCAGGTTTCAACTTTATATTTCAATATCTTACCTGACGAATATCTTTCGTGGCTTTACATTACTTACCTGCATGCTTTGTAACTTTCCATGTCATCAATTACTTTTTTCTGTTGGTGTCGTCCTTCTATTAAGATCCAAGGTTAGTATAAGGAATGTTTCCTATGACTCGGATCTAAAGCACGATCTCAGATGTAGAAGAAATGTAACATCCTAAATGTCCTATAGCTTTTTGTTTATAGATGTGGCGCGCAACACATCGATAACCAAGACTCTATTAGACACGGTCTGCAGACACTCCGAGGACGAACTGCTCTGATACCACTTCTGTCACGACCCAACCCCGTAGGCCGCGACTGGGGTCAGACCTGGATCCCCCGTACACATATCTATCAGTTGTGGTCACATTGAACTATAAATAAAACAATATATCATATAACAGAGCCCCACTGGGCGATAACATTTTCATAAACTGTAGCCCTTTTCGTTTGTATCACAACATGACAGGGCACGCAAGCCGACAAGGCTGCCATAACATAATAATATACATCATATATCCTGTAGACCCAGCTGAATCAAACTGACATACACAACCCACATATACATGTCTGCAGACCTCTAAACATATAAATGACAACATATGGCGGGACAGGGCCCCCGCCGTACCCCTGAATGGATAAAACAATTTCTATACATTCGTGGACAGTATCAAAAACTAGGCTCCGATACAATGGAGCCTCTTCCAGCTGAGCTGCATGGAATCCTAAGCTGACGGACTCCCAAAATCTATATTTGTACCTGCGGGCATGAACGCAGCCCCCCGAGAAAGGGGTTCAGTACGATATGTGTACTGAGTATGTAAAACATAATATAATACAACTGGAAGCATATCTGAGATTTAGAAATAGGGGATAAGATATCAATTCAGAAACCTGTACCTGTACTTTGTGAATTACAAAAACATGCATGTTCGAGTCATATCATATAGCCGGCCCTTTCGGGGGTCTGATGAATCATCTCTGTAAAATCATCTCTGTAAAACCATCATGGCCCCAGTGCCATCACCCCCTTATTACCACACATCATCATATATTTATACACGTATCCTGGCCCTCTATTGAGGGACTCAGTGAATAATGCAGTGAACTATGCACGAGAACATATCCTGGCCCGGGACTCAGGGAAAGAAATGTTACAATATACACGAGTAGAGTAATGAGCAACTATATGCAATTTAAATCATTATCGAAGACTCAACCGTAGAAGAAAATTTAGCTATTGTCTGAGAATCAGGATTGTAATGTAATCACCTTAAATGCCCTTTAAATGCCATTAGGGGATATACTAGCTAGTGTTTCGGGGTCCTTAGACACGTACTAAAGTAAAGCCAAATCGCTTATGGAACCAGAAACATTTGTTAACATATAGTCTGTAAGACTTGGAGCTTGTACATTTGTTACTTTTTAACATATAAAAGTTTCCGGGGAAATAGTTCGATTATTATAAAAGTCCGATATTCAGACGTAAATAAGAGCTGCTAAGAATGTAGTTACCCCGAAACTCATATCATGTTTAACCTACAACTAAGACATGCCAGAAGAAGAAAGGGAATAAACTATATATAGTTTGTACTTTCCTCTATGGGATCTGCATACAAAATATTTCATACCCGGCCCATCATGGGCCTCGGTGAATCATTATGGCATCATAATCTCACTTCCGTACTAAATACGTATCAAGGGAAATGAGAGATAGCTTTCCACACACTATTGTTTAACACGTAGAAGCCTTACTAGGCAATACTCAATCCTTGCAGAAATTCCAATACTAAGCAGTGGATAGGGGTTATGAGGCATACTTGGAGTTTTGGGAATGGAATTATCCCCATATTCCACACACAATTCACTTAAGGCTAAAACTTGCCAAAAGGAAAGAAAGATAGTTGTACGAGCTTATACCAAAACATGTCAAGAGAAAGCTTTACATACCTCTTGGGAGTTACCCTTTATCCTGCTCGGCTCATCGTCTTCTGAACCTATTCAATATAAAGTAATACGAATATCAACTACTCTTAACTTTTCAGCATCTGAGGTTACGCCTTAATGTTAATGGAATCTATTTCCTTAGTTGTTTCCTCGGCTAGTCCTTTAGTTTGTTAAGGCGTTAACGAAAATTGGGCAGCACCTCCCCTATAATGTGCCCTATCCAAATTTCCAATTAGTTTCCTAAGACCTACAGCCAACCAACAACAACAACCTGCAGCAATTCATACTAACAATATACAACATAAACTCCAAACGACTTATTCAAAAAGATGATATCAAATAGGGTGTCTAGTCTTTATTTTACAACGCCTTTAATTATACGCAACGGGGGGTCTTGTAGACTCAACCAAAAGCACCCTAACCCACATTAGAACATATGTAGGCCCTGCAACAAGACACCACACCCCTGCAGCAGCAACTCACAAGAACAACGCCTTACCTTGACGACAATTCGACTATAACGACTACACTTTAGTTTATTCCGAACGCCAAGTATTTCTAAGCCATTTTCATATTTCCAGCCACCAATAGGGAGTGTAACATGCTCCATCAGAACACATAAATCTCAAATTTAAAGAAGAAACCTTACCTTACGTTAAACTTGTCAAACTCGCCAAAACTATCCAAAATGTGAAATCTGGACAGCTTACTATTTTACCTTGTCGCTTCGTTTCGAAGGGGTAATGGAGGGAAACAGGATTTACGTCCTTCATGAAAGTTATATACATGTGTCTTAGGGTCGCAAACAATTTCGAATCATCCCTACATCCATTTTTTACAAAACGATATGACCAAAATACTCACAGCTGTCCGTGTAGGATTTCCAAAACCAAATCTGGGCAGTACCTCCTTTACACTTCATCACCCTTTTTCGAGCTTCTACAAGTAAAAATGGATTTTAGAGTCTGAACGAAAGTTATCGGCCTCTGAAATACCTTTCCAAAACATATTAAATCATTCGAAACGAAATTGTACACAAGAAGTTATACCCATATTACTAACAACAGTCCCTTCAAAAAAACGGGTTGGTTAATTATTTCTTAACGTTTTCTCCTTCAACTTTCTCTTATTTCTTTCCAAGTGTAAACTGCAACCATGGTTCCTTAGGCATCCTAAGACACATGTATACACCCCCACATGGTTGAAAAACATTGTAGATAATTAATTCACGGAGGAAAATTGAAGAACTCACCTTTAATTCTTCAAAAACGTTGCTGCCTTGTTCCTTTTGGTTCTTCACGTTTTTCCTCTCACGTTTCTGTCCAATTTTTCCCAAGTGTACAGCTGAAGAAATGACTTCTTAGTCATCATAATATACATATATATGTATATATACATCTCCACGTGCTTAAGGAACACCGTAGCTAATTAATTCACGGAAGAAAATTAAGCAACTTACCTTAAACTTTCTCCAACCATGGCTGCCTCTTCTCACGTTTTTTTTTCTATGTTAGCTGCTGTTTCTGGATAATGAACAGCTTAAGAAGCATATATACATATATATATGAGGTGACACGTGTCATCCCCCTAAGGGTGACACGTGTCAGCCCCTTATTGGGCCACCTCAACATGCGGCCAATGGGGTGCTTCCACGTGGCAGTGGGGTCCACCTCTCCCAAGCAGGTGGGTCACCTACTTGACCCCAAGAAGGTGGGTCACCTGCCTGCTCAGGTGCTGCCACGTGTCACCCTCCCATTGGCTGCCCCGCGAATTTTTTTTTCTCTTCCTCGTGGGTTCGTAATCTCGTCTCACTTTAAGAGACTATGAAACCCTTGCTACGTAAGCTTGGTATGTAATCAAGTAACTCACGTATGTAAGATTTCTAAATTAGCAGCTTACGTAGATAAGTCGAGTCCTACGACTCGTTACTTGGCCTCCTATTCCTTCCGAACTCTTATGATTCCCCTTCCAACCTTCTCTACCACGGGGTATCACATCCTCCCTTCGTTGGAGTCATTTGATAGTGTCGTAGCATATCCGGTTCATATGGTAATGTCCAAGGAACTTATGAGACATTCTGAGTTTAAAAGGTGTGGGGTGTAACAATTTTACCATTTGCATTCGTAGGCTTAGGGCTCAATTCTTAGAGGCCAGGTGAACTGGTCTCCGCGTTCGTGGGACCCTTGCTATTCGCGGAGCACAAGTTGTTAAGCCTCTGTATTCGCAGGCTAGGGCCTACGTTCGCGAGCTTTGTCTTCTTTCCCTCTGTGTTCGCGGGATAGCCTCTGCGTTCATGGAGGTCTAGATCTTTTCCTTCCACGATCATAGGCCACTTAGACCACATTCATAAAGGTCATTTCCTTTGTCTTTTAATGAGAGATAAAGGAAAAACTCAACCATACTTGGCATTTGCAAACTTTGATTTCTCTCTCATTTCTTATTCGAATTTGGTGATTCAAATTTTAGTAGATTGGTAATTTTTGTGAAAACTTGGGTTGGTGATTTGGAAATATCGAAAAAGCTTTATTAAGGTAAAAGCCATGAAGAAACCCTATTGTCCCATAAGCATTAATGGTGGAAAATTGAGAATTTTATGCATATCATCATTTGGATGAATTCGAGCCCCAAATGTTTTTACTATTTTTGACCACAAGTTTGGGGTAGCATATAGGACGTTTTTGTGGAGTTAATTATGAGATTTCTAAAGTGGGTCCCACATTTCTATTTTTGACTTTGAAATTGATCTATCTCTAAATTTAATATTTTTGGTCTTGAAATGATGGTATTGACGTTGTGATTTTATTTTTGATAGCATGGGAGAGTTCTGAGGCCATATGGAAGGGAAACACTCTGGTCACTTGAGTTGGAGAAGCGCGCTCGACCTACAGTTAGGCTATGACTTTTTCCTCTTTAGATTGTGCATGTTAAACATTTGTATATTGAATTGTATGAGTTTGAGGGTAATTAGGTGTCCAGCATGCTAAATCCCTAGAAATCATGTCTTAGGCTGTATTTTTAGCAAATTTGGGCTATTAAAGAATGCCTCCTCTTATTGTTGATCATCCGTTCTTTGTGTAGCGCATTGTATGTTTGATTTATGTTGTAGGTAAACATGTTTCGCCTTAGTTTAGGCTTAGACTAGTATTTTTCATAGACTTGCATGATTTTGGTGCCATTAGGCCTTGGAACATCTCCGAAGTTACTTCAGATGGCATAGCTCCCTATAGACTGATATAACAGACTTGAGTCTGACAGTCTGGGCCTTAGCTAGGTAGTAACACATTTTGGGAACCATATATCTATAACTCCCTGATTCCATCGATCCTGTATCATTTAATTCTTTATTCTTGAAGTCTAGTCACTGAGTTTGGTTGGATGTGGTTCTGGTTGGAGTGATTTATTGATGGCACTCGGATTGGGGATACTCCCCATGATGCTCGGGTGATCGCTGATCCTCATTATGATCGATCAACCTTAATTTGATGTTCAAGTCTCTAAATCACTCCACCGGACGCGATTCAAGTTGTTGCCTTGGTATTATAGCCTCGATTTAAGTCCCATGGTTTACTTAGCCAAGCTTCAAGTCCACCTCCACTTATAATATTGGTTCAACTCCATAACTACTTATCAGCCTTGGTTCAAGTGCATCGCTGTTATTACCTCGGTTCAAGTCCTTAGTCTCATTTGCACAATGTTAAAGTCTAAGATCGTCCTTATCCTTGGTTCAAGTACTTGGTTATTCCAAGTCTCAGTTCAAGTCCCTGATCCTCTTATATTTCATAGGTTCAAGTACTTAACTCTATCATGCTTCAGGTTTAAAGCTTCAGGCTCTCAGAATGGTTAAGTTCAAGTCGGCGAAGAATTGTGACACTTTTGGTACTACATCAAATCCTTCATTTTGCTTAAATTATCTTTGCTCATGTTGGTCATATAGGAGTCCTTTAGGGTTGTTTCCTTGAGACTTGTGCGCGAGCGTACCCATCGGGGTAATGAGAGCCCAGCGGATTTAGTTAGCTACTTTCTTTCTCTTTGTTTGTGAATATGCTCATGTACATACCTATTTGACTTCTTGTTCCTCTCTCTAGATATGTTTAGTTTCTCGCATTTCAGATTGCTTTTGTTTTTCTTGCTCAGTCGGCCTCTGGGTACCTATTTTTCAGGTAGTCATACTACACTCAGCATATGTTTTTTCTATGTAGGTTCGAGCACCAGCTATCAACGTTGATCTCAAGCCAGCTGCGGTCTTGACCAAAGGAGAGGGTGAGCACACAACATTCTAGATTTACCTGTCTCATTGTATATATATTTATAACTTGTCTTTTGCCTTCTTGAGACACTCTTGTTTTTTTGGTCCGCATTTGGGAATTGTACTCATTTTGTTAGTAGCTCTGTACAGGTGACTTCAAGGTTTTGGGAGGAATCATTTATTTGTATATAGTTTTTATTTGCTTCGGCCCGTTCATTTGTACTCCTGTTATTTTATTATTGTTTTAGTTTAAAGGTTGGTCCCCACTCTTATATCCCATTACTCGTAGTTCCATGATATGGACTAGTTTGCCTACTGTTGGGTCTTAGTAGGCGCCATTATGAATCGAGGATTCAGTGTCGTGACATATGTAAATATGAATCCACAAATAAATAAAATTTAAAATGACATGGCAAATTATTTTTTTATATTATGTAAATATGAACCCACAAATGAATAAAAAATTTAAGCTAATTTATTTAAATAAATTTACATGTACAAAACTACAAATATAAAATATTAAACCAAGAAAATTAAAAAATATATGATTAAAAGGATTGGAGGGGTATTTTTGTCTTTGTATACATTAATATCATGGTGCTAAATCCTATGTATTACTAATACCACCAAATGAAAGATATAGTTACACACCCTATAATATCATATACTATGTATAATTAATACATGTATTAGTTATACATAGCTCTAAAATTCCTACCAAATATAGTACTAAATAATACCATACACAATACATGGATTATTACTCCTAATATACCATACCAAACGACCCTTAAGAGGTCAAAAACTAGATAAAAATATCTAATAATATGATAAAACTGTCACATCTAACTTGCGATGAAAGGAGGTGAGATATGCCACTACATTTGGAGTTTCCACCGTATCAATGCACAACATATCAAGTTTTTTCCACACTCATTCAACGTCCATAGCAGTTTCTAAAATGGTGATGCGGTGCCATATGTAGACTTGTGACCGCATCATTTCCTCTACATCAGTAAAACTTTTTGGCAACAATCTATTTGATCATTTTTACAACCCCTTTTTTGATATCTTTTTACTTTGTTTCAACCCAATCACCTGTAAATCAATAAAATCTATCTTTTTGGGCTAAAACGCCGTAAATGCCTTTTTTTTCTTTCTCAAATAGTATAATAGAATAATCTTAAAGACAAGATAAGTAGGTAATATGCCCAACTTAGCATGCTTCTTTACATGGATTCTTTCTTAAGATGTTTTCCATCATGCTTAATACATACACATCATCAAAATTAGCACACTAAAAAAAATGATAATCAAACTATGAATTTTTGTAGCCATTTTTTTATGTGAAGGATTTAATGTTTTTTATGCAGTAAGGATAATCATAAATTTTTGTAGCCATTTTTCTATGTGAAGGATTTATATTTTTATGTAATAAGGATAAGCTAACTTTCTATTTGTCATCCACCCAAACAATATTTCACAAGTACAAAAATCATTAACTCTACATTAAGGCAACATGCAAACTGAAATTCTACTTAAGTGAAATGCCAATATTTCAACCCCTTGAGACCACATTTGTTTTAATTCATCAATCAAAAAATTGTAAGTATACATCAATTAAAGTTTTTGAATTATGTGGGCCAAGAATAATGTAATTAAAAATATATATGTACTATTCATACATATCTTAAGCGGAAGATTATATTATCTAATAAAGACAAGAGAGCATGAATATAATGCAGCTGAAGTAGAAAATGGTTTCAAACCATTTGCACACAAACCCAAGATAATGTTCCTTGGCTCGGATGCGAAATTTGCTTAAGTTATATAAAAATTCTTTCAAGCCTTTTCTTTTGATATATTTTCACTGTAATCTCATATGGAGAGCGAGCTATTTGATGCATACAACCTTTTCAACCTCTGTATAGAAGGTAAATAATGCATAGCCTTAACAAAATATTTCTTTCCACTAAAACCACGCTTAGAAAGAGTATTTCCATAAAGCTTACAAGATTGTAGATCAACATCATTCTTATAGTATAACATGTAGTTACTTTCACAACAAGAAAGTCTGATCAAGCAGAGTCATAGCTTAGGCACAACTTTCTTTAACTTATAGGAAGAATCAGGAAACCCTACAATCGGGTCAACCATTTCTTGAGTAAGGTATTTTGTCACATAAAGGACGACTAGAAGTACGTAATTGTTCATACAAATATAATGCTTCTTCAAATATTTTCTAAGATTAAAAATTTGAATGCAATTTAAAAGCAGCCTGAATCATGTCCTGCATTCTAGGACCTTGGATATAATTATGTTCCATAGGCCTATTATTTTCACCTACAATAAAATTATTAAATATGTCGTTACATTTAGTTTCACTGTGTTTCGTCCAAACTTCATAATCTGGTTTTAAATCCTTTTCAAAGATATATATGTACAACCTTTGTTTTCCTTTATTGAAATCTAATACAAGGACACCAAAGCAATCTCAAGGTTTAGTTGATTTGAGGTCAAAAATACATATTATTAATCATTATTTGCCTAACATTTATTAGTTGTATTTGTCTTTTTTGAGCGTGGATTTTATGGATTGTTCTTAATATGGTATTTTAGTTAGGATTATAATGACGTGAAGATGAAGAGATTTGGAGCCAAAATGAATTAAAGAAAGATGATTATAGAAGGAAATTAATCAGACAACTTAATGAAGTAAATTGAATATAATATTAATATTTATATATATTATGCAAAGTGGAAATAAGAGATAATAAATTGTGACTTAATGTAACATGACAACCATTGAAAAAGTAGCAAAAAACATGGAAGGCGGCTGCAGCATTTATGCGGAACCCAATTCCTTTGGGTTTTAGGTTTCTCAATTTGTCTTGCACTCAAGTTATTTGTCTTGCACTCAAGTTATTTTATTTGAGATTTTCTATATCTATAAAAAGTCCATAAGAATAATTCTTGAAAAATGGGAAGACATAATTTAGAACAAAAAGTTGAGAACTTTTGACGTAGGAAGAGCTAGGAACCGCCATGGAGGAGGAAGAATTTTGTTTTGATCTTTTCTTTTCCTTTATTAATTATTTTTACATTTATTCTTTGAATGATTTTTTGTTATTATTTCATGTATATGTAGAGTTAAACATATCGTTCTAGGATTATGGTAACTAATAAATGATTCTTTAGTAATTCTTGATTCGGCATATTTGCTTATCTTATTAGTTATTCTTATATTCTTGTGCTCGCTACTGTAATTCTTAGTTATCCTTAAAATAAATCTATAAATCTTTGTGATCTTGAGAGAAGGAACCTTATGTTAGAACGAAGTATCTAAGAATGAGATTTTATTTCTAACAAGATTTAGAGATAAATTTTCGACTAGTGTAGGGATGTCATGCCCCAAGACTATACCCTAGAGGTGGCCGACACTTGAAAACCATTGTTGGTCGTAAGCAAACCCTTGGCCTGCTTGACTACTGGAGGAAAGACTAAACATACACGCGAAAGCTTTATAAAGTGAACCTTAAAAAATATTTAAGTAAATCTGATGCAAAAGTTTGAATAGGTCTAAATATAAGTACTACTACAACTAATAATAATAATTCTAATAATAATAAATGATTAAAATTTCAGAATACAAAAGACTGATATGAATCACTAACTCTTACTATACATGAAGCCTCTACTAACTGAAGATAGGTCACAAGACAAGACCGCATCTACCTGACTATAAAATCAAATTAACAAAACTAACTACACTAAAACCCTTCAAAAATGAGGAGGTCTCGCCAACAGCTGATGGGAAGAGATCTCATTGAAGGTCTGCTATCGTGAGTACCTGATCTATATCATAAAATGATGCAGTACAAACTGGCATCAGTATATGGAATGCATGGTATGCAATTGTAACACCCCCCTAAAAATGTTGTATATGATATTTCAATCCTTAATGAAAATGATATCGCTTCTGTATTTTGGTCTTAACGTTTAATAGGATGGTCCAAATTAGGTGATTCAAATTCATGAATAACCCAAACATCATTACCTAAAACTTTTTTGAAGACCATATTTTATGTTTTGGAGTTTAAGTAGGTCAAATAAATTAATTGTTGGAAGATATGGTGGTTTTACAAAATGGAGTGTTTGTAGAAGAAAAATCATATCTCATTGTAGGATGCTCCAAATCAGTTTATTCCTAATTGACATAAAAGTAGACTTCTAGAGCAATAATTCATATGAGACACTAAATCCTAATGAGGAAGTTATCTTTGTCAAACGCAACTCTGAAAAAGGGTATTCTTTTAAAACAAGGTTCATCTCACCAACAATGGAAAAATCTAGGTCTATTTGACATCACCCATGACATCAATAGTCCTCCATTTGACATCACAATCTTTCATTAAATTTTTAAATTTTTCATTATAATTATTTTAATTATTGTTAGGTCCCTCTTTCACACACATAAATACACTCCTTATTTCATCATTTTGTTCATCAAGCTTTCTCAAGCAACTCTTCTCTCTATACACTTCTTTACTCATTTTCACAATATAGTTTTAGTTCTTAGTAGTGTAGAAATACTATTCTTATGATTCATATACTCCGAGTAATACACAAAATGCTCCGGCGAGGAGAAAATGCTATGATTCATGAGTGTTTATTATGTCCTTCGATTCTGAGTAACGCTTCAGATTCTAGGTATGTAAGGTTTCAATGATTGTATTCCTTCCACTCTCATGCCTAAAGTATTTTGATTATATGATAAACTATGTTTATTTTTTTTAAGCTTTACTCTAAGTTATATGCGTGTTTATCCATGGGTTCTTCCACCCTTGTAGTTCAAAACTCTTTCAACTAAATCTCTTGATTTCAAGTAAGATTTTCTTATGGGTAATTCTTATTTCTACTCAATAGCATGAATCATGATTAAACTAATGATTATTGATCTATTTTGATGCAAAATAATTTTATATATATGAATTGATGGTTTGTAATTATTTTCTCTATTTATCTCTTTAAAGGTTCTTGAAATTCATGGTGGGTTGGTAAAATATGATTTTTAATTGATGAATTTCAATGTATTTATGTATAATTTTATTTACGTTCATGTTTGAAAGTTGAAGTGATTTGAACACACCTTATTTTACTATGTTTCAATGAAGTTTGACTTGAAATTTTTGACTCCAAATAAATGTTTATGAAAGCAATATCTATGATCAAAAGGGAGTCTTATGAAATGAAAGAATGATGAAATGATATGATTAATGGATTTTTATGCAATAAGGATAATTCTTGCATATTTGAATTACCAAAGTTTTAATGAGCTATTTTACCGACTATGATGTTTTGAATTCTCAAGCTATATGCTATGACTATTTAAAAGTATTAAACTATTCTGTGGGATTGACTTAACACCTAATGGGTCATTGAGGTGAGATTTGGTAAGGTAATCCTAGTAGCAACCCATTGTCTCATTAACTATGTGCCAACATAGGAGCCCTTGTAGGCTTAGGCTAATGGATCTATAAATAGCCCTTAAAGTTATAGTTAAATAAATGAATAAAATTGACGGAGTTCTACCCATCAAATAGTCTTCCCGACCAACGTAGGGGGTTATATTGGATTCCATGTAATAGCTCGCATGGTCTTAAAAGTCATTTATGGCTATTTTTCCACAAAATGAATGTTTTAAAGGATATCTATATGATTGATTCTTCATGCATTGCATTATGTTTCATATTACATAATTTCTTTAATGTTTCCTCAATGTTCATGCATGCTTACATACTTAGTACATTCAAAGTACTAACGCATACTCTTTTGTTTACGCGATATCACCATATAAGAACTAATGCTCCTCCTCATTATCCTCTACGTGGCTAGTTGAGATTTTATTTGAAGTCTACTTTTGGTGAGTTCCCGTGTTCTGGTAATAATACTCTTTTATCTTTCTAGCTTATGATATGTTGACATCTTTAGACAATTACTATGGCATTTCTTTCTATTATGATTGAGGGTGAGGTAGGGACTTGTCTTAGCCCCGTTAAATCTAAAAGTTAGAGGTATTATTGATATATGTAAGTTGAAGATTTACTATTATGATTTCTGCTTGTTTATTGATTATCATTACCTATGAAAGGTTAAAAGAATGTTAAGAGGCTTGTTTGAGGTACTTTCGGGTTCCTCATTCGCCATGTCAAGTCTAGGCCCTAGGCTTGGGTCATGACAAACTTGGTATCAGAGCTTGAGGTTTTGAATGGTCCTCGGAGTCTAACATACTGCGTTAAATAGGATCTTATTCATGGTTGTGAAGCATGCCATAACTATGAATAGGAGACTACAGGATGTTTAGGAAAGTTTTCATTTCTTTCAAATTCATATCGTGCCTTAAAGTGTCTTAAGCTTTTCTTTAACTAATGACCCATTTTGTGTTCTTTAGATAATGACTCATGGAAGAGCACCTCCAAGAGCGAGGGTTGACGATGAGAACCAAGTTTCTCTGGTTCCCAATGAACAACATCATGAGGAAGGGGTAACCCATGCAAAATTTCACAATATCATTACGTTATTGACTCAAGTCGCAGCCAACCAAGGGCATCAAGGTGTTCCTCCTCTCCAAATGCAAAATCTGTCCTCTAGGATTCAAGATTTCCAAAGGATGAATATGCCCGAGTTTAATGGTTCTAAACTAAATGAGAACCCTATGGCGTTCATTAATGAGGTGTATCGGATTATGGCTATCATGGATGTGCGACCGAATGAGAAGGTTGATCTAGTAGACTATCCACTCAAAGGTATGGCTCGAGTGTGGTATGAATAATGGGTTTTTGAGAGGGATGAATAAATAGGGTCGATAGGATGAGAAGAGTTAAAAGGTTCCTTCCTAGACTGCTCATTCCTGTTGGAGCTAAGGGAGGCTAAAATACAAGAGTTCATCAACCTCCATCAAGGGAGTATGAGTGTGAGGGAGTATGCTCTCAAATTCACTAAGTTGTCAAAGTATGCTCCCTTTATGGTCTCCGACCCAAGAGTAAGGATGAGCAAGTTTATTTTCGATATCTCAAGCTTGGTGTCCAAGAAGTGAAAAATGTTCATGTTTGTCAAAAAGATGGACATCTCTCGGTTAATGTCTTATGCAAAACAAATTGAAGAAGAGAAGCTGAGAGAGAGATCAAGGGGGTTCAAAAAGGCTAGAGTGGATGGTGGAGGGTTTAACCCTCAAAGGTTCGATGGTAACAATGGAAAAGGCCAAGGTGGGCAACGGTTTTTGGGTAAAGGTTCAACCAATATTCCTCCTCCAAGGTTCAACAAGGACAAGGGTACTAAACCAATGGTTTCAAGAGAGAATGTTGCTACTCAAATTTTCCGCGCTTGCAAAAAGTGTGGAAGGACTCACAAAGAGGAATGCTTAGTCGGCTCCAAATGCATTCTTTAAGTGTGGCAAGCTGGACCACCATGCTAGGGATTGTAAAGATGGTGGTGGTAGGCCTCAAGGAAAAATTGGTCATGGTTAACAAGCCCAAGGAGGTGTCTAATGCACCAACTGCTTTTAAGACTTGTATGGGAGATGAGAGGTTGAGGACGCACCTAATGTCATTACTGGTATATTAAAGGTCTTTACTATTGATGTGTATGCACTATTAGATCGGGGTGCAAATTTATCATTTGTTACTCCATTCCTTGCTAATAGGTTTTATGTGTCCCCCAAAATGTTATTAAAACCCTATTTGGTGTCTACCCCCGTTGGTGAGTTAGTTATTTCTAGAAAGGTCTATAGGGGTTGTCCCATATCTATCTTGCATAAAGTTATTCCTTGTGACCTCTTTGATCTTGACATGGTAGATTTTGATGTCATTCTTGGTATGGATTGGTTACATACATCTTATGCTTCCATAGATTATATGACTCGTAGAGTCAAGTTCTAATTTATAAATGAGTCTATTATTGAATGGGAGGGTGGTGATTCGATGGTGAAGGACAAATTCATTTCTTATCTTAAGCCTCAAAAAAGGATTTATAAGGATTATATTTACCACATTATGAGGTTTAGGGATGTCGACTCCGAAAGTCCTCCTCTTGAGTCGGTTCCTATAGTCAATGAGTTCCCCGATGTCTTTCCTGATGACCTTTTTGGTATCCCTCCTAAAAGAAAAGTTGATTTTGGTATCGATCTCCTCCCTGATACCGAACCTATCTCTATTTCTCCTTATTGGATGTCCCCGACAGAATTGAAATAGTTGAAGGAATAATTAAAGGACTTGTTAGAAAAGGGGTTCATAAGACCAAGTATTTTTCTATAGGGTGCTCCCATGTTATTTGTGAGAAAGATGGGTCGCTTCGAATGTGCATATACAACCGTAAATTAAATAAGATGACCATTAAGAACAAGTACCCACTCCCTAGAATAGATAACTTGTTTGATCAATTGTAAGGGGAAAGTCACTTCTCCAAGATCGACCTTAGGTCCAGTAATTACCAACTACGGGTGAGGGAGTGTGACATTCCCAAAATAACTTTCCGAATAAGGTATGGTCACTTTGAGTTTATGCTGATGAGTTTTGGGTTGACGAATGCACCGACAACATTCATGGACTTGATGAATATGATGTTCACACCTTACCATGATACTCTTTGGTGACCTTCATTGATGATATTTTGATTTACTCTCGGGGTGAGGAAGAATATAAAAATTTCTTGAGAGTTGTGCTTCAAACATTGAGGGATAGTCAATTGTTTGCAAAATTTAGTAAGTGTGAATTTTGGTTGAAGGAGGTGGCATTTCTTGGTCATGTAGTGTCTGGTGATGGGATAAGGAATGACCTAAGAAAATGGAGGTAGTCAAGAATTGGCCTAGACCGTTGTCTCTTTCAGACACTAGAAGTTTCTTGGGCCTAGCCGGGTACTATAGAAGGTTCGTCGAAGGGTTTTCTCCCATCTCATCTCCTATGAAGAAATTGACCCAAAAGAATGCCAAATTTATATGGATGGAGGAGTGTGAGAAGAGTTTACAAACCTTGAAATATCAACTTACCTCCACTCCTATTTTGACTCTACCAAAAGGATTAGAAGGGTTTGTAGTTTATTGTGATAGTTCAAAGATTGATTTAGGTTGTGTCTTAATGCAAAATGGCAAGGTTATAGCCTATGCTTCTAGATAATTAAAGGTTCATGAGCGTAACTACCCTACCCATGATCTTGAATTAGCGGCCGTTGTTTTTGCTCTGAAGATTTAGGGGCATTACCTCTATGGTGTGCATATGGATGTATATAACAATCATAAAAGTCTTCAATATATGTTTACCCAAAAAGACCTTAATCTAAGGCAAAGAAGGTAGCTAGAACTCCTTAAGGACTATGACATGAGTGTGCACTATCATCCGGGTAAAGCCAATATGGTTGTCAATGTACTTAGTAGAGTGTCTATGGGGAGTGTTTCCCATGTGGATGAAGGGAAGAGGGATTTTTTAGCATCCCCTTTGGGAGGATGCCACTTACGAAGCAAAAGACAGTTTTTTTCTTAATCCCAAATAGTCAACACATTTAGACAACATCTTTTGAAATTCTATTTCTAATTCAGCACCATTGCGGGTCCATAAAATACACAAAACTCAAAATAGTAATTATCACAAAAATATTATCTTCCTTTGTGCATAATAACAAGTTAAAGTATAAACCCAACACTTGGCATAATTTGAGTTAAAAGCACACTCTAAAAATAGCAAAACTAGTCACCCTGTTCAAGTTACAAATATCTGGTTGTGTTATCACAAGCCTTCAAAATTTCATACATAAGTTCCATATGTATCTTATACAAGTCCCCAAAATATTTACAAAACTAGATGCATATGCAGATGTGATCTTCACAAGGGCTCCAAAAGTCTACTCCAAATGGCAATCTTCACATCTCGTCCCGCACATTACCTATGATAGAAAACAACTATCGCTAAGCATAAAGCTTGTTGTGCATAAACTTTTGGCTTGAAGCCATTAAATTCTTCAATTCCCTTGTTCATTGTAGGTGGTTCAATAAGGTAAAGGTAAGACCAAGTGAAAGGGTATATCAAAGAATCGAATACAAACCTTGAAGAGTTTCAAAATCAATATTAATATTCGAAGGCTCAAGTATCAAGAAACTTATAATTCAATTCGAAAGAGTTGTCAAATAATCAATTTTTCTCAATATATATTCATGCCTTCACACTAAGTACAATCAATATCAAGACGTACCGAAGCCCCGAAAACAAGAAGGGTCATCACCCAATATCAAGAGAATCAAGAACCATGTTAAAAGTGACTTTCTACTGGTACTCAAAAATGGACGAAACTCCATCATCAAGACAAAATATAAATCCAAAGTCAAGATGATCAAGATCTGAATCAAGAGGCATGCCAATATCGATGACAAGTCACCATAACAAGAAGGACAAAGTCCCAACAAGAATACAAAATGATCATGCAATTCGTACAAGTGAGAAATTTAGCGAAAGTTTTGCAATACTTGAGATAATAGTCATACCATAATATAAGACAAAGAGTAAGAAACAACCCATCAAAATACTTCAAATTTTAGGGAAAAAATATATTTCAATTTTAAGTTTATACATAAATCTTGGCGTTTTAGCACATAACAAGTTCTACCACAAATCGAGGAGCTCAATTCCTCTACGTCATAGACCAACAAAAATCCATTTTGTCAAACAGTTCCTCTTAGCTGGTATAAGCATATATACAACTTAAATACATAATAAAATATATAATTAAGTTTAAGAGTTTCATCATATCGAAACTAAACATGAAATCAATAAAAATGAGCCCAAACTATCAAAACAGGAATTCTGGACAGCCTACTGTCTTGTATTGTTATTCAGTTTCAAAGGGGTAAATGGGGGAAACAGGTTTTGTGGCCTTAATAAAAGTTATATAAATGTTTATTAGGGTCGCATTTAATTTCGAATCACCCCTACAACAATTTTGTACAAAAGGATATGCCCAAAATACCTACAGCAGTCCATGTAGGATTTCCAAAATAAAATATGGGAAACACCTCTCCTATACTTCATCACCCTTTTTCGAGAAGATAAAAGACAAAATGTGTTTTAGAGCCTAAATGAAATTTATATCCCTATGAAATATCTTTCCAAAAAATCTTGAATCACTCGAAATAAAGCTTTACACAAGGAGTTATACTACTATTACTAATAGTAGTCCCATCCAAAAATGGGTTTGCAAAATAAGGTTTATTCCCCCACTTTCGACAACAACAACGTATCAACAACATCAACAACAATATCATCAACTTCAATTCTAAAGGGAAAACCTTACCTTGCCAAAATGCGACCTTGAAAGCTCCTTAATCGCGACTGAAAATTGGTGGCTGCTCGTTATCCTTGCTTGCTGTCCCAATCAGGTTATTATATTATTAAACACCTCCATTTGATCGAAGAACACCTTTAATTCACAGAATGAAATTGGAGGGCTTACCTTTTTTTCGTATTGCTGCTGTAGGTACTCTCTCTTATTCTCTAAGTTTTCTCTCAAACTCTAAGTGTAATTTTGCTGAAGAAATGACTTCTTAGTCATCTTAAAATACATATATATACTCCCTTAAAGTGTGACATGTGGCATCCCCTAGGGGTGACATGTGTCCATCCCCTAGGGCACCACCTCATCTATACGCCCAATCTAAAGCTTCCACGTTGCAATATGGGGTCCACTCCAAGTAGGTATGTCACCTACTTTCTCCAAGTAGGTGTATCACCTACTTAGTCCAAGTAGGTGCATCACCTACTTGTTTCAAGTAGGTGCATCACGTACTTGTTTCAAGTAGGTGCTATGTCTCTTTTTCCCTCTTCCATGGGTTTGTAATCTCATCTCACTTCAAGAACCTATTTCCAACCATCACTACTCACGTAGAACTTCATAGATAATGTGGATCTCCTGAAAATCTTTTAGAAAAACCGTAAAAAAAAAGTGGGGTGTTACAACTCTCTCCCTTATGAAATTTCGTCCCAAAATTTACCTTATACTATCCTCAAAACAAATATGGATATTTAATTCGCATATCCTCTTCTCGCTCCCAGGTTGCTTCATTGCCAGAATGATTTCTCCAAAGGACTTTTACTAAAGGAACTTTCTTGTTTTTAAGCTCTTTTGTCTCACGAGCCAGGATTTGGGTAGGTTCCTCATTATATGTCAAGTCAAGATTTATGTTAATGGATTCAACAGGGAGAACATGAGATAGATCAGAGCGATATCTTCTAAGCATAGAAACATGGAAGACATTATGGATTCTATATAACTCCGGTGGAAGAGCTAGTTTATAAGTAACTGGACCAACTCTTTCAAGTACTTCATATGTTCTGATAAATCGAGGACTAAATTTTCCCTTTTGGCTAAATCTTATAATCTTTTTCCATGGAGAAACCTTTAAAAACACCTTATCTCCTACTTGATATTCAATTTCATGCCTCTTAAGATCAGCAAAGACTTTTATCTATCTGAAGCAATTTTTAGATGATCCTTGATGACTTTTACCTTATCTTCAGTTTGTTGCACAATCTCAAGACCAACCAGTTTTTGTTCACCAACTTTACTCCATCAAAGAGGAGTTCTACACTTTCTCCCATATAAGGCTTAGTAGGGAGACATGCCTATACTTGATTGATAGCTATTATTATAAGAAAATTCTATTAAGGCTAGGTGGCTATTCTAACTACCTTCAAATTTCATGATGCAAGCTCGAAGCATATCTTCCAAGATTTGAATCACCCTCTCGGATTGATCATCTGTCTGCGGATGGAAAGATGTACTAAAGTTCAACCTAGTGTCCAAAGCTTATTGCAATGTAGTCCAGAATATAGATGTAAACCTTAGGTCTCGGTCTGATACAATAGAAACAGGAACTCTATGTAACCTCACAATCTCGTCAACATACAATTCTGCAAGACGTTCAAGTGGGTAGTCCATCTTGATGGACAAGAAATGAGCACTTTTGGTTATCCTATCAACTATAACCCAAATTGCATCATGATTTATTTGAGTGTGTGGAAGCCCAGAAATAAAGTCCATAGGTATTCTTTCCTATTTCCACTCAGGTATCGACAAGGGTTGTAACAAACCAATCGGGACTTGATGTTCGGCTTTATATGTTAACAAACTAAGCATCTAGAAGTAAACTCCACAATGTCCTTCTTCAAATAATTCTACCAGTAGTGTTCTTTATTGGTTTGGTACATTTTAGTACCTCTAGGATGCATTACATATGGTGAAATATGTGCTTCATTCAAAATTTATTTTCTCAAATTGTCATCTTTAGGGACACATAACCTGTTTTGATAAAGTAGAACACTATCCTCCCTTAATTTAAAATCAAGCTTTTCTCCAATTTGAGCTCATTTGATCAATTTCACCAGCTTCTCGTCTAACTTCTGTGCTTCTTTCACCTGTTAAAGTAGAACTTGTTTGACTTGTAAACCGGCAGCAATAGAGCCATCAGAGTTAAATGCAAGACAAGCATTCATGGCTCTCAATTTAACAAACAAAGACAAGTGGCTTAGCGATAAACTAGCAAGGGCTTTACGACTTAGAGCATCTGCTACCACATTGGCTTTATCCGGATGATAATCGATCGTTCAGTCATAATCTTTAATGACTTCAAGACATCCGCGTTGCCTTAAATTCAACTCTTTCTGTGTACCCAAGTACTTCAAACTCTTGTAATCAGTAAATATGTGACATTTTTTTCCATATAAGTAATGCCTCTAAAATTTCAAGGAAAGCACTATGGCAGTGAGCTCAAGGTCATGAGTAGGATAGCTCAATTCATGTAGTTTCAATTTTTGGGAAGCACACGCAACCACTTTCCCTTCTAGCATCAAGACACAACCCAAACCATAATGAGAGGCATCACTATATATCACATATTCCTTTCCTTTAGTTGGTGGAGTAAGTATAGGAGCTTGTGTTAATAAGGATTAGAGATTTTGAAAACTCTTCTGGCATTTGTCATCCCATATAAAATTGACATCCTTCTTCAATAGTTTAGTCAAAAGGGAGGCTATAATGGAGAAGCCTTTGACAAACCTTCTATAATATCCCGCTAAACCCAAGAAACTCCTTACTTCAGTTGGACTATTAGGTGGTTTACATTCAACAATAGCTTGAATTTTACTAGGATCCACTTTCACACCTGTTGACGACACAAGATATCCCAGAAAGGCCACTTCACCGAGCCAAAATTCATATTTACACAACTTGATATAAAGCTTATTTTCATGCAGAATTTGCAAAACAATTCGAAGATGCTTTCCATGATCTTTACTATTCTTGGAGTATATTAAAATATCATCTATAAAAATCACTACAAATTGATCAAGATAAGGCTTAAACACACGATTCATTAAATTCATAAATGTCGCGGGAGCATTCGTCAACCCAAATGCCATTACCAAAAATTCATAATATTTATATCGAGTCTTAAAGGCAGTTTTAGGGAAATCATGTTCCCTTACCCGCAGTTGGTAATACCTAGACCTTAAGTTAATTTTTGAGAACAAACTAGCACCTTTTAACTGGTCAAATAAATCATCAATCCTAAACAGTGGGTATTTATTCTTAATGGTTACCTTGTTCAGTTGCTGGTAATCAACACAAAGCCTAAAAGTCCCATCTTTCTTTTTCACAAATAACATAGGAGCTCCCTAGGGAGAAACACTCGGGTGAATAAAACCTTTCGAAGGAGTTTTTACAATTAATTTTTTAACTCTTTTAGTTCTGCTGGAGCCATTCGATAAGGAGTCATAGAGATAAGAGTAGTTCCAGGAACAACCTCTATAGGAAATTCAACCTCCCTTTTTAGGGGTAGTTTGGAAAGATTTTCAGGGAAGACATCATAAAATTCACATACCATGGGTGTATCTTCAAGGCTTGGACTTTCTAGGCGTGTATCAAATATATGAGCAAGATAAGCTTCACAACCTTGTCTAACCATCTTCCTTGCCACAACCGCGAAGATGATATTAAATGTCAATGATATTGCACCCTGAACAATGATGTGTGAAGGTGAAGAAGATTTAAAGGTCACATGCTTTGACCTACAATCAACTACCTCATGGTATCTATAAAGCCAATCCATACCGATAATGACATCATAGTCTTGGAAAGACATTTCAATTAAATCAGCAAGGAAGACTAGATTTTGAATCACCAAGGGATAACCTCGATAGATTTGATTGCAAACAACTTGTTGACCAAAAGGACTTTGGACAAGCACCCCACAATCGAGTCTCACAGATTTCACATTTTCAGGAAAAACCAATAATGAGCAAACATATGAATATGTAGAACCAGGATCAAATAATGGAACAACACATAAGTCGAATAAATGAAATTTACCAACAACCACATATGCTCCATCTTGGTCATCCCTATGTCTTATCGCATACGCTCGTGCTGTAGCTCTGGACCTACTAGCTTGATTGGCTACACATGCACCTATTGCTTGTATGTTTCTAGATCTTGCACCTCTATTTGATTGAGAGGGAGTGGTAATAGGGTTTTGAACTGAGCCTTCCATATGCAGAGATGATGTGGGGTTAGGATTAGGACAATCCCTTACTTTATGATCGAAGCTCCCACAATTAAAACAAGCACCAGAAGCTCTTCTACAGGTACCAAAGTGATTCTTTCCACATTGTGCACAAGTAGGTATATGAGTCTTGCCTTGGCCATAGCTTGGAGTCTTGGCAGTAGAGAAACTTGATCTACTCTGCTTATGTTGGGATAACTTGTGAATAGTATTAGCTTTGGAACTATCAAACCTCTCTCTTTTAGATGGACCTCCTAAATCTGCATAAGCTTTTCCTGAACTTGTGTTCATTTCTACCAGCTTATTCCTTGTCGATCCTTTCCCAAGTAAGAGCAGTTGAAACTAATTTACAAAAAATTTCATGTTGTAGGACCGCTACAAATTTTTTGATAGAATCATTCAAACTGTCTTCGAATTACCTGCACTTATATTTTTCGTTATTAATAACACCCCCAGCATAGCGGGACAGCCTGAGAAACTTCTGCTGATATTCAGCGATAGACATACTCCCTTACTCTAAATTTAAGAACTCTTTTTTCTTTGCATCATGATAAGCAGCTGGGACATACTTCCTATGAAATTCTTTCAAAAAATCATTCCAAGTAAGAATACAAGGTTTTGCTCTGGAATTCGGTACACTTACCCCCTAATCACAGGCATCTTTTTGTAATAATGAGACAACATACTTAAATTTGGCAGCATCAAAATATTTTAACTACTCGAATACTTTTTCAATCCGTTCCAACCACTGCTCAACATCTATAGGGTCAACAGTGCCTTCAAACTCAACTCCACCCATTTTTTTCATTTTCTCAAAGATCATTTCATCAAGGTTAGGCACTCTTCTAGCGATGTGATGAAAGAAATCACCCATTTATTGAAAAGGGGATCAATAGCAGGGGCACTATGACTTATTTTAGGGTGTGTCCCAACACTCATACCCTAATTACTTCCCTCTTCAGATCCACTTATACTAGGAGGATTAGAATCAGAAAAATGTTGCACAACCCCTTCTTGTAGGTAAAGTTGGCCATTAGAGGTATTTAAACTCTCATGAGCGGCTTCCATAAGTCTGTTGGAAGTAGAAGATGCCATGACTTAATTCCTTGATAAGGGAAGATCACATTGCATTAGGGACACTTACATGATGCATATGCACTATACACAAAAACAACATGTAACAAAAACAAACAGTATACCAAGAAGTCACAACAAAGGTCCTAGAATCATAAACCTAAGCTCTGATACCAACACTTGTAACATCTCCTTTGGGAGGATGCCACTTACGAAGCAAAAGACAGTTGTTTTTCTTAATCTCAAATAGTCAACATATTTAGACAACTTGTTTTGAAATTCTATTTACAATTCAACACCATTACGGGTCCATAAAATACACAAAACTCAAACTAGTAATTATCACAAAACTATTATCTTTTTTTGTGCATAATGACAAGTCAAAGCATAAATCCAGCACATGGCATGACTTGAGGTAAAAGCACACTCCAAAAATAGCAAAACTAGTCACCCTGTTCAAGTTACAAGCATCTGGTTGTGTTTTCCCAAGCCTTCAAAATTTCATACATAAGTTTCACATGTATCCTATACAAGTCCCCAAAATATTTACAAAATTAGATGCATATGCAGATGTGATCTTCACAAGTACTCCAATAGGTACTCATGTCTTTACACTAAGCATAATCAATATCAAGACGGACTGAAGCCCCGAAATCAAGAAGGGTCGTCACCAAATATCAAGAGAATTAAGAACTATGTTAAAAGTGACTTTCCACTTGTACTCGATAATGGATGAAACTCCATCGTCAAGACGAAATGTAAATCCAAAGTCAAGATGGGCAAGATCCAAATCGAGAGGCATGCCAATATTGATGACAAGTCACCTTAACAAGAAGGACAAAGTCCCAATAAGAATACAAAATGATCAAATAATTTGTACAAGTGGAAGATTTAGCAAAAGTTTTGCAATATTTGAAATAATAATCATACCACAATATAAGACAAGGAGTAAAGAAACATCCATCAAAATACTTCAAATTTTAGAACAATAAAATATTTCAAGTTCAATTTTATACACAAACCTTGGCATTTTAAAACATAACAAGTTCTACCACAACTCGAGGAGCTCAATTCTTCTACTCCATAGACCAACAAAAATTCACTTTGTCAAACAGTTCCTCTTAGCTGGTATAACTGCATATACACCTTAAATACACAATCAAATATCTAATTAAGTTTAAGAGTCTCATCATATCAAAACTAAACATAAAATCAATAAAAATGAGCCCAAACTATCAAAATAGGAATTTTGGACAGCCTAATATCTTGTATTATTGTTCAATTTTGAAGGGGTAAATGGGGGAACAAGCTTTGTTGCCTCAATGAAGGTTATAGAAATGTGAATCACCCCTACAACAATTCTGTATAAAAAGATGTGCCAAAAATACCAACAACAATCCATGTAGGATATCCAAAACAAAATATGGGCAGCACCTCCCCTATACTTTATCACCCGTTTTCAAGAAGATAAAATCAAAAGTGGGTTTTAGAGCCTAAATTAAAGTTGTATCCCTATGAAATAGCTTTGCAAAACATCTTGAATCACTCAAAACGAAGCTTGACACAAGTAGTTATACTAATATTACTAACAGCAGTTCCATTCAAAAATGGGTTTGCAAAACAAGGTTTATTCCCCCACTTTTGACAAAAATAATGTATCAACAACATCAACAAAAATATCATTAACTTCAACTCAAAAGGAAAAATCTTACCTTGCCAAAACTCAACCTCAAAAGGTCCTTAATCGCAACTGAAAATTAGTGGCTACTCGTTACCCTTACTTGCTGCACCAATCAGTTTATTTACATTATTAAACACCTCCATTTGATCGAAGAAAACCTTAGATAAGTAATTCACAGAACGAAATTGGAGGGCTTACCTTTTTGCCTTATTGCTACCGTAGGTACTCTCTCTTATTCTCTAAGTTTTCTCTCAAACTCTAAGTGTAATTTTGCTGAAGAAATGACTTCTTAGTCATCTTAAAATACATATATATTCTCCCTTAAAGTGTGACATATGGCATCCCCTAGGGGTGACACATGTCCAGCCCCTAGGGCACCACCTCATCTATACGCCCAATCTAAAGCTTCCACGTTGCAATATGGGGTCCACCCCAAGTAGGTATGTCACCTACTTTCTCCAAGTAGGTGTATCACCTACTTAGTCCAAGTAGGTGCATCACCTACCTGTTTCAAGTAGGTGCTACGCCTCTTTTTCCCTCTTCCATGGGTTTGTAATCTCATCTCACTTCAAGAACCTATTTCCAACCGTCACTACTCACGTAGAACTTCATAGATAATGTGGATCTCCTGTCAATCTTTTAGAAAAACCGTAAAAAAAATTGGGGTGTTACAGAGTTGGTGAAATATGTTCACCGGTTGGCTAGATTAGGGGTGAAGTTGTATGGTACTGATAATGGTTGTATGGTCATGAAAATAGGTCTGAATCCTCTTTGTTAGTGGGTGTTAAATCAAAGAGATATCTTGACCCGATGTTTATTGAGTTAAAGAAATTGGTGAAGGAAAAGAAGATAGAGGTCTTTTCCCAAAGGTAATATGGGGTGATATACTACCAAGATCGGCTATGTGTTTCGAATATTGATGGCCTAAGGAGTTTGATCTTAATGGAAGCTCATAATTCTATATACTCCATTCATCCTAGTTCGAGGAAAGTGTATCAAGACTTAAAAGAGTTCTATTGATAGGGTAGCATGAAGAAGGACATAGCAAGGTTCGTGTCCGAATTGCCAATAAGTGAAAGCCAAACATGAAAGGTCGGGTGGCCTAGACCAACAAATTGAAATCCCTACTTGTAAGTGGGAAGATGTGAATATGGATTTTGTAGTGGGTTTGCCTCATATATCCGGAAGAGTCATGATTCGATTTGGGTAATTTTTGATAGGGTAATTGTTGATAGAATAACTAAGTTGGCTCACTTCCTACCGGTTAAGACTTCCTATAGTGCCGAAGACTATGCCCAATTAACTTCTTACTTTTGGAGATGATTTCAGAAAGGCCTCGGTACTAAGGTAAAATGAGCATTGCATTCCATTCTCAAATAGATGGGCAAGCCGAAAGGATGATAAAAACCCTAGAGGATATGGTAAGGCCTTTTGTGTTGGAGTTTAAAGGAAATTGGGATGATCATCTACTACTCATCGAGTTTTCCAATAATAATAGTTACCACTCAAGTATTGAAATGGCGCCATTTGAGGCTTTGCATAAGAGACGATGTAGATCTTTGGTTGGCTGGTTCAAAGTGGGTGAGATGATGTTGTTGGGCCTTGATTTTGTACTTGATGATTTAGAGAAGGTGAATATCATTAGAGAAAGGTTAAAGACGACTCAAAGTCATTAAAATTCCTATTCCTACACTAGAAGAAGGTATCTTGAGTTTAATGTGGATGATTGGGTGTATCTGAAGGTTTCACCCGTGAAGGGTGTGGTTCGGTTAGGTAAGAAAGGGAAATTGAGCCCTAGGTATATAGGGCCTTATAGAATCATGAGACGTGTAGGCAAGGTTGCATATGAGTTAGAGTTGCCATTGGAAATGGCCATGGTTCATTCAGTGTTCCATGTGTCTATGTTGAGAAAATGTGTGGGTGATCCTAGTTCCATTATTCCTTTAAGAGTAGTGAATGTTGAAGAAAACTTGACCTATGAAGAAGTTCTGATTGAAATTTTGGAACGACAAGTTAAGAGATTGAGGAACAAAGAAGTTGCATCTATTAAAGTCTTTTGAAGGAATAAGCAAGTATAAAGTGTTGCATGGGAAGCAGAAGCGGATATGATTAAGAAATACCCTCACCTTTTTCCCTCTACTCAAGCCTAATGTATTAAGTTTTCCTTGGTCAATTACTTGGAATCCTTGCATTCTAACTTTTCTTTTCATATGCTTGCAAAATTATGAAATATGTTTCAAATGATATTTTAAAATTCACTATTGTATTAATGATGAGATTTTAGTTTACACTCTACTCTACTCAAGCTATGTCTTTCCTAATTCGAGGATGAATGTTCTCAAGGAGGAGTTAATGTAACACCCCTAAAAATATTGTATATGATATTCCAATTCTAGTTGAAAATGATATTAATTTTGTATTTTTGGAACAACCTTTAATAGGATTGTCCAAATTAGGTGATTTAAGTTTCTGAATAACTCGATCATTATTACCTACAAATTTTGTGAGACCATATTTTATGTTACGGAGGTTAAGTAGGTCGAATAAATTAATTATTGCAAGACATGGTGATGTGATGAAATGGATTATTTGTAGAAGAAAAGTTATATCTCACTTTAGGATGCTTCAAATCGGTTGCTTCTTAAAAGACATGAAAGTAGATTTCTAGAGGAATAACTCATATGAAGACACCAAATCCTAATGAGGAAGTTATCCTTTTCAAACGCAGCTCCGCAAAAGGGTATTCCGTTAAAAGAAGGTTCATCACACCAACCATGGAAAGATATAGATCAATTTGACATCACCCATGACATAGATAGTCCTCCATTTGACATCACCCATGACATCATAATCTTCCATTAAATTTTTAGATTTTTATTTATAATTATTTTAATTATTATTAGGTCCCTCCTTTAAACCTTTAAATACCCACCTTATTTCATTATTTTGTTCATCAAGCTTTCTCAAGCAACTCTTCTCTCTATACACTCCTTTACTCATTCTCAAAATATAGTTTTAGTTCTTACTAGTGTAGAAATACTATTCTGATGATTCATATACTCCGGATATTACATAAAATGCTCCGGCGAGGAGAAAATGCTAGGATTCAAGAGTATTTATTAAGTCCTTCGACTAAATAACAATTCAGATTCTAGATATATAAGCCTTCAATCATTGTATTCCTTCTACTCTCATTCCTAAAACATTTTGATTATACCATAAATTATATTTATTTTCTTTAATCTTTACTCTAAGTTATATGGGTGTTTATCCATGGGTTCTTCCACCCATGTAGTTCAAAACTCTTTAAACTAAATCTCTTGATTTAAAGTAAGATTTTCTTATGGGTAATTCTTATTTCTACTTAATAGCATGAATAATGATTAAACTAATGATTATTAATCTATTTTGATGCAAAATGATTTCATATGTATGAATTGATGATTTGCAAGTATTTTTTCTAATTAGCTCTTTAAAGGTTCTTAAAATTTATGGTGGATTATTTAAAACATGATTTTTAACGGATTGATTTCAAAGTATTTATGTATAATTTCATTTACATTCATGTTTGAAAGTTGAAGGGATTTGAACCCATCTAGTTTTACTATGTTTTCAACGAAGTTTGACATGAAAGCTAAAACTCCAAATAAATATTTATGAAAGCAATATCTATGATCAAAAAGGAGTTTTATGAAATGAAAGAATGATTAAATGATATGAATGATGGATTCTTTATGCAATAAGGACAATTTCTGCATATTTGAATTACCAAAGGTTTTAATAAGCTATTCTACGGAATATGATGTTTTGAATTCTCAAGCTATATGCTATGACTATTTTAAAGTATTAAAATATTCTATGAGATTGACTTAACACCGAACGTATCATTAAGGTGGGATTTAGTAAGGGAATCCTAGTAGCAACCCTTTGTCTCATTGACTATGTGCCAACATAGGAGCCCTTGTAGGCTTAGGGTAATGGATCCACAAATAGACCTTAAATTAAAGTTAAATAAATGAATGAAGTTGATGGAGTTCTACCCAGCAAGTAATATCTCCGGCCAACATAGGGGGTTATATTGGATTCCATATAATAGCTCGCATGGTTTTAAAAGTCAGTTATGGTCATTTTCCCACAAAATGAATGTTTTAAAGGATATCTATATGATTGATTATGCATACATTGCATTATGTTTCATAGTACATAAATGTTTTAATGTTTCCTCAAAGTTCAAGGATGCTTACATACTTAGTACATTCAAATTACTAACGCATACTCTTTTGTTTACGCGATATCACCATATAGGGACTAGTGCTTCTCCTCATTATCCTCCACGTAGCTAGTTGAGATTTTGTTTGAAGACTACTTCTGGTGAGTTCCCATGTTCCAAGAACAATCCTTCTTTATCTTTCTAGCTTATGATATATTGAGATCTTTAGACACTTACTATGCCATTCCTTTCTATTATGATTGAGAGTTAGCTAGGGACTTGTCTTAGCCCTGTTAAATCTAAAAGTTAGAGGTATTGTTGGGCATATGTAAGTTGAAGATTTACTATTTTGATTTTTGCTTGTTTATTTATTGTTATTACCTATGAAAGGCTGAAAGAATGCTAAGAGGCTTGTTTGAGGTACTTTCGAGTTCTTCATTCGCCATGTCACATCTAGGCTCTAGGCTTGGGTTGTGAAAGCAATAGAGCTTAATGAAACAATAACTGAACTAAAAACTCATGTTGAATGAAATGCTGAAAATAACTGACTAAAATTAAATATGAATGCAATAAAAACATGTAAAACTTCACAACTAATATATGCAATGATATAAAATAATAACATAATATACTTTTACTTTTCTTGGATGTTTTTCTAACCGACAACCATCTCTATGAGCCTCATGATGATACAACATCTTATCCACATTGTCAGAGCCATCCAATACCTTGTTAGAGTAAGGAACAAACTTAATTTATGGATCCATCTAATGGGCCTACTCAGAGGCCATTGAGGAGTCATGCATATTGCAGTACAATCTTGTTGACATGACTTTTCTAAACTCTTTCCCAAATCAGTGCTCAATACTACTCCTAAAACATCCAATAAAAAATACTTATTCTAAAATTATGAGTAAACACTTACATGCTTCTCTTATCTTTTTTTGAAACATAACTCAGACTGGCTCAAACTAATTCTCAAAATAAAGTAATACAAAATATTTTAACTTAATTAACTCTAAAATGTATGTACCAAATTAGTAATGCAACTTCATGACTTAAACAATGCACTTGGAACACTCATGTTCTCCTAAAACTCTTCTTTTACTCTTAGTTTTGAAATACTCTTTTCAAATATGAAAATCAATGCATATTGACAAGTAATAAACCAAATCAATAAGGGTCTTGTGTAATTAATCATGAATTATGCCCCAAGAATCGGAGTTCTACAATTGAACTCAATTCTAGCATCCGTATATAAAACTCAATGAAAATAATCAAAACTCATTCAAACACATAATGTGGATTGGGTTGAAACTATAACTTAAACCTTTACTAACTGAATATAGATTTAAGGCATGAGAAAGAACTTAGTCCAACACTCTAATTAGCCTTGCATACTTGGAAGGGCAATGTTCTTGGTGAAATTTGAAGAACTCGACGAACGCACATGGAACACTAGTTTTTCTTCTTTGAAACCTAGCTCTAAGTCTTGAAAGAAATTTTAGAAAGAAAGGATTGAATCATATTGATAAGGGACTTACTTTTGTGCCAATATGTTAAGTGTTTGACTTGGAAAGGTTGGGAAAGGAAGAAAATTGTCACTTTTCTTAGGTCCTAGTGGCACATGCTAACAACCACCCACAAGTAAGCCTAACCCTTAAACCTTAGCCTGAAACCAAAGGCAACGGGATATCAAGCAGAAGATCAATAAATAAGAAGAAAGTAGGAAATAAGAAGAAGAAAGAGGACAACTGAAACAATTACAAGAAACCACCCCAAGACCTGTCATTAGTCAATAATCGAGCAACTAAACCAAAATATAAGTATAAGGCTTTTGCAAATACAATATGAGTACAAACAGTCTCTGAAAACTAGTAAAGACTAGTCCTAATCTGGCATGGCTACAAATTTTCAACACCAAACCCAGAAGCTCACAAAATATATGATTCAGAAGCTTCTCTGCACCAGTCCAAATCAACAGTGATAATCTATACTATGATCTGCATAGGGCAAAAGTGTAGTAGGAGTACCAAATGAATGGTACTTAGTAGGAATAGGACGATTGAGCTCCAAAGATAAAGAAAGTATAATTAACATATAATAAGGTAAATATTGCACAAGTAAATAATCAGAAATTATCACAGGAATAATAGAAAGATAAGGAAAGAAAACTAGAAACATAGATAAAGAAATAGAGTCAAAAAATGAACCAAAAAGGAAATCCAACAACCTATTAATGGGAAGAGGGTATCACAGGATTCTACTAATGAAAATATGTGCCATCATCGGTGTCTCTCACTAAACAACAACAAAAAGTGTATAGACCCACTCTGGCCCCCGCTTGCCAGGTAGGACCCATGCATCTTGCTTATCCTATTTAGTGGTGCACTCGCCAGAGGGGCCTATAGGGGATGCGGAAAGTCCATATACACTGCCTGGGCATGAACTAGGTTTTACATAGACATATAGTATCCCTGTAGTAGTACCGAATAGTGAGTAGCCAAGCTGATGTAAAAAGGGCATCATTGCGCCGAATATTAGTAAACTAGTAACCTCAATCATGAGCACCATGAAAAAGGGCCTCCCACCCAGCCAGTAAATTCCTAGGGATATGGCCCAGCTTACAAGAGAAAATCCGGGGGCATCAATGGGCTAAGAAAGGGCATCAACGCACTGAATAGCAAAGTATAGCTGAGCACATCCCAGATGCCTCTAATACCTCAAGTAGAAAAGGGAGAACGTACCCGATGCCTCATAAGTTTCCAAAACCATTGATCAAGTATCCACGTGGTATGAATCCTGCTAAAACAAGTTTACAAGTAGAAAAAGTATGAGAAATCCTTCTCAAAACAGTGGTTAAAAACTAACGAAATACCTAGATTATACCACTAAACGAGTGAATATGCTCAAACAATGCAAGCATATCATCCCCAACATCCAAACAAGATACACAAAGCCATAAGGAAATACTAAGTCCTAGCACACAATAAGTCAAAGGACTAACCTATGATCCAATCTCTCCTCGGAGACGGCCTCGGGCCTAACAAAATAGATAATATGGCATCATAAGCCTACCGTTAAACAAAAGCGAAACAATCGACGCATCGCTTCAAATAATAAAAAGGGAGAAATATCTCTAGGTATGATACCTTACCCCAAAATAATCCACCTTAGCTCCCAACTAGCACTGCTAAAACAAACCAATGTTTATGACGAGCCCATTGGTCTCAAGCACTAGTATAAAAGAGGTATCCTATCAATAATAATCTCTACCGAAAGCTACGTCTACCTAAGAGAGCAACAACTACATGATAAGGCGCCTAAGTCTCAAACCTAGCCTAATGACATCAATATCAATCCTAAACAGGATAATAAATGCTAAGTCACCACCACAACCAAAGATTACAATATAATCTAAGGATTTAAAGGTACTATTCTAGCCTAAGGCTCACTTGGAACAAGAAAATGAGATTGGGTAAGGAGAATGCTAATCTCAGAAAATAGTCACCTAAGTCATATGTAAAGTATAATACACGTTATCGAATAGTTCAATTAAAAAGAGGAGACCGTAACCTACCTCAAAGCCGATCATGTACGCTCCAAATCCACCACAATGAAGCTCTTGTCTTCCAAATCGCCTACAATTGCCACCACGCTAACAAAATGTTAATCCCATTATCAATATGATCATTATGACACTAAAATTATCAAATTTAGAGAAGGGACAATTTTAGGGTTTAAAACGAGAAAAGTGGGACTTGCTTTTGGAATTTCAAAATTGACCCCAAAAACAGGTTGTAAATGTCACCCCGAGCTCACAAATAAACATTATAACACAATTCGATGTTGGAAAACTATGCAAAATGAGCATGCGACAAAAATTCTTAAAAATTCAAAATAAAGAAGAAAATGATAGCTTCTGAATCATTTAATTTCGAAAAAGTGAGACCCTTCTCACCCAAAAAAATTACACTACGATGGTCCTTAGGAAAAGACCCATAATCTAGCCTCAAAAATTACTTAAATCATATTTAAATTTATCAAGATATAACCTCCACAATTTAAATAAAATACAACTCCGAAAATCACTAGAGCAGTAGCTAAAATCGATTTCTTACCTCAATTAAAGATACTCCTCCCATTTCTTAGCTCACCACGAGATTCCTCATGAAATTCCCTTGAAATTAGACCTTGGAATCACCTGATTTGAGCTTAGGATGATGGAGAAAATGAAGTTTGAACTTTGAGAAATGAAGTTTGAACTTTGAGAAATGAGTTGAACTTCGTGTTCGTTTTTCATTAAAAGACCAAGTCAATGGCCTTAGTGAACGCGGATACAGTTCTCCACATACGTAGAGACCAAGTAACTTGACCTTTGCAAAAGGGGCCAGAGGCCTACGATCGAGGAAGCAAACCTCTCAGTCCACCGTGAATGCAGCCAAGGCCCTGCGAATTTGGAGAGCAATTTCTAGAAACTTCGCGAACACGGCCAAGGGGCTGTGATCATGGAGAACAAAACTTCTTGCACCAAATACCAGCTAAAAAGCTAATAGTTCTCAAGTTCAAATAATCTGATAGGGTGCTCGAGATTTGTTTGGAATTTTATGCGCGCAAATGAGATATATTACCCCACAAAATTCGAAGTTCTGAACTCAATGGTGTAGTTGAAATTCGCATACAAGGTTTTAACAAATAAAAGTAGGTCTCTAACCCAAAGTCTATTTTGACCCAAATTCCACAATAGTCCTTAGGATTAGATCGGAAGCCTCGTAAAGTGAATGAAGGGTCGTTCTAGACCAAACATGATATTTAAGAACTAAACATGTTGTTAGAATTTTCATCCGAGTGCGTCTATCAATAATGTTGACCAAAGTCAACTATAGGCCAAATTTGAAAGGCAAAAGCACTAAATCGTCCTAAACTCATACCGATCACCTCGGTACTCAGGCCGACCATGATACTAGACTAATTTGGCCATTACAGACTTAATGGAACCATTCAAATTTTATTTTGAGGTCATTTTCCCAAAATTATGAACGAAGTCAACTTTTTCAAGCTATAAAAGCTCCAAAATAGGGAAACGAGTATTAAACCCAAACAAACCATCAGGCAACTGAATTGTCAGTGGCAGCAAGCCATAAATGACTTGGGGACACTGCAGGAAAGCTCTAAATGCTGAAAATATTAGAGAATGAAGAAAATGATCGGGAGGGTCATTACAAAAATATCCTTCTCTAAAAGTTGATTGGTCCACCTTTAGATAGACTTACTAACCATAGAAATTTCTATAGGCCATAGAAAATCGGTTGTAGGAAGATACTTGAGGTACTGGATATTATAGGTTTTCTTTTATGAACTCTTCTATAAGTCATAAACACTCTTATAGGTCATAGACCCTATTCGTCGATAAGTACTAATAGACTTTAAGAATTTAGTCTACGGACCTTCCTATGAGTTGTAGACCTTTATATGGGTTGTAAACCCTCATCATGGAAAATATCTGAGGTTGGTTATTTAATCTTATAAGCCAATTTGAGAAACTAAAATTAGAGGGCCAATTAATTAATCATACTTTTATTGATGTTGTCATTGTTAAGATGTTGTCATTATTTAGGGTGTGTAAATATGAGGGTGTAAATAATAAAAAAATTTATGAGTTAGGATGTATTAGACCTCATTCAAATCATTTTAATACATTATGTTTAGATTATGAGATATTAATCAAACTATCCAAGCATATGGAAGAATTTAAGGAGGAAATATATGTCTATATTTGTAAGACCCCGTAAGTTAGAAGGTTGGAACCAAGGAGAAAAATTCTCAAATTTTAAATTAGACCCAAGTTCACGACTGTCTCTACGAGTCATACAAGTTTACACGACCCGATGAACCAGTCGTGGAGGGAGTCATTTTGGTTGGTTGGGACCAACCTTAAAAGGAGGTCCTATAACTCACTATTACGGTCCGTTCTCCAGTATATGACCCATAGAAAGTTTCTGTAGGATGACTTCTGAGGCCTCGTTCAAGGAATTCCTCAGGCCAAGTATACAACTTATAGGATGGGACGTAGAAGCTATGATGGGTCGTAAGAATGACCCTTCACAAAGCTTCAGAGACTTGTATTTTTGCAAGTTCTGGGACTTGCACGATAGACGAAGTTGACAAGCCGTGATAAAGATTATGGGTCATAGAAACTCCTTGTTTGCAAACTTGAGAGGCTTGATTTTTAGACCTTTTTCCCAAACCTGCAAGACTAGTCATTTTGACGACTTGTCATTGTTTGGACGACCCGTAGGAATGGTATCATAGGTCACAAGTCCAAGTTTAATGAGGGGTAATTATGTCTTTTTCAAAGATCGGTTGAATGAACCTAGACACTTTTATGGCAAAGTTCAAAGTCTATAAATATTTGATTATTCAAATTCCCCTCCTACTCAATTCATCCTCTCAAAATTCCTACGGCAAGAATAAAATCTCTGAAGGTTTCTTCTTCAAGAAAAAAAGGTAGGGTTTCTAGATTTCTATGATGTTTCTTCTTCAATTCCTAGGGAATTCAATTATGGTATGTGGGGATTGATTCATATTCTCATTTAACCCATGAAGTCCAAAAGATTTCTCAAGTTTTTATTCAATTTAGAATTGTAGTTTTGATGAATTAAATTGGGCTAATTTGATTTCGTTTTTAAATATTATCAATGATCTCTATATGCATGTTCTCATATGACTTGCATGATTTCAAGCTGATTTATAGATGCCCATGTAGAAAGCTATATTTTAAAACTATGATTATGAATTTAAGATGAGTTTATGAGTTGATCAAGAGTTAATTTTCAATGAAAGTTTTATATGAGTTAAAGTTGAGATTTATTATTCTAAAGTTAAAGTTATGATGATGATCAGAGTTAAGATCAAAGATGTTTAAAGATTGTGATAAGGACAATTCTCACTGAAGTTATGGATTCTTATGAATCACTAAATAGATTAGCTATTCCTAATATGTTTTAAAGATTGATTGATAGGCAGTTACTATCTTTTCCTACTATTTTATCCTTATGTTTTAATGCGTTTCTATTAGGATATTGACAAAGCATCGAGAGGACTTCTAGATAGGGTTAGGTCGGATAATGTAATTAGTTATCCAAGAGCTTCCTTGTAGCAACCTAAATTCCCAAACTACGTTGACCATATAGGTTTACTTCATGTCCTATCTAGTGGATCCACATATAGCACAATTGAGATGAGTTGATTTACTTTTGGAGTATGCCCTGGCAAGGTAGCCTCCCCTGTTTTGATGCAAGAGTCTTCAGCTTGTCTCAATGCAGGAGTTATTGGATTCCATGTAATAGATATTATGGTCTTAGTTCTTAGTTAAAGGTCCTATCACATACAAGTTCAAGTTAAAGCTATGAGATGTGAAGTTATGAATTGGAAGTTGAAGTTCTTATGATATGCATTGACCATGAGTTCCATATGTTTTAAGTTGATTTTAAACTATACTCATGTTCATTATGATTGGTCATGTATCCTATGGCATATTGATTATATTTTTTACTTGTTTATGTATACCTCTCATACTTAGTACATTCAAATGTACTGATGCATATTTTGCCTACATTGTCTCTTAACACAGGGATGGATTATACTCACGATCACCCTATTCATTGCTAGATATTTTCTTTATATTTCAAAGAAGTTTGGTGAGTCCTCATTATGCCAAGAGCTAGCCTTTTATTCATTTAACTATTGTTTATAATTTCTTCTATTGTTAGGGTGAGCTAGGACGTTTTCCTAAGCCCTGATCAAAGATTAGACTAGAGGCATATATAGACAATACGCATTGGTGTAGTCTGGATTAGACGTTTATAGAGTTAATTTCCATTAGTCTCATTCCCCGCTTAATGATTACTTCTACTCATCTTTATGTTATTTTTACCTTATGTATGCGATGTATGCTAATATGTCTTATGGTTGGGGTCCCTCATATCCCGATCGCCGTGTTACGATAATGCCCTAGGTTGGGTCGTGATGAACTCAGTATTAGAGCACAAGGTTTAGAAGAGTCCTAGAGAGTTTAACATGATGCGTTAAGTAGAGTTTTATTCATTGATGTGAAGCGCACCACATCCATGAACAGGAGGTTGTGAAACGTCATAGGAAAAAAGTCTCACTTCTTTGATGTTCTATGTCGTGCAGTAAAGTGGTTAAGTCTTTTCCCTCTAATGCTTGTTCTTTGCAATTTTCAGAATATCCCTCGAGGAAGATACCCCTTAGAAGAAACGTGGTTGAAGAGAAGCAACAAGCTTCGAATAACCGTATGATTGATCAAGTTTCTACTGTAAAGTTTCGAGCAACCTTTAAGTGCTTGCTCTAACCGTTATGGCTCAAGTAAATCATGACGTGGTTGCTCCCGTGAATATGAATACTAGTACTATGGCAACAAAAGTTTCAGATTTCATGTTTATGAATCCTTCAGAGTTTTGGGGTACTAAAGTTAATGAGGATCCCTAAGAGATTATCGATAGCATCCATAATATAAGTTGAAAGGGCAGAATTGGATATGTACCAATTAAGAGGTTTTTCTCAAATTTGGTCTGATCAATGGAAAAGTGAGAGGCCTAGAGAGGCGGAGCTCGTGACTTGGGATGAGTTTAAAAGGGCGTTTCTTGATCTCTTCCTCCTATTAGAGTTGAGGGATGCCAATGTGGAAGTGTGTATCAACTTTTATCAAGGTGGTATGAGTGTGAGAGAGTATGCCCTCAAGTTTGCTCAATTGTCAAAATATGCCCCATTCATGATTGCTAACTCAAGAGCTCGTATGAGCAAGCTCGTATCGGGTGTGTTAGATATGGTTGCAATAAAATGCAAAATGGTGATGTTGATTCGAGCGATAGATATATCTAGACTCATGACCTATGCGGAGAATGTAGAAATTGAGAAGCTAAAGGTGAAGAATAGGGAGTCTAAGAGGCCAAGGACTGCTGAGAATGAATTCTCTCATACTAGTCCAGAAATAGTGGATGTCCTTATTTTTTCAAAAAGTACTCCAGAGAAGGGTCTTCAAATAATACTACTCCAACATTTTTCAAAGATAGGGTGTCCAACCCTAAACCTCAAGGAGGTGATCCTCTAGGCTAAGTTACTCCCGCATGCAAATAGTGTGGTAGGAACTATAAGGGTAAATGTCTAGCCGAGTTAAATGTGTGATACTTATGTGGTAAGCTAGGTCATCGTGCTAAGGAATGCAAGATAAAATATGGTAATCATCAAGGCCAAGGTGCTCAAGGGAAACCAAAGGGTGGTCAATACAATAGTACATTTTATGCCTTTCATGGTAGGCAAGAGGTGGCAAAATCTCCCAATGTTGTTACAGGTATGGTACAGGTCATTCACTATAATATTTAGGCTTTGCTTTATCCAGGTGCAAATTTATCTTTTGTTTCCCCTTATGTGGCCATGAGATTTGATAATTAGTTCCCAGAAATTGCTAGAGCCTTTCTCCATTTATAATATGGTACATGAGTCATTGTGGCTAAAAGAGTCTATAGTAGTTGTCCAATTATGGTTTTTTTATAAAGTTACCCTCTGTGACCTAGTTGAACTTGAGATGACCGATTTTGATGATATCCATGGAATTGATTGGCTATATGCATGTTATCCTTCTACTGTTTGTAGAACCTGAGTAGTTAAGTTTCAATTCCCAAATGAGCCGGTCCTAGAATGGAAGGGTAGTAACTCCGTGTTTAAAGGTTAATTTATTTTATGCCTTAAATCTCAAATGATGATTACCAAAGGTTGTATTTATCATCTTGTGAGTGTTAGAGAGTAGAATTCAGAAGCCTCAATCTTAAAGTCAGTCCCTATTGTAAATGAGGTTTTAGATATGTTTCCCGATGATTTACCAATGTTCCTCCCAGAAGGGAGATTGATATTGGTATAGACCTTATTCTGAATACTCAACCTATTTCTATCCCTCCTTACCGGATGGCTCCAATGTAGTTAAAAGAGTTGAAGGATCAATTGAAGGACTTGTTAGACAAGGGGTTCATTAGGCCAAGTATTTCTCCATGGGGGGCTCTCGTATTATTTGTTAGAAAGAAGGATGGTTCACTATGTATGTGATTTGATTATCGGCAATTAAATAAGGTAACAATCAAGAATAAGTATCTAATTCCAAGAATAGATGACTTGTTTGATCAACAGCAAAGGGCAAGTTACTTCTCCAAGATAGAACTTCATTCCGGTTATCACCAATTGAGCGAGACGGAGTGTGACATTCCCAAAATGGCATTTCAGACAAGGTATGACCATTATAAGTTTCTACTCATGTCATTTAGTTTGACCAATGCTCTTGCGACTTTTATGGGCTTAATGAATAGGGTGTTCAAGACATACCTAGATATGTTTATGATTGTTTTCATCGGTGACATTTTTGTTTACTCTCGGAATGAGGAGGAGCATGCTATTCACTTGAGAATTGTATTGCAAACTCTAAGAGACAAACAACTATTTGCAAAGTTCAACAAATGTGAGTTTTGGTTAAGGGAGGTGGCCTTCCTTGATCATATTATTTCCAATAAAGGGATTATTGTTAATCCTAAGAAATCCAAAGTGGTGAACAATTGGCCTAGACCATTATCTTCTTTGGATATTAGAAGTTTCTTGGAACTAGCCAGATATTATAGGAGATTTATGGAAGGATTTTCATCGATCTCATCACCTTTGACCAAGTTGACTCAAAATAAGGTAAAGTTTCAATAGTCGGAAGCATGTGAAAAGAGTTTTCAAAAGTTGAAGGACCATCTCACAACCCTTCAATCTTAACCTTGCTGGAAGGGTATGATGGCTTCGTGGTATATTATGATGCTTCAAGTGTCGGTCTTTGTTGTGTATTGATGCAATATGGTGAGGTAATAGCCTATGCTTCTATGCACTTAAGGTGCATAAATGAAACTATCCAACCTATTATCTTGCACTAGTGGCGGTTGTGTTTGCCTTGAAGATTTGGAGACACTATCTTTTTGGTGTCCATGTGGATGTGTTCACCGATTATAAGAGTTTACAATATGTGTTTGAGCAAAAAGATTTGAACCTTTGGCAAAGAAGACGGCTTGAATTGTTGAAGGATTATGATATGAGTGCATTGTATCATCTGAGCAAAGCTAATGTGGTTGCCGATGCACTAAGTAGATTGTCCATAAGTAGTGTGGCACATAATGAACAAGATAAGAGAGAATTGATTAAAGATGTTCATGGGTTGGCATGTTTAGGAATGTGTTTGGTTGATTCTAATAATGGAGGTGTTATTGTTCATAATGGTTCAAAATCGTATCTTGTAGTGGATATCAATGAGAAGAAAGACCAAGATCCAATATTGGTTGAGTTAAAGAAGTCAGTTACCGAAATGTCCATTGAATCTTTCTCTTAAGGGAGGAAGTGTGCGACGTTACCAAGGTTATTTGTGTGTACCTAATGTTTATGGGTTTAGAGAGTTGATATTAAATGAGTCCCATAGTTCCCAATACTCGATTTATCTGCATTCCACCAAGATGTATCGTAGCTTGAGGGAAGTGTATTGGTGGAATTGCATGAAGTAGGACATAGTGGAGTTTGTAGCTACATGTCTAAGTTTCTAGCAAGTTAAAGTTGAGCATCAAAGACCGGGAGGTCTAGACCAAGATATTAAAATTCCTATTTGGAAATAGAAAGATGTAAATATGGATTTTGTAACATATTTGCCTCATACTAAGAAGCAACATGATTCCATTTGGGTTATTGTAGATAGGATGACCAAGTTAGCCTATTTCCCACCGGTTAAGACTACCTATGGTGCTGAAGATTATCCTAAGTTGTATGTACGTAAGTTGGTAAGACTTCAAGGTGTTCCCTTGTCCATCATTTTGAATCTAAGTACCCAATTCACTTTACATTTTTGGAGGTCATTTCAAAAGGGTCTCGGTACAAAGGTTGTATTAAGTACAGTTTTTCACCCTTAAACCGAAGGTCAAGCCGAAAGAACGATCCAAAGTTTAGAGGATATGCTAAGGGCGTGTATTATTGATTTTAATAGAAGTTGGGATGAACATTTGCCATTGATTAAGTTTGTGCATAATAATAGTTATCACTCTAGCATCCAAATGGCTCCTTTTGAAACATTGTGTGGGAGGAGATGTAGATCCTAGTGGGATGGTTTAAAGTTTGTGAGATAGCCTTGATTGGTCTAGATTTTGTTATCAATGCTATGGAGAAGGTAAGACTCATAAGGGAGAGGTTGAAGATTTTATGTTTCAATCACTTTAAGATGTCATCATAATCATGTTTGGTTGCTATTCCTCTTTACGTGTCCTTCTTATACTAAGTTAAATCTCATTCGAGGATGAATGTTTCAAAGGGGGAGAAATTGTAAGACCCCGTAAGTCGTAAGGTTGGAACCAAGGAGAAACCATTTTAAATCTTAAACTAGACCCAAGTTCACGATTGTCTCTATGAATCTTTGAGGTTTACATGACTCTTAGAAATGAGTCGTGGAGGGAGTCGTTATGGTTAGTTGGGACCAACCTTAAAGGGAGGTCCTAAGACTCACTATTATAGTCCGATGTCCAGTAGATGACCCGTAGAAAGTTTCCACAAGATGACTTCTAAGGCCTCGTTTAAGGAATTCCTTAGGGCCAAGTATACGACTTGTAGGACGAGTTGTAGAAGATATGATGGGTCATAAGAACCACCCTTCACAAAATATCATATACTTGCATTTTTGTAGGTTTTGGGACCTGCAGGACGGATGAAGTTGACGAGCCGTGATGAAAATTACAGGTCATAGAAATTCCCATTTGCAAACTTTAGAGACTTGATTTTTAGGCCTTTTTCTAAGACCTCCAGAATGAGTCATCAAAATGAGTCATCAATGTTTGGACGACCCGTAGGAATGGTCTCGTAGGTCACAAGTCCAAGTTTAATGAGGGATAATTATGTCTTTTCTAATGATCTGTTCAATGAACCTAGACACTTTTATGGTCAAGTTCAAAGTTAATAAATATTTGATTCTTCAAATTCCCCTCCTATTTAATTCATTTTTCAAATTTTCTATGGCAAGAACAAAATCTCTCAAGGTTTCTTCTTCAAGAAAAAAGCTAGGGTTTCCAGATTTCTATGAGGTTTCTTCTAGCACTCTTAAGGAATTCAAACAAGGTATGTAGGGATTGATTCATGGGCACTTGTCACCCATGATGTACCAAATATTTCTCAAGTTTTCATTCAACTTACAATTTTAGTTTTGATGAATTGCATTGGAATGATTTGATTTCATTTTTAAATGCTATCAATAATCTCTATATGCATGTTTTCATATGAATTGCATGATTTCAAGTTGATTTATAGATGCCCATTCATAAAGGTATATTTTGAAACTATGATTATAAATGTAAGATGAGTTTTTGAGTTGTTCATGAGTTAAATGATTTTCAATGAAAGTTTTATATGATTTAAAGTTGAGATTTATGATTATAAAGTTAAAGTTATGATGATGATCAGAGTTAAGATCAAAAGATGTTTAAATATTATGATAAGGACAATTCTTACTGAAGTTATGGATTCTTATGAATTACTAAATAGATGAGCATTCCTAATATGTTTTAAACATGGATTGGTAGGCAGTTACTATCTTTCCCTACTATGTTATAATTATGTTTTAATGAGTTTCCATTAGGATATTAACTAAGCACCGAGAGGACTTCTACGTGGGGTTCAGTTGGATAATGTAGTTGGTTATCCAAGGAAATCCTAGTAGCAACCTAAAGTCCCAAATTATGTTGCCCATGAAGGTTTTATTCATGGCCTAGCTAGTGGATCCATATATAAAACAGTTGAGTTGAGTTGAGTTACTATTGGAGTATGCCCTGGCAAGATAGCCTCCCCTATTTTGATGCAGAAGTCTTCAGCTTGTCTCGATGCAACAGTCATCAGATTTTATGCAATAGCTTGCATGGTCTTAATTGTCAGTTAAAGGTCCTATCACATACAAGTTCAAGTTAAAGCTATGAGATGTGAAGTTATGAGTTGGAAGTTGAAGTTCTTATGATATGCATTTACCATGAGTTCCATATGTTTTTAGTTGATTTTAAACTATACTCATTTTCATTATGATTGGTCCTGCATCCGATGGAATATTGACCCTCAAAACATGAATGTTTTCAAACCTACAAGACGAGTCACTTTGATGACTCATAAAACCAATGACGAGTCATAATCATGACTCGTAGGAGTAACTTGAGAGGCTCAACTTTCAAGATTTTCTAACACCCACAGGACGTGTTGTAATGAAAAATCATCACAATTTCTATGATTCATAGAAGTCCATGCCATAACTCCCAAGTTCAAATTTTAATGAAGGGTAGTTTGGTATTTTCCCTAAATTCTAATAATGTATGTGCACGTTTTAAGGAACAGATTAATTAAGTATTGTGTCCTAAATACTCATAAAACTGTTTTATTCTCTCATTATTTCCTGAAACAAATTCAAGACTTCTCTCCCAAGGTTCCTCAAGAGTTCATCAATCTTTGGTTAGGGTTTCATCAAGATCAAGCCTTTTCTCTCAAAGTAAAGTACAATTTCAATTAAGGTATGTGTAGATTGATCCATGAGTTCCTTCCACTCATGAGTCCAAGGTTTAATTCAAAAACCTCATGAAATATCATTACTTTTAAAGTCCAATTTTGATGAATTGTGTTAAGTTGTTTCAATTATATTTTTAATCATTACTAATGATTATTTGTCACTACCAAATCCTAGGGCCTAGACGTGAAATGATGAATGAAGTACCCATAGATACCTCACCCAAGCCTCTCAGCATTCATTAAGCTTTTCATCGGTAAAAAAAAATAAAAAACAAGGGAAAATTCAAGGGATAATGGGATTCCACATGAAATAAAAGTCAACACATTTGAGTCATCATACTTTTTTTTGTCCAACCATACCTTCTAAATTTAAGACTTGGTGGGGGATAAGACATGTCCCTAGCTCACCCTAGAGATATAGGTTTAGAGTATTAAAAGTAACTTAGTGGTCTATACATAACATAATCTAGAAAGATAGGCGTGTTGTTCGAAACATGGGAACTTACCAAATAGTAGTAGCCATCAATGATTGAACTTAGCCACGGAGAGGAGAGTATGGGGCAACGCCAATTCCTACATGGTGATATCATGTAGTCAAAAGTATATGTTAGTAATTCAAATTGTACTAGGTATGTGAGCATGCTATACAATGAAAAACCTTAAGGAATTTATAAGCGCTATGCATAAGTGAGTGCATGCATAACAAATCAACATGTGAAATCTTAAGACATTCATTTTGAGGGAAGATGACTGTAACTAATATTTAAGACCATGCCAGCTATTACATGAAATATAACATAACCCCTTACGTTGGTCCGAGGAGACTACTTGCCGGGTAGAACTTCATCATATTTAATCATTTCTTTAATTTTAATGGATAATTATGGATCCACTAGCCTAAAGTGCCTACAAGGGCTCCTACATTGGTGCATAGTTAATGCAACATGAGACTTTGCTTAAGGACCTCTTAGGTCGAGTCTCCATGTACATGCTACATTTGGTGATAGGTCAATCCCACGGAATAACATTCAAATAGCATAATATCATAAGCATTGTATAACTTTATACATCAAATCATCATCGATAGAATAACTCATTAAAACATTTCATTTGAGTCTAGATGTGACAATTGTCCTTTCACATAGAGTCCTTTCTTTGGCTAGAAATCCCTTTCATCATCATTCAGCCATTTCATAAGACTCCTTTAAACATAGGAGGAACAATTCTAAGGGGGACAATGATAATGACTCCTAAAATCATCTAGCCCCTCAAGATAATAGTCCTTTTCCAAATCAAGTGACACATACGGAGTTCCAGACCGCGTTTACCATGCTAGCCCATGTAGTGTCCAATAAAAGGGTTGCGGCTATTCTGAATGTTCCTACTACGGCCTTTAGAGTAAGGGACTTTGTACAAATGAACCCTCTCAAGTTTCATGGTTCAAAAGTCGATGAGGACCCATAAGAGTTCATTAATGAAGTCTACAAAATAGTGAGTATCATGGGGGTGACTTCATAGGAGAAAGCGGAGTTGGCAACCTAACAATTCAAGGGTGTTTGTCAAGTAGGGTACACTGAATAGAAATTGGAGAGGGTAGATAAAGGTATGATTGAATGGGAAATCTTTAATCTTGCGATCCCTAATCACTTTTTCCCTCTTGAGCTAAGGAAAGATAAATTGTTGGAGTTTATTTATATTCCACAAGGTAGCATGGGAATGAGGGACTATTCCCTCAAGTTTCCTAAACTATCCAAGTATGCTCCTTCACGGTTGCCAATCCATGTGCCTGAATGATTAAATTCATATCGGGGTGTCTGACATGGTTTCCAAGGAATGTTGTACCAATATGCTTTTTAACAAGATGGACATATCTCGGTTCATAACTTTCATCAAACAAATTAAAGGAGAAAAGCTCAAGGAGATAAGAATGGGGAATCCTAAGAGGGCCTAGTATAAAGGTGGGTTCTCTAACGCAAGGACCGGTGGTAGTGGTAGTGGCCATTTTTAAAAAGTCCAAGGTTCAAGGAGAAGTTTTCTATAGATACGACATCATAACCTAAAGTTCAAAGAGGAGGAGGCGTGAATGCTAGTAGCCCTTCTTTTTCTAAATGTGCAAAGTGTGGAAAGAATCATGGAGGAAAATGCTTAATGGGAATGGGTGCTTGTTATGGATAAGGAAAGATGGGTCATAAGCAATCCGAGTTCCCTCATATTGCTGAAAAAGGTGGAGAAGTTTGTCCACAAGGAGGCCAAGTGAAATAAGGCTCCCAATCTCAACCTAAGGGTGGTCAACGCAACAACCGATTCTATGCTCTTCATGCTAGGAAACATATGGATAAGAATCCTGATGTGGTAAAAGGTATGTTATGGGTCTTTAACTTTGATGTTTATGAATTGTATGATCTGGGTGTCAGGAGGTCTTCTTTTAGTCCTTACCTTACTATGATATTTGATGTGTGCCCCAAACTGTTGTTAGAATTTGTTTTTGGTTTATACTTCCGTTGGTTATTTGGTATTATCTAGGAGAATTTATAGAAATGTTTCCATGTCGGTCTTGCACAAAGTTATTGATAAGATTTCAATTAGGAATAAATCCATTTGAAATCAAATGCAGAATTTAAACAACACAAAAGAAAGATAGATGACAAAGAGGGGATAAGAAGGGAAGAAAGAAAGGCTAACTGAACAATTAACCATAGAAGAAGAGACTTGAATACAATTAAATAAAGAGAAACTCACATAAAATCCAAAAATGAGTGACTCAATATGAAATCAAAGGCAAAGAGTCTTGAATCAACAATGGGAATCAACCCATAAAACTAAGCTACACTAATCTAGACTAACATACGGGGATTCCACCCTTGATCTACACTCTTTTAAGAGTTTCTTCATTCAACATCAAAAATCCCCTTCAAAATTAAAAAGTCTACTATTTATACTAGGAAATAAAGAATAAACTTTCTTTTACAATTTTACCCTTAATAAGATAAGGACCTTGTTTGGTTGCCTTCTTTGTGAATTCTTGAATTTATGATATGGCCATTTGCACACATGGCCTTTTTCTTCTTTCTCTTCACTTTGATAGACTTTTCACATAGTTTATGTCTTTATCTGGTGTCGACCAAGATCCTCTAAAGCTTTTATTTGATCTATGTTATCCATATCATTATCATCCTCCCCTTCTTGAAAGGGAATCGTATTCGAATTTAAATCTTGCAAAACCATGAAAAGGACAAACAATAAATATATCCTCATAGAATGAGGGTTAGGACAATGGTTAGCACAAAAAAAGAATTAATCTAAGGAGACTCAAATTGGATATTCCTCATATCAAAGGGATAATACCACCCAAAAGATGGTACTACTACAAGCTCATAAAATACAACAGGTTCACTAGAGTCAAAATGATAGAAGGTCCACATAATCGAGTCATACAAATAAGTGTAGACCTTTAAGGAAGCCCAACCCACATAAAATATACATACAAAACAAGTATGAGACTCATCATATGCAAATAGATAGTAGAGAAAGGTGACACAGATATTTGGGTCATCTAAGGTGTTCTTATATGTAAGATCAAATCTAGGTTCAATGCTCCGAGCACTCATTACATCACAAGATGGAACACACAAAGACAATATGATGAATTTAGGATAAACCTCGCTTTCTGTTAACAAACAACTCCCACCCCTATAACATGCACAATAAGTAAGATCATGAATAGTATCATATGCAAAGAGGTAATAAAGAAAAGGGGGTAAGAAAACTACCCTTACCTATACATAATGTAGGCCCCTAAAGTAGATTATAATCTAGAAGGAATTTTCATCATAAGAAAAGTTGCCAACAAATTCATCCAAATAGTGCTTGCATCTTGACCAAGTATCACCACACAAGTTCCACCATTCATAGAACATAGGTTAAGTACACAAATCCGAGAACATAGGTTAAGTACACCCCTATGTGCTTGGTTGTCACTCTTATCTTCCAACAACATAATCTACTCAATAGCTTGATCATCATCATATTCAAATAATTAGTAAAGAAAGGTGTCATATAAATAATCTTCAATCAAAGTGTTCCCAAGTCAAGAATCCACTTTATATACAAAAGTGTTATGACTCACATAAAGGATTGGAACACACAAGAAAGAAGTAGGAATTGAAATATAATTATCACCTTCCTTTTTAAACTAACCTCACCAATAAATATAATATCATCTTCAAAGAAGAGATTTTCGTCTTTAGAAAGTGTGTCATCACACCATAGTGGATTTTCAAACAATTGGTAGCCTTCATGAGGGGCTACACATCCTAAATGATAAGGTAATCCACTATGCATACTCTCAAGAGTCATATCATCATCAAACAAGATAGTATCCCTAAATAAGCATCCCACCTCAAGATTTTTATGAAAATAAAATAAGTAATGGTATTAAGGTCTAACGATTCATTCAAAGTATAAGTGCCAACACTAGGTAAAGTGATCTGACAAGAAAAATTAACTTGTTCATCAAAAGGTTCAACTAGAGTAGGGTCACTTTCATCACATGACAATATATCCTCATACAAGATACAAGTTCCAACACTAGGTGGAGATAAATCAACCTTACTAGAAGAGTCAATCGAATCATCTCTAAGATTAACTTGTGTTAGCTAGAGGATATTATCATCACACAACAAGGTGCTATCAAGACCATCACAAGGCAAAGACTCACTATGATCAATTATAGACTTGCTATAATTTACACTTCATTGGCTACTAGCCACACAATGATGTTTTAAGTTTAAGGAAATGTAAGAGTTAGCATTGTTACCTTTTAGCTCATAGAAAGAAGTGTCTTCACCTTGGTAACCAACATTTTCTCTATTTGGAAGCTTTCAAGGACTTCATAATTCTTCACATTTTGAGGTTCTTCATTAGGCTTGCTTCCAAAGATACCTACAAAATCATTAAAACAACTAGAAAAATAAAAGTTACATGAGTTAGGATAAGGTTGTGACAACCCTCTCACATCACTCCACACAACCTGTCCTTTTTCCACGCTAGAGTTGTCACTTTTCACACCCTTACTCCTATCAATCTTTTGTCTCTCAATTTTATGGGAGTTAGGACAAGGGCCAAGGATTCCTTGTGATGGGTTAAAAGATCCCTTCAATTCTAGCTACAACTTTGATTCACAAGGATTGGATGTTTTGATTTCTATGCACAACTCCTTCGGTTCATCTTCATAAGGAGTAGCTTGCTTTGTTTCCCAAAGCAACTCCTTAGTCTCAACTTCATGATGAGTAGCTTATCTCCCTTTTAACATAAACTTGACCCCTTCAAACATTCACAAGGAAACATCAAAATCTTCCCTTAATGTGGTAAAGATATCTCTTAACTCTACTAGTTCATGGATTAGTGTTCCTCCCACTGTACCTCCAACCTTAATTCCATACGGAGAAAAAGAAACATTGGAACTAGGATGAAAAGAATAAGTTATCATATTCTGAGAAGTAGGGAATGTACCTCTTCTATGGTCCACACGACTACTTCAAAATGGTCCCGCCTATACATCTATGCCTTCTTTATTAGGATAGGAAGTAGCTCAAGACGAGGAAGGAAATTCAGCCTCACAACTTTTATTTCCCTTTAGATTCCACTCTAAGGGTTTATAATAAATATGGGAGAAATTATTGTACCTCACATAGCAGTCATAACCATGGTGCGAAATAAGAGAACCTTCATCTTCACAATTGTATACACCATAAGGTTCTTCTACCCTGTCAACATCATCACAAGAGTCGTACACTCTATTCATCTCATAATAGTCAACGAAGTAGTAGTTCTCACCATCATGTTGTTCATTATCCCATGCACCATCACTATGATCATAAGAACCATCATAGCCCTCAAAATACTTATCTTCACCATGCTCATAGCTCACATTGCTACAAGCATTTTCACTAATGTCATCTCCACAATATTCGGAAGATATAAATGAAATTCTTCTTCATTATCAACTTGTTCCAACCTACAAAACTTAGAAAACAAGGTTAGTGCAAAAAGTCCTCACGCCTCTTGTATTTGAACTCACAACTCACCTTTCTAGAGTGTCCTCCCAAATTTGATAGAGACCTATCTTTGCCCAATAAATTTATAAGATGACTAATTCTTTGTGATGGAGTGGATTGTTTTTACACTTGAAAGAAAATGACTCAATGGAAGCTTGAATTAAGAGAAGAAATATAAAAGAAAAGAAGCACAAAAAAATTGGACTTAAAAAAACCTAGCTAATAAAAGTAGAAGAAATTGCTTATGTGTTACTTAATTTGAAGAATCAAAGAGATGCTCTGATGTTTAGAAACTAGTTAACAAGTAATTAAAGATGTTAATTAGTTGTTAAATAGTTGAGAAATGAAAGAAAAAATGAGTGTAGAAGAAGAAAAAAAGTGAATTTGGACACTTGGAAAGCTTTTGAAGCATCAAAGAAGTTCATCACTTTAAATAGTGTGATTTGATGATTTGATGATTAAAACTAGTTAACAAGTAATTACAAATATTAATTAATTATTAAATAGTTGAGAAATGAAATAAAAATGAGATTAGAAGAAGAAGAAGTGGATTTTGACACTTAGAAAAACTTTTGAGTCCCAAAGACTTTAATACCCCAAATTTTGGCTAAGTATGAAATGCATACTCTCTAAAGTTGCACCGTACGTGCGTGTAGGTGCGAGTAGGGGATCACTACTTTGTCTCTGCTAATTTGGTGCATGCTTGGCTGCTATGTTGGCAGTCAACGATTGACTTTGACCATTGACTGCTGATGTGGCATGTCCATGTGGAATTATTTTTTTTTAAATTCAATTTTCTTTTAATTTTAGATTATTTTTTAAAAAAGATTTCCATTACCGGGCCAACAAACACTTTTGACCAAATTTTACTTGAGAAAAATGGATCAAATATTCCTTTGGTGTTCTTCCTCTTCAATATACTTGAAGATCTTCAAAAAAAGGTAGGACACCAAGAACACACACTAAATCCCAACACCCTCAAATCAACTCGAAATTGGCTTAAAATTTAGGATTATCTTTCCCTTGAAGGAAGGAAAAAACCACAATGAATATTAACCTCGAATTCCTTCTCAATCAAAAGACCCACTTTCAAAATTTGAAATGTTTCAAAACCTTAAAACTTCAAAACCCTTCAATGGCAACTCAACTTCTACAACTCTAAATTGAACGAAATTTGAAACATAGACTCAAAAAATACTAGGAAAAAGAATCTAGTGTCAAAAACAACAAATCTAAACAAAATGATTTTTGGATTTTTGGATTTTTGGATTTTTTTCGATGAACTTTGGAGTTTTTTTGGAAACTTGAATAGATCAAATTCCACCACTTAGATTTGTAAAAAAATAAACATAAACCTAGGCTCTGATACCAAATGATAATATTCCAATTAGGGATAAAGTCAATTGAAATCAAATGAGGAAATTAAATAACATAAAAGTAAGATAGATGAGAAAAAGGGCATGAGAAGGGAAGAAAGAAAGGCTAATTGAATAATTAACCAAGGATGAAGAGACATGAATTCAATTAAAAAATAAGAACTCACTTAAAATCCGCAAATGAGTGACTCAATATGAAATCAAGGGCAAAGAGTCTTGAATCAATAATGGGAATCAATCTATCAAACTAGGCTACATTAATCTAGACTAACCTAAAAGGATTCCACCTTTGAAATACACTATTTTAAGAGTTTCTTCATTCAACATCAAAAATCCCCTTCCAAATTAAAAAGACTACTATTTATACTAAGAAATAAAGAAGACACTTTCTTTTATAATTTTACCCTTAATGAGATAAGGTCCTTGTTTGGTTGCCTTCTCTGGGAACTCTTAAATTTATGAGATGGACATTTGCACACATGGTCTCTTTCTTCTTTCTCTTCACTTTAATGAACTTTACACATATATTATTTCTTTATTTGGTGTCTATCAAGATCCTCTAAAGATTTCATTTAATCTATGCTATCCATGCAATTATCAGTTATTCCATGTGATTTGTCGAATTTGACATGCCCGATTTTGACTTCATTCTTGGTAATGATTGGCTAGATGCCTCTTATGCATCTATATATTATAGGAAGTGTGTGGTTAAGTGTCAATTTCCTAATGAGGCTATTTTAAATGGAAGAGTAATGATTCAGTGGTTAAGGGTCGATTCATCTCATGTCTTAAGGCCCGTAAAATAATTTCCAATGGATGCAATTGTCATAATGTGCGAATTAGGGATGTTGATTCCAAAACTCCTACTCTTGAGTTGGTCCCTATATTTTATGAGTTTCTCTATGTATTTCCCAATGATTTTCCCAGTGTTCCTCCCGAAAGGAAATTGACTCTGGCATAGATCTCCTTCTCGATACACAAACTATTTCTATTCCTTCTTACCTTATGGATCTGGCAGAACTTAAGGGGATGAAAGAGCAATTGAAGGATTTATTTAATAAGGGTTTTATTGGCCAAGTGTTTCATCATAGGGTGCTACCATATTTCTTGTTAGAAAGAAGGATGGTTCACTCTGAAAATGTATAGATTACCGACAATTGAATAAGGGCACCATAAAGAATAAGTATCCAATTTCGAGGATAGATGATTTGTTTGACCAATTACAAGGAGAAAGTTACTTCTCAAAGATTGATCTATGTTTTGGTTATAATCAATTAAGGGTGAGGGAGTGTGATATTCCTAATATGTCATTTCAAACAAGGTATGATCATTTTGAATTTGTGGTAATTTTGTTTGGGTTGACTAATTTTCCCTCTATCTTCATAGATTTGATAAATCATATTTTTAAAGCCATACTAGGACATGTTTATGGTGGTGTTTATTGATGACATTTATATTTACTCTTGGAATGAGGATGATCATATGGGCCACTTGAGAATTGTGTTGTAAATATTGAGAAATAAGTGATTATTTTCCAAGTGTAGTATATGTGAATTTAGGCTAATAGAGTTGTATTTCTTGGCCATGTTGTATCCGGTGATGGGATTAAAATTTATCCAAAGAAAATAGAGGCAGTAAAGAATTATCCCACACCATTATCTCCTTCAGACATAAGCTTTTTAGGCTTAGCCGGATACCATAGATGGTTTATTGTAGGCTTTTGGTCTATTGCTTTAGCTTTGACTATGTTGACTCAAAAGAACGTGAAATTACAACTAAGAAGAGTTTTCAAATATTGAAGGATCATCTAATATTGGCAGTTATTTTGATATTGCTCGATGGTGTGGATGGGACTATTGTTTATTAGGATGCCTCACGTGTTGGTTTGGGGTGTATTCTGATATAATATGATAAGGTTATAGACTATGCTTCTAGGAAATTTAAAATGCATGAATGAAATTATCGAACCAATGATCTTGGTGTCATTATTTTTATGGGGTGTGTGTTGATGTGTTCTCTTAGCACAAAAGCTTGCAATATGTGTTTAGCCATAGGGACTTGAACCTTAGGAGAAAAAAGTGGCATGAACTCTTAAAAGATTATGACATGAGTGTGTTGTACATCCTAGTAAGGCAAATGTTGTAGCCGATGCTCTTAGTTGGTTGTGCATGGATAGTGGTTCATATGGTAAGGAAGGTAAGAGGGAGTTGGTTAAAGATGTCCATAGATTGTCACGCTTAGGAATGTGTTTGGTTGACTCCAATGATGGAAGTGTTCTTGTACATAATGGTTCAAAATCATCTCTTATGATAGATGTTAAAGCCAAACAAGACAAAGATCCAGTGTTGGTTGACTTGAAGAAGTCGTTTGTCAAAAAACACATTGAGGCTTTCTCCCAATGGGAGATGGGGTACTACATTACCAAGGGAGTTTGTGTGTTCCTAATATTGATGGGTTAAGGGAACTGATAATGAATGAGGCCCATAATACTATGTATTCAATTTATTTGGGATCTATAAAGTTGTGTCATGATTTGAGAGATGTATATTGGTGGAATGGCATGAATAAGGACAAAGCGGAGTTCATGGTTAAGTATCCTAATTGCCAACAAGTGACAAATGAGCATAAAAAATTGGGAGGTTTTGCTCAAGAAATTGAAATTCCTACTTGGAAGTGGAAAGATGTGAATATGGACTTTGTAAAGGGTTTACCTCGTACTAGAAGGAAATATGATTCTATTTTGGTTGTTGTTGACTGAATAACTAAGTCGGCATATTTTTTACTGGTTAAGACTTCCTATGGTACCAAAGACTATGCTAATTGTACATCCGAGAACTTTTGAAACTTCATGGTGTTCCTTTGGTAATCATATTAGATAGAGGTAGTCAATTCACTTCTCATTTTTGAATTTGATTAAAAAGGGTCTTGGTGTAAAGGTTAAGCTAAGTATTGCTTTCCATCCTCAAACTGATGGACCAGCCAAAAGAACAATCCAAACTTTGGATGATATGTTAAGAGCATCGGCGATGGATTTGAAATGAAGTTGGGATGAACATTTACCATTGATTGAGTTTGCGAACAATAATAGTTATCACTCTAGCATATAAATAACTCTTTTTGAAGCCTTATATAGAAGAAAATGTAGATCCTGGTAGGATGGTTTGGAGTGGGTGAGATGGAATTGATTGGTCCTAATTTAGTAGTTAATATAATGGAGAAAGTAAGGCTCATAAAAGAAAAATTAATGATAGATCAAAGTCATCAAACGTCCCATTTGGACATTCGAAGAAGAGAGCTTGAATTCGATGTGGATGATTGGGTGTATTTTAAGGTTTCACCTATAAAAGGGTGAATGCATTTTGGTAAAAAGTGGAAGTTGAGTCCTGGATATGTAGGACCCTATAGAGTATTCAAGCATGTTTGTAATGTGTCTTATGAGTTAGAATTGCCATTTGATTTCGCTATAGTACATCAGGTATTTCATTTATCAATATTGAGAAAAATTTGGGTCATCCAAACTCTGTTGTGCCATTTGAAAGTGTGAAGGTTGAAGAGAAATTGACTTATGAGGATGTTCTGGTGGAAATCATAGATCACCAAGTTAAAATATTAAGGAATAAAGATGTTGTGTCGGTCAAAGTGTTGTGGAGAAATCAACAAGTAAAGAGTGCTATATGGGAAGCGAAAGTAGACATGATGAAGGGCTATCCATATCTCTTTCCTTCCACTCAAGCCTAACGTACTAAGTTGTTCATGATTGAATCTATTAAACTCCTACTTATTCAGTTCTATACGTCATTCATATGCATGCATGTTTATGAAACTTAATGTTCGAAGCCATGTTTTATGTTAAGTTTGAAGTTTTCATATTCTATGCATTTTAAAAGTGTTCTCAAGTTCATGTTGGGTTGCTAGTCCTCTTTTTGTATCTTTCCTACGCTAGTTGAATCTCATTCGAGGATGAATGTTCCCAAGAGGGAGATATTGTATGACCCCAGAAGTTGGAAAGTTGGAATAAAAATGAAAATTAAAGAAAAGTCTACTGACCTAAGCCTACGAGTTGGTCTATAACTCGTAGAGACATTTAGGGGTCGTAGAGACAAGTCGTAGACATGATTTCAGGGTTGGAAAATTATCTAAGGCAAACTGAGAGTTTACAAGTCATATGACAACTCTAAACAAGTGTACGAATCATAAAAAAAAGTCGTAGAGAAGGACTTATACCCTGCAACTAATGAACATGAGGACTTCATCTATGACTCAACAAGATGAGCCATAGAAAGGATTATGACTCGTAGAAACAAGTGGTATGGAAACTTCAAAGACCCTCAAAACTCAAAGGTTTTCAGACCTACAAGATGAGTCACTTTGACGACTCATAACACCAATGATGAGTCGTAATCACGACTCGTACGAGTAACTTTAGAGGCTCAGTTTTTAAGATTTTCTAACACCTGTAGGACGTGTCATAATAACGAATCATCACAAATTCTACAATTCGTAGAACTCCATACCATAAGTCCCAAGTTTAAATTTTAATAAGGGGTAGTTTTGTATTTTCCCTATATTCTAATAATGTATGTGCACGTTTTAAGGACCAGATTAATTAAGTATTTTGTCCTAAATACTCATAAAACCATTTTCTTCTCTCATTATATCCTGAAATAAATTCAAGACTTCTCTCCCAAGGTTCCTCAAGAGTTCATCAAGATTTGGTTAGTGTTTCATCAAGATCAAGCCTTTTATCTCAAAGGAAAGCCCAATTTCAATCAAGGTACGTGTGGATTCATTCATGAGTCCCTTCCACTCATGGAGTTCAAGGTTTACTTCAAAAACCTAATGAAATCTCATTACTTTTAAACTCCAATTTCGATGAATTATGTCGGGTTGTTTCAATTACATTTTTAATCATTACTTATGATCATTCATCACGACCATAGCCTAGGGCTTAGATGTGACACGATGAATGAAGAACCCGGAGATACCTCACCCAAGCCTCTTAACATTCATTAAGCTTTTCCTCAGTAATGAAAACAAAAACAAGCAAAAGTTCAAGGTATAATGGGACAAAGGGATTCCATTTGAAATAAAAGTCAAGACATTTGAGTCATCATACATCTTGTTGTCCAACCATACCTTCTACATTTAAGACTTGGCGGGGGCTAATACATGTCCCTAGCTCACCCTAAAGATATAAGTTAAGAGTATTAAAAGTAACTCAGTGGTCTATACATAACATAAGCTAGAAAGATAGGTGTGTTGTTCCCAAAATATGGTAAATTACCAAATTGTCGTAGCCTTCAACGATTGAACTTAGTCACGGGGAGGAGAGTGTTGGGAAATGCCGGTTTCTACGTGGTGATATCATGTAGGCAAAGGTATATGCTAGTAATTTGAATGTACTAGGTATGTGAGCATGCTATACAATGAAGAACCTTAAGGCATTTATAAGAGATATGCATAAGTGAGTGCATGGATTAGAAATCAACATGTGAAACCTTAAAACATTCAATTTATGGAAAGATGATTGTAACCCATATTTAAGACCATGAGAGTTATTACATGGAATCCAACATAACCCCCTACATTGGCCTAGGAGACTACTTGCCGGGTAGAACTTCATCAACTTTAATTATTTCGTTAATTTTAACTTTAATTGATAATCGTGGATCCACCAGCCTAAATTGCCTACAAGGGCTCCTATGTTGGTGCATAGTTAATGCAACATGAGACTTTAGTTAAGGACCCCTTAGGTCGAGTCCCCATCTATAAGCTATATTCGGTCCTAGGTCAATCCCACAGAATAACATTCAAATACCATAATATCATAAGCATTGTATAACTTTAGACATCAAATCATCATCGGTAGAATAGCTTATTAAAACATTTTATTTGATTCTAAATGTGACAATTGTCCTTTCATATAGAGTCCTTCCTTTGGCTAGAAATCCCTTTCATCATCATTCAACCATTTCATAAGACTCCCTTAAACATAGGGATTTAATTTAGAAACGTTAATTTGGAGTCAAGACCTTCATTTCAAGACTAGGAAGCTAGGTGGGTTCGTCTCATAAAAGCCTTCAAATGCATTTAAAGAATTCTTGCTTGCATAAGAGTGATGAAAATACATCAGAATACACATCTTGAAACAACCCACCATATACACTTTAAAACCACTTTCAAGCCTTCATATAGGCACCATACTAAATCATTTATTTTAGGAAATTTAGAGTCAATATACATCAATATAGGTAAATAAACTTTAAATATATATAATCTATGCATTTAGAGTCACCATATAAAAGCCCATAAGAATTCATCATTTAGAATTTGAAATATCAAGATGAGGAAAATATTTGGGCTCCATCGGTGGAAGAACCCGTGGATGAAACCTACATACCTTGGGGAAAAAAATCCCTAATGAAGACTTGAGAAGGAGTGGAGACTTGGAGAGGCCTTGATTGAAACCCTAATCTTACCTTGGAATTCTTCGGAGAGTTTTAGAACAGAGGGTTTGAGTGTGTTGAGTATAAGTGTGAAAAATAAGGTCTTAGAAGGGCTTAGGGTCTTTATTTGGAATATTTTTCCCTCAAAACAAATCTATTTTGATTTAAATGCCAAGGATTTTCATGGTCTTTGGTGCTCACCACGGCTCATTATGAGGGTCCCGTGGTTAGGAACTTGGAAAAATTTTTGGAAAACCCAGTAGGAAAGGTCTCTAAAGTTTCTCCACGGATACCCTTCATGGTCCGTTAAGGTCATGAAGGGCCGTGAAAGGTGGCCGTGGTGTAGGTTCTGTAGGCGGCCTACAGAGTGACCACTACGGGAACACACCAAGGTCCGTAGAGTGTTTTATTATCCGTGTTGGTCGTCTGTGGCCCTTGCCTTGGGGAATTTCCTAAGGGTCTTTGGGAGGTGTCACCCAGGAGAACTTCATGGTCTATGGTCCTCCATCGTGGTCCCTTCTCTGCAAATCTGAATCTCTGAATCTCTACCACAGTCCGTGGTGCTTACCACAGCCCATGATAGCTTTCGTGGTCAACTCCTGGTGCCAATTTTGCAACTTTCTAAGATTTCCTTATTTGTTCCTTTGTTTAGGACCTGCTATATTTTTAGGGTCTTAAAATATCTCTCCCTTGGGAACATTCATTCTCGAATGAGAATCATTAGCATAGAAGGGGAGCTGGCACGAGGACTAGCAACCCAACATAAATACATTGACACTTGAAATGTGTCAAACATATAATCTTTAAACGTTAGCATAAAAACATAACTTTAAATTTCAACTTCATGACTATGCATGCATATGAAGACTTCAGAAAACTGAAAAATAAGAGTCTTAAATACTTGAACATGAGAGACCTAGTACATTAGGCTAGAATGAAAGATATTAGGGTAACGTCTCATCATATCTGCTTTTGCTTCTCATGTAGCACTTTCAACTTGTTGATTCCTCCAAAGAACATTAACGGATGCAATATCTTTATTCCTCAATCTCTTGACATGACCGTCCAAAATCTCAACCGGAACCTCTTCATAGGTCAAATTTTCCTCAACAATCACTATCTCCAAAGGTACAATGGAACTAGAATTTCCTACACATTTTCTCAACATAGACACATGGAACACCGGATGAACCATGGCTATTTCCGAAGGCAATTCCAACTCATAAGCAACTTTGCCAACTCTCCTCAAGATTCTATAAGAACCTACATGCCCAAGGCTCAATTTCCCTTTCTTACCAAAGCAAACCACACCCTTCATTAGTTAAACCTTCAAGTACACCCAATCATCCACCTTAAACTTAAGATCGCTTCTACTTGTGTTGGAATAAGACTTTTGATAACATTGGGCCTTCTACAACCTCTCCCTAATGACTCTCCCCTTCTCTAAATCCCCAAGAACCAAATCATGGCCTAATAAGGTTATTTCAGCTACATCGAACTAACCAACCGGAGATCTACACTATCTCCCATACAAAGCCTCAAACAGCGCCATCTCGATACTTGAGTGGTAACTATTATTATAGGAAAACTCGATAAGTGGTAGATAATCATCTCAACTCCCTTTAAATTCTAACACACAAGCCCTCAATATATCCTCTAGCATTTGGATTTTCCTTTCAGTTTTCCTATCAATTTGAGGATGGAATACGGTGCTTAAATTTACCTTAGTACCAAGACACCTTTGAAATGACCTCAAAAAGTGAGAAGTGAATTGGGTACCATGATATAAAATAATTGACATTGGCACACCATGAAACCTCACAAACTCCCAAATAGAGAACTTTGAATAATCCTCGACACTCTAGGAAGTCTTGACCGGTAGGCTGTGAGCCAACTTAGTCATTCTATCAATAATTACCCAAATAGAATCATAACATTTTTGGGTATAAGGCAAACCCACTACAAAATCCATATTCACATCTTCTCACTTTCAAGACTGGATTTCAATATCTTGTGCTAGTCTATCTGACCTTTTTGATATTCGGTCTTCACTTGTTGGCAATTCGGGCATTTGAACACAAACCTTTCTATGTCCTTTTTTATCCCACCCCACCAATAAAACTTCTTTAAGTATCAGTACATTTTCATTAAATCGGAATGAATAAAGTATGAAGAATCATGAGCCTCCTTCAAAATTAAAACCTTAGGTTATCAACATCCAGAACACACAATCAACCCTGGTAGTATATTACCCCATCTCCCCCTTGCGAAAAGACCTCTTCTTTCTTCTCCTTCACCCACTTCTTTAACTCCACTAATTTTGGGTCGAGGTCATGCTTTAACTTGACATCCACCACCAAGAAGGATTTAGAACCATTATGAACAACTATACCACCACCGTCAGTACCACTCAACTTCACTCCTAACCTAGCCAACTGATGAATATCTTTCACCAACTCCCTCTTTCCTTCATCTACATGATCCACACTTCCCATAGACACTCTACTAAGTTCATAGTCAAACATATTGGCTTTACTTGGATGATAGTGCACACTCCTATCATAGCCCTTGAGAAGTTATAGCCACCTTCTTTGCTTTAGGTTGAGGCTCTTTTAGGTTAAAACATATTAGAGACTTTTATGATTAGTATACATATCCACATGTACCCCATAGAGGTAGTGTCGCCAAATATTAAAAGAAAAAACAACGGATGCCAACTCAAGGTCAAGGGTAGTGTAGTTACACTCATGCGCCTTTTATTTCTTAGAAGCGTAGTCTATAATTTTCAAGCATCACAATAAACCACAAACCTTTCTTATCCTTTCGGTAAAGTCAAAATAGGATCGGAGGTAAGTCGATCCTACAATGTTTGGAAACTGCCTTCACATTCATCCGTCTATATGCATTTTGCTTTATTTTTTGTTAATTTCATCATAGAAAATGATGTGGAAGAAAACCCTTTAATGAACCCTCTATAGTACTCGGCTAGACCCAAGAAACTCCTAATATCCAAAAGAGACTATGGTCTAGGACAATTCTTGACCTCCTCTATTTTCTTAGGATCAACCTTGATCCCATCACCAGACACTATGTGACCAAGAAATACCACCTCCTTCAACCAAAATTTTCACTTGATAAATTTTGTAAATAATTATCTATCCCTCAACGTTTGGAGCACAACCCTAAAGTAATTCTTATGTTCTTCTTCACCCCAAAAGTAACTTAAAATGTCATCAATGAAGACCATAACAAATGTATCAAAGTAAGGTTTGAACACCTTATTATTAGGTCCATAAACACCGTTGGCACTTTCTTCAACCTGAAACTCATCACTACAAACTCAAAGTAACCATACCTTGTTTGGAATGCCATCTTGGGAATGTCAGTCACCCTCACCCTTAGTTGATGATAGCCAGACCGAAGGTAGATCTTGGAGAAGTGACTTGCATCTTGCAATAGATCAAACAAATCATCAATTCTAGGGATTGGGTACTTGTTCTTAATGGTCACTTTGTTCAATTGATAGTAGTCGATGTACATTCAAAGTAATCCATCCTTATTCCTTCAAAATAGCATAGGAGGACCCCATGGTGAAATACTTGGCCTTATGAAATCTTTTTATAACAAGTCATTTAATTATTTCTTCACCTCTTTAAATTCTGCTAGAACCATTCGGTAAGAAAGAATAGAGATATGTTGGGTATCAGGGAGGAGATTGATACAAAAAATCATTTTCCTTTCTGGGAGGGATACCGGGAAGGTCATCACGAAAGATACCAGGAAACTCATTGACTATGGGAACTAACTTAAGAGGAGGAATTTTGGAGTCGACATCCCTAACCCTCACAATGTGGTAAATACAACCCTTAACAATCAACTTTTGGGCATTAAGACAAGAGATGAATTTACCCTTCATTACTGAATCGTGACACTTCCATTTAAGAATAGACTCATTTGGGAATTAGAAATTGACTTGATGAGTCCTATATTCTATGGAAGCATAAGATGTGTGTAACAATCCATCCCAAGTATCATATCAAAATCTACCATGTTAATCTCAATGAGATCATAAGGGACAACCTTATGCAAGATAGGCACGGGACAACCCTTATAGACCTTTCTACCAATAACTGACTCACTAATGGGGGTAGACGCCAAATAGGGTTCTACTAATATTTTGGGTAACACATCAAACCTATTATGTAAGAAAGGAGTAACAAATGACAAATTTTCATCCAGATCTAACAATGTATACACATAAAAAAAGACCTTAAACATACTAGTAACAACATTTGGTGCTTCCTCAACCTCTTGCCTCCTATGGAAAACATAGAAAAAAGGTTGGTGCATTGGCCAGCTCCTTGAGCTTATTGGCCATGAGCAATTTATCCTTGAGGCCTAACACCACCACTACCTCTACAATCCCAAGCATGATGACCCTCATTACAGTTGACTAAGCACTCAACTTTCTGAGTCCTCCCACACTTCTTACATGCGGGGAAACCTTAAGTACCAAACTCTCTCTTGGGGCCATTTGATTAGTACGCTTGCCCTTATTGAATTTAGGAGAAGGATTATTAGAAGAACCTTGTCCCACAAATTGTTATCCACCTTGGCCCTTTCCATTGTAACCATAGCCGGACCTTTGAGGGTTGAACCCTCCACCATCCACTCTAGCCTTCTTGAACCCTCTATACCTCTCCCTCTCTTCTTCAATTTTCTTTGCAAGTGTCATTTGTCAGGAGATGTCCATCTCTTTGACTAACTTGGCCATTTTGCACTCCTTGTACACAAGCTTGAGTCACTAGAAAAGACTTTCTCATTCGTTCCAGGGGGTTGGAGACCATTAAGGGAGCATACTTTGACAACTTGGTGAATTTGAGGGCATACTCCCTCACTCTCATACCATTTTTGATAAAGGTTGATGCTCTTGGATTTTTGCCTCCCTTAGCTTCAATGGAAAGAAGAGGTCTAAGAAGGCACCCCTGAACTCTTCCCATCCTATCGGCCCCATCTCTTCATCCCTCTCAATAACCCATTGTTCGTACCAAACTCATGTCATGGCTTTGAGTTGATAAGACACTAGCTCGGCCTTCTCATTTTGAGGTACACCCATAATAGACATAATTCAGTACACCTCATTGATGAATTTTATAGGGTCCTTATCTATTTTAGAACCGTTGAATTTAGGCGGATTAATTATTTGGAAATCCTAAATCCTAGAATGTGGATTTTTCACTTGAGGAGGAGGAACACATCGATTCCCTTGGTTGGCTATGACTTGTGACAGCAATGTGATGATATTGCAAATTTTTGCATAGGTTACCCCTTCCTCATGATGTGGTTCATTGGGAACTGGTGGAGCTTGTTCCTTATCGTCAACCCTTACTCTTAGAGGTTATCTTTCTCAAGACATTATCTATAGAATACAAAATGGGTAATTATTTAGATAAAGCTTAGGACATTGTAAGGTACGACATGAATTTAGAAGAACTAAACACTTTCCTAAATGTCCCATAGTCTTTTTTTCATAGTTGTGGCGTACTTCACAACCATGAACAAGACCTTATTTAATGCTTTATGTTAGACTCTAAGGACCATTTCAAAACTTTAGCTCTGATACCAAGTTTGTCATGATCCAAGCCTAGGATCTAGATATGACATGGCAATTAAAGTACCCGGAGATACTTCACCCAAGCCTCTTGGCATTCATTAAGATTTTCATTTGTAATGACAATAATAAACAAGAGTAAATTTAAGGGATAACAGGACTAAGGGATTCGACATGAAATAAAAGTCAACACATTTGAGTCATCATACATTTTGTTGTCCAACCAAACCTCTACATTTAAGACTTGGACGGGGCTAAGACATGAACCTAGCTCACCCTCAAGATATAAGTCAAAAGTATTAAAAGTAACTCAATGGTATATACATAACATAATCTAGAAAGATAGGAGTGTTTTTCTCGAAACATGGGAACTAATAAAATGGTAGTAGCCCTCAACGACTGAACATAGCCATTGGGAGGAGAGTGTGGGGAAACACTGGGTCATACATGGTGATATCATGTAGGCAAAAGTATGCGTTAGTACTTTGAATGTACTTGGTATGTGAGCATGCTATATAGTAAAGAACCTTAATGCATTTATAAGCAATATGCAAAAGTGAATGCATGTATGAGAAATCATCATGTGAAACCTTAAAACATTCATTTTATTTGAAGATGATTGTAACTGACATTTAAAACCATGCGAACTATTATATTGAATCCAACATAACCCTTACTTTGGCACGGGGAGACTACTTGCATAGTAAAACTCTATCAACTTTACTCATTTCTTTAACTTTAACTTTAATGGCTAATTGTTGATCCACTAGCCTAAATAGCCTATAAGGGCTCCTATGTTGGCGCATAGTTAATACAACATGAGACTTTACTTAAGGAACCCTTAAGTCAAGTCCCCATCTAAATGCTACATTTGGTACTAGGTCAATCTCACAGAATAACATTAAAATAGCATAATATCATATGCATTGTATAAATTTAGACATCAAATCATCATTGGTAGAATAGTTCATTAACACATTTCATTTGATTCAAGATATGAGAATTGTCCTTCTACATAGAATCCTTCCTTTAGCTAGATAGCCCATTAATCATCATTCAATCATTGTATAAGACTCCCTTAAACATAGGAAATTGATTCATAAACTTTCATTTGAAGTTAAGACCTTCATTTCAAATTCATTTCAAGAATAGGAAACTACGTGGGTTTATTTCACAAAAATCTTCAAATGCATTTGAAGAATTCTTGCATACATGAGAGTTATGGAAAAGCATCAAAATACACTTGTTAAAACAACCCACCATGTACACTTTAAAACCACTTTCAAGCCTTTATATAGTCACCTGAATAAATTATTCATTTCATGAAATTGAGAGTTAACATACATCAATATAGGTAAATAAATTTCAAATATATCATAATCTATGCATTTAGAGTCACCATGTAAAAGCCCATAAGAATTCATCATTTAGAATTTTAAATATCAAGGTGAGGAAAATATTTTGGCTCTATAGGTGGAAGAACCCATAGATGAAACCCACATACCTTGGGTAAAACATATCCCTAATGAATACTTGAGAAGGAATGAAGACTTGGAGAGGCCTTGGGATGAAACCCTAATCTGGCCTTGGAATTCTTAGGAGAGTTTGAGAAGATAAGGTATGATTGTCTTGAGTCTAAGTGTGAAGAATGAGGTCTTGGAAGGGTTTAGGGTCTTTAGATGGAAGAATTTTGCTATCAAAATGACTCAATTTTGATTTAAAATGCTAGAAAAGACCAAAATGTCCTTTATAAAAATCTTGTTGGAACAAGCTTCACGGGGACTTTTCACGGTCCATGGTGCTCACAACGGCCCATGGTGGGGGTCCTTTGTTAAGGGACTTGGAAAATATTTTTGAAAAAACTATAGGAAAAGTCTTTGAAGTTTCTCCCCAGAGACCCTTCACGGTCCGTGATGGGCCCAACAAGCCATGAAAGGTGGCCGTGGTGCAGGTCTTGTAGGAGGCCAGCAGAGTGACCACCACGGGTACACATCACGGTCCGTGTAGTCTTCCAGGATCTATGGTGTCATCCATGGCCCTTGCCTTGGGGAACTTCTTAAGGATCCTAGGGAGGGGTCTCCACGAAGGGCTCACGGTCTATGGTCCTCCGTCTAGTCTCTTAACTAAGGTATAAGTCTTTGGATCTCTACCATGGTTGATCACTATGGTGCTGGATGCTTACCACGCCCGTGATGACTTTTGTGGTCAACTCTTGGTACTAGTTTTAGCAAATTTCTGAGATTTTGTCATTTGTTCCTTTGTTTAGGACCTTCCACATTTCTGGTAACATCATTCTAAGATTGTTTCTACATAAATTGCATGATGTTTAGTGGAATTATGAATGTTCATGCATTAAGGTATTTTCTATGATGAATTACATGAAGTATGAGTATGAAGTCCAATGATTTCAATGTATTTGGTTTTCAATCAAATTAATTATTTGTTCACGTCTTTCTTATAAATTCAAGTATGAATCATGACTACGGGTTTCAATTATGATCAAATTATGATATTCATGCAAGTTATGAAAGAATAGTGACAGAGGGCACCATGTGGTGACCTAGGAACCTGATGATAAGAATTATGCAAGTATGATTTGTAATGATGAAAGGCTAATTCTAACATTGCAATTATGTTATAAAATGAGCTACTCTACGAATTTCCAACCTATGATCATGTCTATGATATATGTTCATTATCATTTCTAAGCTATGTATGTATTCTATGGGTTTGATTTAGCACTAAGCGGACTTGAGGTGGGGTACCTACTAAAAAACTTAGCAAACTTTTGTTCCTTAAACTACATACCACTGAAGTAGATGTATGTCTTAGCTAGTGGATTCACATATACCATATGTTCATGACCCGCTTAGCAAGGTAGATCCTACCTTGGCAAGTAGATTTCCCTTTTTCTTCATTGTATGGGGAGACAAAGAGATTTTATGTTATAGCTTGAATGGTCTTATTGATGACTATTGTTCCTATCCGACATATGTATATGCTTATTAGGTTACTTTATGATTCATAACTAAGTCCTTTAAATGCTTTCATCATCATGGTTTCTCATGACTCTACCTATTCTCTATTATCATGTATGTAAATTGATCAATGGATGTTATAATTTATATTGCATGTCATGCCCATATACTTAGTATATTCAATATACTAACGCATATTTATTGCCTATATTGTATAATAATGTAGGGGTAGAGGTTGAGGATCATATTCAACCATGTGGCTAATAGAACTTTCAATCGACGAAGTGTTGGTGACTCCTCATCTTATCGAGGATGAGTTATGACTTTTCTCTATTCTAAAGACTTTATTATGTTTTGATTTGATGGTGATATTGGGATATGTCTTAGCTGCCGCCCTTTTAATTTAGTAGAGGCATTAGTTGAACAAATCTCATCGAGTCTATGTTGTCAAGTTACATTCTTCGTTTATGATTCATGGTTTAGACTCTCTTATATCATTTTCACATTTACTTTATCTTATATATGCTTTATAATATGCCAAGAAGCTTGGTTGGAGCACTTTGAGTTTTCGATCGCTGTTTTACAACTAGGCCTTAAGTTGGGTTATGACAAACAAGTTCCCTAAAAAACTGCCCATAATCCAGTCGTTGAAATACTCAACTCGGACTAAAAATGGAGGATATATAAAATTTTGAAAATGAGGAACTGAAATAACATTTGATTCTAAAAAGGAGCCCTATGCATCACAAAAGCAACCTAAAATATTGCTAAATCGATGACCCCCCAAGAGGCGAGCCTCGCTAAAGCGAGACCCTGGCCACTAAATCTAGGGCTGCTTTAGCAATAGCCAGGCTGCTAAACCAACAGCCACAAAGCTAACTTGCCCCGCTTAAGTGATGCCATGACTACTTAAGCAAGGGTCGCTAGGCTGCAAAAGCGGAGGCATCAGATACAGTTGCACCGACTGAGTTTTAGCAATGCCCAAGTCTCTAACGGGGTGCTCGGGTTTCACTTGGAACCCTATGCACATAATTGCAATTTTTAGTCAATTTCGCAAGGGGCCTCAGGATTAGACTGGAAACCTCGGAAAGTGCATGAAAGTTTATTCTAGACAAAACTTAATATTCTAAAGCTAACAAAATTGAACAAATTTTTATCCGAGCACGTTTCCCAAAAATGTTAACCAAGGACAAACGTAATCCTAAATATAAAGGCTAAAATGCTTAATGGTCCAAAGTTATGATGAAAGCCTCGAGGCTTATTTCATCCATGACACTAGCTTAAAATGACCATTTCGGAGCTGATGGAACTATCCAAATTTCATTCTGAGGTGGTTTACCTAAAATTTTGACCGAAATCAACTTTTCAAGTCTCAAAAGCCCAAAAACAGAGAAATGGGCATAAATCTAAAATGAACGACCAGGTAACCAAAGAGTCAATGCCAGCAAGTCATAAGTAAATCCGGGTGGCTACAAGAATGCTCAAAGTAATGAAACAAAAGCATTTACACAAAAATAATCGGGAGGGTCATACAACATCCACTATAAGAAGAACTTTCATTTGCAAGAAGTACTTGTAGGCTCAACGAAGACAAAAAACTACTCCCGCATCTTCTTCTCAGTCTCCCAGGTAGCCCCCTCAACTAGATGATGCCTCCAAAAGACCTTCACCAAAAGAATGTGTCATGACCGTAACTACCTCAAATCTCTACCTAAATTGACAATTGGCTCATCATACTAGAACTATCATGACCCAAGCTATACCCTAACTGTAACACGATGATTAGAATCTCGACGGACCCTAACCAATACTTTTCACATATTATTGATGAACATATATAAGGTAAGAAAAGAAATTAAGCAAGACATAGATGTAGAAAAAACGTCACAACATGAAATTCTCAATAAAAGAAAGCAAGTCTCAATCTCGAATGAAAGAAAATATAGACTCCATAACATCCAACATGCCTCTTCTAACTAGATGGGGGCATAAAAAATCCCCTATCTCACCCATGACAATATAAGAGAAATGAAATAGTTAAACAATGCAATGCAAATAAAGGGTCTGGCCCTCAAAGCATGAATACTCACCACAAATGCTAGCCTAAGCTCAACACTACTCATGAATAGGAGGTGCGCGATGATCGTCCATCCCTACATCATGATAAAATATAAGCAAATATATGCGTTAGTATATGAAATGCACTAAGTATGTGAGAAGTATGCATGAATAATGAATGTAGGACATAATGACTATGAATGGTGAGATGCATGACCAATATATTAAAATATGAGTAAAATCATGGAAACCTTAAACTTTATAACCATTGATAGATTCATAAAAACATCATCATGAGAACATTATACCTTTTCTTTTACCTATATGTGGGATATGAAATTTAATTGACATATAATACCATGCAAGCTATAACATGAAATCCGATGAACCCCACATCAAAAAGGGATAGGCTACCTTGCTAGGGTAGACTCCATGATGGTACTTTCTCTAAAAGTGTGCTATATTTAAATCCACTAGGTCAGACATATTGGCATCATATACCTAGGCGAGAAATATAGTTAGGTACTAAAGGTTGCTACTAGGATTCCCTTGGGTAGCTACAATGACTATCGGACAGAATCCCACACTTAAAGTCCTCTCGGTGCTTAGTCATTATCCCAATGGAAATTCATGAAAATATGATCAATAATATCATTGGAAAAGGTTATAGTAGGTACAAATACAACTTTATTAAATAATATTAGAGTAGCTCATCTATCATCTTCATCATGAGTGTGTGATAAAATTCCATCACAACTATTATACGTCTTTTACATCATTGTGTAGTAATTGATCTTATTGCACTATAAATTATGTCTTAAAGAATCATTGAACAATAATTCAAAATCTTTCATGAGTCATTCATAACCTGGGTAATCATTCATAAAGCTTTCATTGATTCACTTGAAATTTATGATTATAGTTCATTGAAACCATACTTGAAACTATCATATAGCATGGGTAATTGAAATTCATATTGAAAACAAAAAATATGAAGTGAATTATGTATAATTAGGCTAAAAGAAATGAAATATATCATAATTTAGAAGAACAATGCAATTCATGAAATTAGGGATTTTAGAAGAAGAATTTATAGGAGACTTTGAGAGAAAAGCTTGGGATTCCACATGCGTTTGATCTTAACATCCCTAGTTTGCATGGCATTGATGCATTGACCTTGAAGAAATTCATTGAGTTGATTGAGGAAGAAGAAGACTCTAGAGAGAATACCTTTTAGAGAGAGAATTTTGATTTGAGTGTTTGGTGATAATAAGAGGGTTAGGAGAGCTTAGGGTAGTTTATAGGTTAGTACAAACTCCAAAAATCATCCATATTTATTAAGGAAAATATAAGGAAAGACCAAAATACCCTTGACCTTAAACTGAATCAGACACCTACATAGACCTCCACCACAGCCCGTGAAGCCCAATAGCGATCGTGGTGATGATCGTGAACTCGAGGGGAAAATTGGACATGGGTGACGTTGCCACCACTTTTTGTTACATTCCATTGTTTCTTTCATGGTCCTTAAAGGGACTTGGATTGTTGGGGACTCAACTCCATAAAAAGGGTTATGGTTTGTGGTGCTTAACAAGAGCCATGGTACATTTGTGAACCTGTCCCTTGATCCCTACCATCATTGTGACAATTCTCCCTGGGCATAGATGAGGAGTACGGCCCATGATGGCCTTCGTTGTCCTCATTTGGTGCCAAAATGCTGAATTTTCTAGGAAACTTTCGTTGAACCTCATTTTTCTGACTTTCCAACTTTCGAGGTCCTATAATATTTCCCCCTTGGGAACATTCATCCTTGAAGGGACCCAACCTTACATGGAAGGAAAAGGAAAGAGACATAGAAACCCAAAATGAATGCAAAACAACTTGAAAAAGCATAAAACATGGAATATTCAATTTCAAGATAAAACATGACTTTAAAATTCATTTCATGAGCATATATGCATATGAAAAAATTAGAATGACTAAACCACATTGCTTGGGATTAATGGATCATGAAGGAACTCAATAACTCAACTAGAAAAGGAAAGAAAGAGAAGAGGATATCATGATGTCATACCGGAATCAACTTCCCATGTAGAACCCTCAACCTCTTGGTTTCTCCATGGAACTTTAATTGAAGCTATTTCCTTATTTCTTAACTTTCTAACTTGCAGGTCTAGGATCTCAATAGGAACCTCCTCATATAAAAGACTCTCCTTCACACCTAAGTTGTACAAAGGCACAATAGAACTAGGATCACCAAAAACATCCTCAATAAAGACACATTAAACACTAGATGCACAGATCCTAAATCAGAAGGCAAATCCAACTTATATGTCACCTTTCCAATCCACCTCAAAATATGATATGGACCCCATAGAGGGGACTAAGCTTCCCTTTCATAACAAAATGCATCACACCTGTCATTGTTGAAATTTTCATGTAAACCTAATCATTAACCTCAAATTCAAACTCCCTTCTCCTAACATATAGGATTTGTGTTGACTTTGGGTGTCTTCAATCTTTCACTAATCAATATCACCTTCTCCATAGCCTCGTGCAATAGATCATGTCCTATGAAGACAACTTTACTAACTTCAAGCCAACAAATAGGAGATCTACACCTCCTATCATATAAGGCCTCAAATGGAGACATCTGAATGGTGGAATGATAACTATTATTATGGGCAAATTATATCAATGGAAAATGATCATCCTAATTAACTTTAAAACCAATAACATAGTATCGCAACATATCCTTTAAGGTTTGAATGGTATGCTCGGCCTGACTATCCATCTAAGGAGCCAAAGATGTACTACACTTCAGTTGGGTACCAAGACTCTTTTGGAAATATCTCCAAACCTAAAATGTAAACTAAATATCTCAATTCGAAATTATAGATAATGGAATCCCATGAAGTTTAACAAACTCTCAGATATACAATCTAGACTAGTCTTCTACAGAATAAGAATTCTTAATAGGAAAAAAATGAGTCGACTTAGTTAATCGTTCAACAACCCCCAAAATAGAATCGTGTTACCTATGAGTACGAGGTAAACATTTAATAAAGTCCATATTCAAGGCTTCCCACTTCCAAGTAGGAATCTAAATATCTTGAGCCAAACCTCCCAAATTTTGATGCTCAACCTTTACTTGTTGACAATTACGACACTTAGCCAGAAACTCTGTAACATCCCTTTTTATGCCATTCCACAAATACACTTCACTCAAATTGTAATACATCTTTGTGGAACCTGGATGAATAGAATATCACGAACTATGATCCCCAAACAATGTCATTTCCCTCAAGCCATCTATATCGGGAATACATAATCGACCTTTCAGAAAACCATCTCCCCCTTAGGAGAAAGCCACAATGGCTTTTTTCAGCAACCTCTTTAATCAATTTAACCAAAGTAGGATCATTATCTTTCTTGGAATTAGCACCCGCCAAAAGAAATGATCCAGAACAATTTTTGACAATAATACTACTATTCCTGGAATCAACCAATCAAACACCGAAACAGTAGTATGAACATCCTAAACTAACTCCTTTTTCTCATCCTCAACATAGGAAACACAATTCATGAAAAATCTACAAAGATTGTTGTAAACCACATTACCCTTTTTGGATGGTACAACACACTCATGTCATAATCCTTAAATAATTCAATCCATCTCCTTTATCGAAGATTCAAATCCATTTGAGTGAACACATAATGCAAAGTCTTGTGATCGGTGGATATATCAACATGGACAAAATCAAGAGAGAGTCTCCACAACTTTAAAGTAAATACCACAACCACACTAACTCCAAGTCATGGATCGGGTAGTTTTTTTCATGAACCTTGAGCTGCCTAGAAGCATAGGCTATAACCTTACCATTCTGCATTAAAACACAATCAAGACCAACTCGGAAAGCATCCTAATATATATCAAACCCATCGGAACCTCTGGCAAAGTAAACACTAGAGCAAAGGTAAGCCTATCTTTCAACTCTTGAAAATATTCTCACATGCCTCGAACCATTGGAATTTCACCTTCTTTTGAGTCAAAGTAGTCAAGGACAATGCAATGAAAGAGAAACCTTCCACAAATCATCTATAATAGCCTGCTAAGGCAAAGATACTCAGAATATTGGAAGGAGATAATAGTCTAGGCCTATTCTTAGCCTCTTAGGTCTTGTTACAATCAACCATAATACCTTCAGTAGGGATAATATGGCAAAAGAAAGCAAATGACCTCAACCAAAATTCATACTTGCTAAACTTAGTGAATAAATGACAGTCCTTGAGAATTTGCAATACAATCCTCAGACGATCAGCATGCTCTTCCTCACTTCAAGAATAGATCAAAACATCATCAATAAATATAATTACGACATATTTAAATATAGCTTGAACACCCTCTTTTTCAAATCTATAAAAGCTGAATAAGAATTTGTTAGTCCAAAAGAAATAACCAAAAATTCAAAGTGACCATATCAAGTTATAAAGTCATCCTTAGAATGTCATATTCCCTCACTAGGAGTTGATGATAACATAATCAAAGATAAATCTTTGAAAAGTAGAGTTCTCTATGAAGTTGATAGAACAAGTAATCAATCCTTGAAATGATATACTTATTCTTAATTGTAACTTTGTTTAATTGTCGGAAGTCAATACACATACAGAGAGAACCACCTTTTTTCCTAACAAAGAGAACTAGAGCAACCCATGGAGAGATACTCAGTCTAATAAAACCCTTATCCAATAGATTCTTCAACTGATCCTTTAACTCTTTTAATTCTGTCAAGGCCATTTGATAAGGAGGAATACAGATAGGCTTAGTATTAGGCAAAAGATTGATACCAAAGTCTATTTCCCTTTTTGGAGAAACACTTGGGAGATCATTGGGGAAAACTTTTAGAAACTTATTAACAACTGAAACTGACTCAAGAGTAAGATCTTCAGAATTTATATCTATAACCTAGACAAGATGATAAATGCAACCTTTGGAAATTATTTTTCGAGCTTTAAGACATCAGATAAATTGACCCTTAAACACGGAATTACTCCCTTTCCATTCTAGGACTGTCTCATTAGGAAACTAAAACTTAACCAAAGGTCCTACAACATATAGAAGCACAGAATGCATGAAGTCAATACATATCAAGAATAATATGAAACTAGTTCATATCAAGCTCTATAGGATAAACTAAGGTGACTTTATGGAAAACTAAATTAGAGTAATTTCAATAGACTCTTTTAGCTACAACTGAATCACTATGATGAGTATAGATCGAAAAAGGTTTTAACAGGATCACGGGACTAATAATGAATTTTAAAGCAAGATAAGGAGTAAAAAATAATAGAGTAGAACCTGTATATAACAATGCATAAACTTTAAAGTCAAAGACGTTCAACATACTAGTCACAACATCGGGGGAATCCTTTAACTCCTGACGAGTCTTAAGGGCATAAAATCTATTTTGGTGTTCATTGTCACCCAAAGTAGTAGCATGCTGATTTGGGTGATTGGTAGCATGATTCTTAGTCTGAGGTCTTGTATAACTCCTACACTCCCTCGCATGATGACCCAAATTTCCACTCTTATAGCATAAATCTAATCCCTCTAAGCATTCTCTCTTGTAGGTTCTCCCATACCTCTTATATAAAGGGATGATTTGACCACTCAGAGCTCCTCCTTGTGCCTTAGGATTAGGCACGTTAGCCTTGACAAAACTTGAAGATGGAGTGTTTGAAGAAACTTAGTCTGAATATTTTTGACAAAACTGAACATTCCTTGGTTTACCATGATAGAAACTCCTATTATTTGTTCGAGCTTGCTTGGACTCCTTTCTAGACCTCTTCTTCATTTTCCAATTTAATTTGTTTAGTGTATATCATAAGTCTTGAAATGTCCATCTCTTTGATAAGCATGGAGAATCTATACTCCCAGACCACAGAATCAGACACAACAAAAACAAACTTGCTCATATGAGCCCTTGGATCCACAACTATGAAAGGAGAATATTTTCTCACACTCATGTTATCTTAGCACAATTTTATGACCTCTTGCACCTTAGCCTCCCTCAATTTCGAAGAAAAGAATTTGTCAAGAAAAGAACCCTTTAATTCTTCCTAATAAATGAAATCATCATATCCATATCTTTCACCTTTCCATGGACTATACCAAACTTGAGAAACCCCTTTGAGTTGTTATGCCACCACGTCTGCTTTTTCCACCGGGCTAAAACCCATGATGTCAACAATCTTACCAATACCCTCCATGAACTCTTATGGATCCTTATCCACTTTAGAACCATAAAACTCGGGAGGGTTTATACATGTGAAATTATGAATTCGACTAGCCATTGTACCCATATTTGGGAAACTGTAGCTACTACCTCTCAGTTCACTTGAGCTACCATAGCTTATGGAAGAACTTGAAAAGTGGCTTGAAACTCCACATGGGATAATTGTTCATTTAAAGGGTTATTTGGAGCATGGTTCTTCTCCTCAATATTCCTTCAGAAGGGGTATCTTCTTGGAGGAATATTTCTGAAATTGCAAAGGGAAAATGATAGAGGAGGAATCCATAGAGTACACTCTATCACATGATAACGTCATGAAAAAAGTGATTTTTTTCTTAAGTAGCCTCATATCCTCCTTCCTATTCAGAGATGTGGCATGCTTCACACCAATGAATAAGACTCTATTTGATGCGGCATGTTAGACTCCCTAGGATATTTGAACCTTGTGCTATGATACCATATTTTTCATGACCCAAGCTTGAACCTAGGTGTAACACGGTGATTAAAATCACAAGACTAGAAGCATGGGGACTCACCAAATATGCTAGTCTAAGCTCAACTCTACTCACGAATAGAAGGTGCAAAATAATCGTCCATCCTTACATTATGATACAATGTAGCTTAGTACATGGAATGCACTAAGTATGTGTGAAGTCTACATGAATAATAAATATAGGACATAATCAATATAAACTGTGAGATGCATGAACAATATCTTAAAACATAAGTAAAACCATGAAAACCTCAAAGTGTCATAATCATTGTTTAATGCATAAAAACACATCATGTGAACTTTATGTATTTGATTTTACCATGATGTGGTGTAGTACCTTTAACCAAAATTTAATATCATGTGAGCTATAACATGGAATTGGATGATCCACACATCGAGATCGGAGAGGCTACCTTGCCATGGTAGACTCTATAATGGTACTTTCTATAACTTTGTTCTATATGTAGATCGAATAGCTACGCTATATTGGCATCATAAACCTATATGGGCAACATAGTTAGGGACTAAAGGTTTCTACTAAGATTCCCTTGGATAGCTATAATGTCTACCAGACCGAACCCCACCTTAATGTCCTTTGGTGCATAGTCATTATCCCAACGGAACTTCATGAAAACAGGATTATCAACATCATTAAGAAAGATTATAATAGGTACAAATATAAATTTATAAAATAACATATGAGTAGCTTATCTATCATCTTCATCGTGAGTGTTTGATGAAACTCCATCACAACCATTATACTTCTTTAACATGATTGTGCAGGAATTGACCTTATTGTACTATAACTTCCTGCTTAAAGAATCATTAGGCCACAATTTAAAATTTTTCATGAGTCATTCATAACCTGGGTAATTATTCATAAAGCCTTCATTGAAATCACTTAAAATTCATATTCATAGTTCATTGAAAACATACTTGAAATTATCATATAGTATGAGTAATTGAAATTCATCTTGAAATCATGAAATATGAAGTGAATTATGCCTAATTAGGCTAATAGAAATAAAATATATCATAATTTAGAAGACCCAATGAAATTCATGAAATTAGGATTTTAGAAGAAGAATTCATAAGAGGCTTTAAGAGAAAAGCATGGGATTCCATGGGTGAAAGCCCCCATGGAAGAATTCTGTAAGACCTTGAAAGATGGAAAGATGGAAAAAGAGGATCAAAAGATGAATTTTTAGAAAAACCTTAGTTTTGGCACTAGGTGATATTCAATGGACTCACTATGGCTTGTGAAGAGGACCACAGGCCATGAAGAGACCACCGTTATCCATGCCAGCCATTTGGTTTCTAGAGGTTGTGACCACGAGAGGCCATCATGAGCAGTAGTACAAACCATAGGCTGGAATGGCCTCTGTGGTGAACCTTTCATGCAAGACATACACCATACCCGTGATTCATAAACTGTAGTGGCCCCCACAGATCGTGAAGATATCCATTGAGGAGCTCTAGAAACATTTCCCGCAAACCCCAAGATTTAAATTCCATGTCTACCACCATAGAAGACCACCACGGATCATGGTTCCCTTCACGACCCATATTAGCTTTCATGGGCCGTGGTAATAGTCCATTTCAGGCACCAAATTCAATTTAAGTTGGGTTATTTTGCTCTTTTCCAATACTTCATTAATGAATGTAGATGATTTTTTAGTAGATTCATACTAGTTATTACCCTAAGGTCTTCTAACCTTCTCATTCTCATATTATTCCCCAAAATCCAAAACCTTCTCTCTCATGTTTTTTCTCAAAGGTCTTCTTCTTTCTGAAGCAATTCAAGGGATTTTTCCAAGGTCAAGTCTCCATTCTATTAAATTTAGGGATCATCAAGGTCAAGGTATATAAGACTTCATCCACGGGTTCTTTTAACCTATGAAATCTCAAAGTTTTCTTCTCAATCCTCTTATGATTTCTTAAATTAAAAGCCCTAATTTCATGATTTACATTGGGTCTTCTCTATTATGATATATTTCAATGCTTTTGGCCTAATTATCCATAATTAATTCACTTCATATTTCATGATTGTAAGTTTAATTTTAATGACCTTTGCTGTATGCTAGTTTCAATATAATATATGAGATATGATCATGATTTTTGAGTTATTTAAATGAAAACTGTATGAATGAAAGTAAAGATGCTTTATGCAAAAACGTTTATGAGTAATGCTTTGGATGTTTCAAGCAAGTTTATGAGAAAGGGTGAATTGATATCCTTGAAGCTCAAGACTCTAATGAACGAATGATTTATGATCCTTGATGAAGAAAACACTAATGATGTTGTATGAAAATGATTCATAATGATGGAAGGCCTACTCCCATATTACATGAATTATATGGTAATGAGTTATTACTATGAATAAGTTTCTATGAATTATGATTATAAATAGCTTATGGTATGACGAGTATGATTTATGATTATGTTATAATATGTATTCCATGGGATGATTACTTAGCACCGAGTGTACTTTTAGGTAGGGGCTCGACCTAAGACCTAGTAGTAAGCTTTAGTCTCTTAAACAATGTTGCCACCGCTGGTTTGCTAATATGTCCTAGCTAGTTAGTCCACATATAGCACATGATAATATTAATTAGATAGAGCCTACCTTGGCATGTAGCCTCCCTCCTTCTCGATGTGGGGATCATCGGATTTGATATAATAGTTCTCATGTTCTTATTTTTTGTTATGGTTATCTCCCACATATCTAAGTTCTTATGATGATTACGATGTTTTGATGAATTGACCAATGAGATAAATATTTTATTGTTCTCACGACTTTACTCTTATTTTGATGATATTGATCTTGCATCCATGATTCATATTGATTATATCTGATGAATATTGTTGATGCATATTCTAACATACTTAGTGTTTTCTATGTACTAATGCATATATTTTGCCAGCATTGTATCATAATGTAGGGTCTGACAATCGTGTTCATCCTCCTCCCACTCGTAGCTAGAGTTAGTACTATTGTCCTATTGGTGAGTCCTCATGTTTCGAGGATCAAACATTTTATTTCTTATGAGTTTATTACTTCCTTTCCCTTTTATATTGGATGAGCTAGGAGATTGTCTTAGGTCCCCATCCAGGCTAGTAGAGGCAAGTTAGATGTTCATTGGAATCTATGTCATCTCTTATTCTACATTTTGAGACTTATGTTCTATTTGAGATTTTACTTCAGTAATCTTGATTTAGCTTTGTTGTTTATTTACCTAATGTATGCTCATAAATATTATGCTAAGAGGCTTGGTTGGAGTCCTTCGGGATGCTAATCATTGTGTTTTGTCTATGACCTAGGCCAGTTGGTGATAAACTTGGTATTAGAGCACAAGGTTCAAGTATCTTAGGGTTTCTAACATGCTGCGTCAAGTACAATCTTGTTCATCGGTGTGAAGCATGCCACATTTATTAATAGGAGGCTATAAGGCATCTTAGGAAACACTTCACTTCTTTCATGACCTCATCATGCTTTAGAGTTGAACTTTAAGGTTTCCTCTTCTAATGTTTTCTCTTTGTGATTACACAATCATGCCTCCACAAATATACCCCATCTGAAGAAATGTTAAGGGAGAAGGAAAACAATCTTTGAATGACCCTTTGAATAATCAAGTGGTGAACGCAGAGTTTTGAGCCAATTTCCAAATGCTAGCCCAAGCCGTGACTACTCATGTTAATCAAGGGGTAGATTCTCCTCAAATTGTGACTACACCAGCTTCAAAGATTAGAGACTTCACAAGAATGAGCCCTACCGAGTTTCATGGATCTAAGGTTGATGTAGATCCTCAAGACTTCTGTTATACCCCATACTCTTGAACTCGAAATGTCTCTTAAGCTTCTTAGAAGTTACTATGTGAGCCGGATATTCTACAACATTATTAAACAACTCCAAGGAAGGGAGAATGTGATACCCCATAGTAGGGAAGCTTTGAAATAGGGTTATGAGGAGTCAGAAGAAGTTGGAGGCCAAGTAAGGAGTCATAGGACTCGAATTACCTATGTAAGTTACTAACTTAGAAGTCCTACACATTTAAGCTACTTGAGTACACGTCGAGCTTAAGTAGCAAGGAGTGCATAGGCTCTTGAAGTAAGACGAGATTACGGGCTCACGAAAAAGAAACAAGGAAATGACGCGCCTACTCAAAGAAAGTACGTGATGCACCTACTTAAACAAGCAGGTGATGCACCTACTTAGGATCAAGTAGGTGATGCAGCAACTTGGGGTGGACCCCACTGCCACATGGCAGCATTTGATTGGCCGAATAGGTTAAGGTGGCACTCTAAGAGGCTGCCATGTGTCACCCTAATGGGGATGCCATGTGGCACCTTCTAAAGAGGTGTATATATGTGTATTTGGATGAATACTAATTCATTATTATTGTATTTAGAGCTGAAACTCCATCAAACAGAAAAAGAGGAAGAACGTGAGGAACAAAGAACAAGGCAGCCATGGTTTTTTAAGAATTAAAGGTAAGTTCTTAAATTGTTCTCCGTGAATTAATTATATACGGTGTTCCTCAACCATATGGAGATGTATATATGTATCATACGATGTCTAGGGAATTAACTCTTCAGTTTGGAACTTGAGAGAAAGTTGAAAGAACATAGAGAGAAAACGTAATGAGCTAGTTAACAAACCCGTTTTTTAATGGGACTATTGTTAGTAATATTAGTATAACTTCTTGTGTACAGATTCATTTTGAGTGATTAAATATGTTGTGGAAATTTATTTCATAATTATATAACTTTCATTTAGCCTTTAAAATCCAGTTTTGCTTTTATCGGCTCAAAAAAGGGTGATGAAGTATATAGGAGGTACTGCCCAGATTTGGGTTTGGAACATCTTATATGGACAGCTGTTGGTATTTTGGGTATATCCTTTTGTACAGAATTTATGTAGGGGTGATTCAAAATTGTATGCTACCCTAATACACACGTCTATAACTTTCATGGAGGACATCAAGCCTGTTTCCCTCAATTACCACTTCGAAATGAAGCGACAATGTAATACTGTAAGCTGTCCAGAATTCACGTTTTGATAGTTTTGAGTGAGTTATTTGGGGTTGTATTGTGTAATGTTGGTGTGAATTGCTTGTATATATGTTACAGGTTGTTGTTGTTGGTTGGCTTTAGATATTTGGGGTGTTATTTGAAATTTGTATAGGGTACATTATACGGGAGGTACTGCCCAATTTTCGTTAACGCCTTAACTAATTAAAGAACTAGTCGAGGAAATGAACAAGGAAATAGATTCCATGAATACTAAGGTGCAACTAAAGGTGCTGGAAAGTCAAAAGTGGTTGATATTCGTATTACTTCTAGGTTGAATAGGTTCAAATGACGATGAGGTGAACGTGACAAAGAGTAACTCATATGAGGTATGTAAAGCTTTCTCTTGGCATGTTTTGGTATAAGTACGTACAACTATATTTCTTTCCTTTTGGCAAGTCTTAGCCTTAAGTTAATTATATATGGAATGTAGGGATAATTCCATTCCTAGAACTCCATGTACGCCTCATAATTCCTAACTACAGTTAGGTGTTGACACCCCTACAAGAATTGAGCATTGCCTGTTAAGGCTTCTACGTGTTAAAGAGTAGTGTGTGGAAAACTATCTTTCCTTTCTCTTGATATATACTTGGTATAAAAATGAGATTATGATGCCATAGTTTTTCACCGAGCCCCAGGATGGGCCGAGTATGAGATATGTATATAATGACCATCTGAAGGAAACTACAAACTATATAGAGTTTACTCTCTTTCTTTTTTGGCATGTCTTAGTGGTAAGTTAAATATGATGTGAGATCTGGAGTAACTCCATTCTTAACATCTCCTATTTACTTTTGAATATCAAACTCTGATAGTAGTTGAACTATTTCCCTGGAAACTTCTATATGTTAAAGAGGTACCAAATGTACAGGCTCGAAGTCTTAAAGACTATACGAGACTAAGTGTTTTTGATTCCATAAATTATTTGGCCCTATGTTAATACATGACTAGGGTCCCCGAGATTACTTTTGATGTATCCCATAATGGAATTTAGAGGACACTCGAGATGACTACACTATTACTCGAGTCCTCAAACAAAAGCTTAACTTTCTTATTTTGTCGACTCTCTGATAATAATTTAAATTGCATATAGTTACTCACTACTCTACCCATGTATACTGTAACCCTTCTTTCACCGAGTCCCGGGCCGGGTACATTATCTTGCATAGTTCACTGTATTGTCCACCGAGCCTCTCACTAGAGGATCGGGTATGTATGTATATATATGATGATGTGTGGTAATAAGGAGGTGATGCCATTGGGGCCATGATGGTTTTACAGATATGATTCACCGGACCCTTGAAAGGGCCAGGTATACGGTATGATATGAGCATGCATGCTTTTGTTGTTCACAGAGTTTAGGTACAGATTTCTGATTTGATATTTTATCCTATATTCCTCTATCTTAGATATGCTTCCAGTTGTATTATGTTATGTTTTACATACTCAGTTCATATATCGTATTGACCTCCTTTCCTTGGGGGGCTGCATTTCATGCCCGTAGGTACAGTTATAGGTTTTGGGAGTTTGTCAGCTTAGGATTCTGCACAATTCAACTGGAAGAGGCTCGATTATATCGAAGCCTTATTTTTGATACTGACTACTGATGTATAAAATTATTTTGTCTATTCAGGGGTATGGTGGGGGCCCTGTCCCGTCATATGATGTCATTAATATTTTTAGAGGTCTGCAGACATGTATATGTGGGTTGTGTATGTCAGTTTGGTTCAGCTGGGTCTCTATGATATATTGTACGTGTTGTTATGTTATGTCAACCTTGTTGGCTTGCATGCCCTTTCATATTATGATACAAATGAAAGAGGCTATAGATATATAAAATATTATGACCCATGGGGTTCTCATGTACGTATCATGTTATTGTAGTTCGGTTTGACTAAACTTGATTTATATGCATTGCATGTTTATAATTCGATATAACCATAACTGATAGATATGTATACCAGAGGTCTAGGTTGGACCTCAGTCGCGGCCTACGAGGTTAGATTGTGACAGATATGGTATCAGAGCAGTTCATCCTTAGATTGTCTGCAGACCATGTCTAGTAGAATCTTGTGTATCGATGTGTTGCATGCCATATCTACAAATAGGAGGCTATAGGACATTTAGGATGTTACCTTTCTTTTACATCTAAGATCGTGCTATAGATCTGAGTCATAGGACAATTCCTTATACTAACCTTGGATCTTAACAGAAGGACGACACTAACAGAAGGAAGTAATTGACGACATGGGAAGTTACGAAGCACGCAGGTAAGTAAAGTAAAGGCACAAAACATATCTGTTGGGTAAGGTATTGACATGTGATTGAAATGCTAAGTTGAAACCTAAAAAGAAAGCAAACAGAAAGTGCAACAGATGCAGTTTGAAGTTAGACATACGAGGTAAGTCCATTACTTTCATACTATTGTTAACGTTGAAAGCCCTATATGGCTACGATATGAGATGATAATGAAAGCCCTGTATGGCTGTGATGTAATATGAATATATATATGTGTTGGCTCTGTGAGGCATTGTTGGTATTTTCTACGTGCAGGTTTGGGAATAAGTAACGAGCATAGAGGAAACTCTGCCAAAATTTTCCCAAAACAAGAAAAAGGAATGAAACATATAGTCTTAATATATCTTGGAAGTTGATACCAAGTACCCCCATTATGGTTAACTAAAGTTGTAAGAGGTACCCTTCAGTTCGTCAATAAGGGATATTCTTTATATGTGGGAAATTTTATTTTGGAGAAACAAAAAATCTGTCTGAGTAGTACAGTTCAGACCGCAGTATCTCCAACCGTAATTGTGTTAAAGGAAAAAAAAGGAGAAGCTCAGGTGGAAGGGTAAGATGTCTAGTAATTGAGCTTCACTCTTTTGAAAATACCAAGCCCCCAATTGCTAATTGTAAATTAGATAAGTGGTTCATAACTTGAGATAAACTTAGAAGGAGACCAGGTAGGTCAAGTATTAAAAGGGAAGTACTGTGATATTTATGTGGTTCTGGTTTCTTCCAACAATGGTTGGAAAATGGTTTACGATAACAGTTTATAGTTCTCCATCAACTAATTGGGGAAAGAACTTCTAACAGAAGCACCTCAAAGAGATGTCAGGAACTGAATATGAGTACGAACTAAAAGGGGGATATGTAAGTATGAATTGAATAGTGTGATACAAGTATACAGGGATAAAGTGAGACTGCTAATAAGGAGCTCTTAGTAGATGCTAACTAAGTTAAAGGTCTACGTTGAGTACGCAGTAAGGGTATGGACCTTAAGATATAAAGGAATAGCGTGTGTACTTAACGTCACCCTAATAATAGTGGAAACCTTAAAAGAAAAATACGGCAGACTTAGGGAATAAATGGTGCAACAGACGTTCATCCCAAGAAACAAAGGATATAGGTTGGGACAAAGACACTACTTCAAGAAAACCTAGAATAGTTATCGTCGACATACTAGTACTGCCTAATTGAAATTGGAACGACTACAAGTACTAATTAATTTTTGAATGTGGCCTCAAACGAGTAGTCCCATAGGTCCCATTACTCAAGTACAGAGTAATAGATGAGGTGTCACACTATGTATGAAAAGTTTCTCGTAGTTTCATAATTTATCCAAGATTCCATACACGGATAACCAGGTTGTAAAATATACAGGAAGACGGGGACCTGATGCAGTATTAAGTAGATTGGAGAAAGACATTGGACGAAATTGAGATTTCACATAGGGACATAAAGCAAGGTACAAGCAGATTAAAGTACAAGTACCCTCTAAAGGGGGAAGTTAATGAGAAAATGGAAAAAGTAGGAGGAGGCAATTGATATAGCAATATATTTGAGATGGACGTCTAATCTTTAATAAAATATCTTGCTGAGCCAAGTTAGAAAGGTCCGTAAGCCACCAATAATTGGATGGAAGCCATAATGCTACATAAGAAAGCGTTAAGAAGTTTGTGATGAGACCCTGAACAACATAACACTAGAAGGCGGCTCAGTATAAAAATAGAAGAGTGTAACCATAAAAAGATATCGAATAACTTAAGAGACATTACGAAGTATAATGACAGCATGCTAGACCAAAAGCCAAAATGTGGGCTATAAAGTGACTCGCAAATGATGTTGCGATAGATAAATAACCAAAAAAAAGGAATAGAATGCCTCCTGTGGTAGAAAATGAGAAGAATATAGAGTGAATAGGGGAAAAAAAGAAGTGCGACAAGGTGGGACAAGTGGAACAGCGCTAAGATATCTCTCAGATTAAGTTGAAAACCTTCTTCTATCCTAGTAAAGGTAAAGAATGACACAAAAATATGTCAAGAAGATTACAAGCAAGGGTAAGGAAAATTGTGAAATGGTTTGAATAAGACGGGCAGGACTAGCTGGTTGCTATAGGATAGGCAAGCTTATATGTCAAATTCCTTTAAAACTATTCTAGCTAATAATAGAACAAAACTCAAAGCGACTCTAAAGGTCACTATATGAACGAACTTTAGCGCTATTCAGTAGCCCACCCTAATGAATGGGTGCATACAAAAAGGGGTGAATACAATAGGAGAAGTTAAATCAAAGTGAAAAAAGGGGGGAACAGGGTCATAGTAGAACTAAAAGTCTACCCCGATACTGGTTGCAAGATAACAGAGGAAAGGACAAGGTGACACATAAAGACTCGCGAGATAATGCTAAGGTAAATCTGGAGCTAAGTTGAGTGCCCCGCATATTATTGCAAGGATTACAATGAAATGCGACACAAAGATTTCCCAAGAAGGTCACCCATTCCAGTATTACTCTCACCCAAGCACGCTTAACTTCTAAATTCTGGTGGAATTTAGTAAGATAGTGTGAGTGTGATCATGCGAGATGGAAGAATCTCAACTAGCGGTAGAGGAATGACATGAGATTATGTTCCTGGAAGTACTATAAGTTATGTTGAGGGTATTGTAAAAAAGGATTTAAGCAAGACAAGAAGGATTAGCTAATTGCTAACTGACGATGCACTCGAATGCCACTGTTCTTCAACATAGTACCAGTTAATGAGAGGCAAACCACAAAGCGGCTATATGGGCCAGTAGGCAAGGAAATTTTGACATCACTTAGCAGCCAACTCTGAGGGCAAAAAAGCAAAACCCAAAAGGTAAGAGTACCAGTTGATATAATTTATGGAAGACAAGAAGTAATACATGAGGTTGAAAATTCCACAATATGACTAGGGCTACTAGACGCACTTTGCACACCGTCGACAGATGACTCTGTAGGGAATGTTACCTAGGGATTAACAATATTAGCTCATGTTCCTTCAATCAAAGGCTACCTACTCAGCTAAGAAGGTGTACAATTATAGGGTAAAAGTGTAGTAAGACCTTACGGAGTCCCCACAGCTATTATCCACGACGAAGAAGCCCAAGTTACAGTTAACTACTGAGGATCTGTCCGTAAAAAAACTGGAAAGACAAATAAGTCTTCGTACACTACTTGACCATCGAACCTGATGACCAAGCTAAAGCGTACCACTTAAATTCTAGAAGATATGTCATGAGATGGTGTTGTTAACTTCGAAAATAGCTGGGATGATTATATATCACTTATTAAGTTGCCTACAATAATAATTACTACTCTAGTATCCCAATGGCCCCGTACAAGATTGGTAGAGCAAGACGTGTAAGTCCCATATTGGATGGGTCAATGTTAGAACGACTAAGCTAAAAAGGCCCCAATATGATTAAGCAAGCTATTGACTAACAGCCCAGAGTAGGTAGAAATGATATACAGATAATCGACATCGACATATAGAGTTCAAATTGATGATTTGATGTTTATAACATGGTCACCCAGAAAAGGAAACTTAGCCCAAATTATATTAGATGGCACCAAGTTGCTCGTAAGGTGGACAAAGTGGCTGGTAAGTTAAGCTTACCACCTTATTTAAAAACTATACGCCCAGTCCATTAGATAGGGATGATTTGCAAGGGTACTGACGAGCCACCCAAGGTATGTTCCATAGATGATGTCTAGGAAATAGAATCCTGTGAGGGACAACCTATCATTATCTTAAATCAGCAAACTAGAAGATTGTAGACTAAAGGCGTGCCTTCCGTCAAGATATTGTAGCAAGAACCAAAACTAGAAAAAGGGATGACCTGAGCAATTGAAGAGGATATAAAACACAAGTATTCGTACTTATTCTCGATGTCTATAGGTAACCCCAACTCCTAAAACTCGTATGTTAATTATTTGGATGAAGATATGTGTGATCGCAATAGAAAACAATCTCTCTACAGTCGGTATAAAGTCTTGAGGGAAGTTTTATTAAAACATTCGGGGACGAATGTTCTAAAGGGGGGAAGGATGTTACACCCTACAATCTTAAGCTTAGAATATCTCTTAAGCTTCTTAGAAGTTACTATGTGAGCCGGATATTCTACAATATTATTAAACAACTCCACGGAAGGGAGAATGTGACACCCCATAGTAGGGAAGCTTGGAAATAGGGTTATGAGGAGTCGGAAGAAGTTGAAGGCCAAGTAAGGAGTCATAGGACTCGAATTACCTATGTAAGTTACTAACTTAGAAGTCCTACACATTTAAGCTACTTGAGTACACGTCGAGCTTAAGTAGCAAGGAGTGCATAGGCTCTTGAAGTAAGATAAGATTACGGGCTCACGAAAGAGAAATAAGGAAATGAAGCGCCTACTCAAAGCAAGTAGGTGATGCACCTACTTGGACAAGCAGGTGATGCACCTACTTAGGATCAAGTAGGTGATGCAGCAACTTGGGGTGGACCCCACTGCCATATGGCAGTATATGATTGGCCGAATAGGTTGAGGTGGCACCCTAGGAGGCTGTCACGTGTCACCCTAATGGGGATACCATGTGGCACCTTCTAAAGAGATGTATATATGTGTATTTAGATGACTACTAATTGATTATTATTCTATTGAGAGCTGAAACTCCATCAAACAAAAGAAGAGGAAGAACGTGAGGAATAAAGAATAAGGCAACCATGGTTTTTTAAGAATTAAAGGTAAGTTCTTAAATTGTTCCTCAACCATATGGAGATGTATATATGTATCTTACGATGTCTACGGAATTAGTTCTTTATCTTGGAACTTGAGAGAAAGTTGAAAGAATAAAGAGAGAAAACGTATAGAGCTAGTTAACAAACCCATTTTTGAATGGGACTGTTGTTAGTAATATTAGTATAAATTCTTGTTTACAGCTTAGTTTCAAGTGATTCAATATATTTTGGAAAGTTATTTCTTAGTTCTATAACTTTCATTTATCCTTTAAAATTCAGTTTTGCTTTTATCTGCTCGAAAAAGGGTGATGAAGTATAGAGGAGGTACTACCAGATTTTTGTTTTGAACATCTTACATGGACTGTTGTTGGTATTTTGGGCATATACTTTTGTACAGAATTGATGTAGGGTTGATTAGAAATTTTATGAGACCCTAAGATACATGTCTATAACTTTCATGGAGAACATAAAGCCTGTTTTCCTTAATTACCCCTTCGAAATAAAGCAATAATATAAGACAGTAAGCTGTCTAGAATTCAGGTTTTGATAGTTTTGAGTGAGTTGGTTGGGGTTGTATTGTGTAATGTTTGTGTGAATTGCTTGTATATATGTTTTAGGTTGTTGTTATTAGTTGGCTGTAGTTATTAGGGGTGTGATTGGAAATTTAGATAGGGCACATTATAGGGGAGGTGCTGCCCAATTTTTGTTAACGCCTTAACTAATTAAAGAACTAGTCGAGGAAACGAACAAGGAAATAGATTCCATGAATACTAAGGTGAAACTAAAGCCGATGGAAAGTCAATAGTGGTTAATATTCATATTACTTCCCGGTTAAATAGGTTCAAAGGACGATGAGGCGAACGTGACAAAGAGTGACTTGTACAAGGTATGTAAAGCTTTCTCTTGGCATGTCTTGGTATAAGTACGTACAACTATGTTTCTTTCCTTTTGGCAAGTATTAGCCTTAAGTGAATTATATGTGGAATATGGGGATAATTCCATTCCCAGAACTCCAGGTATGCCTTATAATCCCTAACTACAGTTAGGTGTTGACACCCCTACAAGAATTGAACATTGTCTGTTAAGGCTTCTATGTGCTAAAGAGTAGTGTATGGGAAACTATCTTTCCTTTCTCTTGATATGTACTTAGTATGAAAATAAGATTATGATGCCATAGTTGTTCACCGAGCCCTAGGATGGGCCGGGTATGAGATATGTATATAATGACCAACTGAAGGAAAGTACAAACTATATACAGTTTGTTAAATATGATGTGAGCTCCAGAGTAACTCCATTCTTAACATCTCCTATTTACTTTTGAATATCAAACTCTGATAGTAGTTGAACTATTTCCCTGAAAACTTCTATATGTTAAAGAGGTACCAAATGTACAGGCTCCAAGTCTTAAAGACTATACGAGACTAGGTGTTTCTGATTCCATAAATGATTTGGACCTATGTTAATACATGTCTAGGGTCCCCGAGATTACTTTTGAGGCATCCCATAATAGCATTTAGAGGACACTCGAGATGACTACACTCTTACTCAGGTCCTCAAACAAAAGCTTAACTTTCTTATTTTTTCGAGTCTCTGATAATGATTCAAATTGCATATAGTTACTCATTACTCTACTCATATATACTGTAACCCTTCTTTCACTGAGTTACGGGCCGGGTACGTTATCGTGCATAATTCACTGCATTATCCACCGAGCCCCTCACTAGAGGGACAGGTATATATATATATATATATGATAATGATGCGTGGTAATAAAGAGGTGGTGGCACTAGGGCCATGATGGTTTTATAGATATGATTCACCGGAACCCTGAAAGGGTCGGCTATGCAAACTGATATGAGCATGCATGCTTTTGTTGTTCATAGAGTTCAGGTACAGATTTTTGATTTCATATTTTATCCCCTGTTCCTCTATCTTAGATATGGTTCCAGTTGTATTATGTTATGTTTAACATACTCAGTACATATATCGTACTACCCTATTTCTTCGGGGGGGATGCATTTTATGCCTATAGGTACAGATACAGGTTTTGGGAGTTTGTCAGCTTAGGATTCCGTAAAGCTTAGCTGGAAGAGGCTCTATTATATTGGAGCCTAGTTTTTGATACTGACTACTAATGTATAAAATTGTTTTGTCTATTTAGGGGTACGGAGGGGCCCTATCCCACCATATATTGTTGTTAATATTTTTAGAGGTTTGAAAATATGTATATATGGGTTGTGTATGTCAGTTTGGTTTAGCTGGGTCTATATGATATATTGTACGTGTTGTTATGTTATGGCATCCTTGTTGGCTTGCATGCCCTTTCATGTTATGATACAAATGAAAGAGGCTATAGATATATGAAATATTATGACCCATGGGGGTTCTCATGTACGTATCATGTTATTGTAGTCCAGTTTGACTATACTTAATTTATATGCATTACATGTTTATAATTTGATATGACCACAGCTGATACATATGTATACCGGGGTCCAGATCGAACCCTAGTCGAGGCCTACGAGGTTAGATTGTGATAACTTCATTGATGATTTTTATAGGATCGTTGATATGATGGGAGTGCCTTCGGAGGAGAAGGCAGAATTGGTGGCCTACCAACTCAAGGTCATTGCTTAAGTTTTGTACAACCAATTGAAAGCCGAAAGGGTTGAAAAGGGTCCCATAGGTTGGGAAAGTTTCAAAGTTGCAATTCTTGATCACTTCTTCCTATTTGAGTTAAGGGAGTCGAAAGTGTTGGAATTCATAAATCTCAAGCAAGGAAACATGAATGTGAAGGAGTATGCTCTCGAGTTCGCAAAGTTGTCTGAGTATTCTCTATCCTTGGTAGCTGACTCTTGTTCCTGAATGAGGAAGTTTATTTCTGGAGTGTCAGACATATTTATGAAGAAATTCCGAACCACTATGCTAATGACTTATACTAAGCACACTGAGGAGAGAATCTTAAGGAGAGGAATGTAAGGGCGTCTAAGAGGGCTCGGTATGAAGGTGGGTTCTATAATAAAAAATTCATTGGTGATATTGATCATCTCCAATAAGAACAAGGTTCATTACAAGCTTCGAGTCAAAAGCTTGAAAAGGATAGGGTCTAAAATCCTTAAGCATGAGGCGGTGTTAGTAGATGTACTCTTCCAAAGTTTGTCAAGTATGGGAGAAATCATGGAGGTAAATATTTGGTTGGAAAGGGTGCATGCTTTGGATGCGACATGATAGGGCACAAGATCTCCAAATTTCTTAACAAAGGGAGAGAAATGCATCCTCAAGGTCAAACTAGTCAAGGTGAACATACTCCACAAGGAAGCGTCCTATGCCAAAATAGTTTCTATTCCCTTCAAGCTAGGTAAGAAGTTGACGAGTCTTCCGACGTGGTCATGGGTATGTTGAATTTATTTGACTTTGATATTTATGCATTATTAGATCCGGGTGCTACTCCATTATTTGTAACTCTTTATCTTGCTAGAAACTATTTTGGTGTGTACTCCGATTACTGATTTAGTTGTGGCTAAAAGAGTTAATAGAAGTTGCCCATCTTTATCTTTTCATAAAGTTACCTCCGTTGATCTTGTAGATCTTGATATGACTGATTTTGATGTTGTTCTCAGTATGTATTCTCTTCATACATGTTATGCCTCTATATGTTGTAGAACCCGTGTAGTTAAGTTTCAATTTCCTAATGAGGCTGTCCTAGAATAGAAAGGTAGTAATTTCGTGTTCAAGGTTAAATTCATCTCAAGACTTAAATCTTAGAAAATGATTTCCAAATATTGCATTTATCATCTAGTTCATGTTAGAGATACTAACTCTAGAACTCCTACTCTTGAGTCAGTTTCTATTGTGAATAAGTTTCTAGAAGTTTTCCTCGATGATCTTCGCGGTATTCCTCCAAAAAAGGAAATAAATTCGATATTGATCTTCTTCCCGATTCCCAGCCTATCTCTATTCCTCCATATTGAATTACTCCAAGAGAATTGAAAGAGTTAAAGGATCAGTTGAAGGATTTGCTAGATAAGGGCTTTATTAGACCGAGTATATCTCCTTGGGGTGCTCCAATTTTCTTTGTCAGAAAGAAAGATGGTTCTCTTTGTATGTGTATTGTTTATCAGTAATTGAATAAGGTCACAATTAAGAATAAGTATCCCATTATAAGAATAGATGACTTGTTCGATCAACTTTAAGGAGCAAGCTACTTTTCAAATATTGATTTTAGATTGGGTTATCATCAACTTTGAGTAATGGAATGTGACATTCTAAAGAAGACCTTTAGAACTCGGTATGGTCACTTTGAATTTTTAATTATTTCTCTTGGACTAATGAATACACTTGCAACTTTTATGGATTTGATGAAAAAGGCATTCAAGCAATACTTAGATATATTTGTGATTGTCTTAATTGATGATATTTTGATTTACTCATAGAGTGAGGAAGAGCATACCAGTCATTTGAGGAATGTGTTGTAAATTCTCAAGGACCATCAGTAGTATGCAAAGTTTAGTAAATGTGAATTTTGTCTAAGATTAGTTGCATTTCTTGGTCACATCATCTCCAGTGATGGAATTATGATTGGTTAAAAGAAGACTGAGGCGGTTAAGAATTGGCCTAGATTGTTGACTTCTTTTAATATTCAGAGTTTCTTGGGCTTAGTCGGTCATTATAGACGCTTTGTGGAAGGTTTCTCTTTCATTGCATTTCCCTTGACTACTTTGACTCAAAAGAAGGTGTAGTTCCAATTGTTTAAGGCATGTGAGAAAATATTTCAAAAGTTGAAGGATAGACTTACCTCCAATCCGGTGTTGAGTTTACCAAAAGGTTCTGATACGTTCATTTTGTATTGTTACCCTTGACAAGTTGGTCTTGTTTGTGTACTAATGCAAAATAGTAAATTAATAGCTTATGATTCAAGGCAACTCAATGTACATGAGAAGAATTGCCCAACTCATGACTTAGAGTTGGCGGCGATGGTATTTTCTTTGAAATTATGGAGACAATATCTCTATGGTGTCCATTTTGATATTTTCATCGATCACAAGAGTTTGCATGACGTGATCACTCAAAAGGACTTGAACCTTTGATAAATGAGATGGCTCGATTTGTTGAAAGACTATAATATAAGCATGCTATACCATCTAGGCAAGGCAAATATCATTATCAGTGCTCTTAGTAGAATGTCCATGAACATTATTGCTCATATTAAGGATAAGAAGAAAGAGCTAGTTTGGAATATGCATAGATTATCCCATTTGAATGTTCGATTAGTTGATTTCAAGGATGGTGGATTTATTGTGCAAAATGGTTTCGAATCATCTTTTATGGCGGATGTAAAGGAAAAATAAGATAGTGATTTAGCTTTGGTTGAATTAAAGAAACTGATTAGTGAAAAAGCCATTGATGCTTTCTCTTAAAAGGGAGATGGTGTGTTGACATATCAAGGTCAGTTATATGTTTTGAATGTTGATGGCTTCAAAGATATGATATCTGAAGCTCCGGTATTCTATATATCCTGCTTGCACAAAGATTTATCACGATTTGAGGGCAGTGTAATGGTGAAACGACATGAAAAAGGATATTGCAAAATTTTTGGGTAAGTGTCCTAACTTTGAAAAAGTGAAGGTTGATTATTAGAAATAGACAGGTTTGTCTCAAGACATTGAGATTCCTACTTGGAAGTGGGAAGCCTTGAATATGGACTTTGTTATAGGTTTTCATCATACTAATAGGCAACATGACTCTATTTTGGTAATTGTCGATCGAATGACTTTGTCTCATTTTGTTCCTATTAAGACTTCATATATAACTGAGACCTGTACTAGATTGTATATCTGAGAGTCGGTTAAACTTCATGGTGTTCCATTTTCTATTATTTCAGATTGAGGTACTCAGTTTACATCCTAGTTTTGGAGATATTTCCAAAATGTTCTTGGTACTCAGGTGAAGCTTAGTACAACTTTTCACCCATAGATGGATAGTCAAGCCAAGCATACCATTCAGACATTATAGGATATGTTAAGAATATGTTTTATTGATTTTAAAGGAAATTGGGATGATCATTCGCCATCGATAAAGTTCTCCTATAATAAAAGTTATCATTCTTGCATTAAGATGTCTCCATTTGAGGCATTGTATGATACGCGTTGTAGATCCCCTATCAGTTAGTTTGAGGTTTGAGAAGTTACTTTAATAGGACCCGAGTTTTATTTAAGGACATGGAAAAAGTTACACTCATTATAGAAAGATTGAAAATGGCCCAAACTCGACAAAAAGTCCTATTCGGATATAAGAACATGAGAACTTGAATTTGAGGTTAGTGATTGGGTATACTTGAAAATTTCACCCATGAAGGGTGTGATGCATTTTGTTGAGAAAGGCAAGCTAAGTCCCCACTATGTTAGGTCATATTATATTTTGAGGCAGATTGTGAAGGTGGTTTATGAGTTGGATTTGCCTTTCGATTTGGCATTACTGCATCCTGTGTTCCATGTGTCCATGTTGAGGAAGTTTGTTCGTGATCCTAGCTCCATTGTGCCATTGGACAGCATTGAATTTAAAGAGAGTCTTTTATATGAAGAGGTTCCAATTGAGATCTTGGACTGACAAGTTAGAAAGTTGAGAAACAAGGAAATAACTTTAGTTAAAGTGTTATGGAGAAACAAAGAGCTGGACGGTGATACATAGGAAGCCAAAGTCGATATGATGTCCTGATATCCTCATATCTTTCCTTCCGTGCCTAGTTGAGGTATATAGTTCCTATATGATTCAATTAGCCAAAATTATATGTTTCAGTTGTTCTCATGGTTTCATATGCATTCATGTTCATGAAATAAGTTTTAAAGTCATGTTTTAGCTTAAGATTAAAGATTGCATGCTTTATGCATTATCGATATGTTTTGCATCCATATTGGGATATTATTTTCCTTTTATATTCCATTCATTCTAGCTTGAGTCCCATTCAAGGATGAACTTTCCCAAAGGGGAGATATTGTAAGACCTCAGAAGATGGAAAGATGGAAAAAGAGGATCAAAAGATGAATTTTCAGAAAAACCTCAGTTTTGGCACCAGGTGGCATTCACGGGACCCACTAAGGGTCGTGAAGGGGCCACCTTAATCCATGCCAGCCATTTAGGTTCCATAGGTGGTGACCACGAGAGGCCACCACAAGCCATAATGCACACCACAGTCCGTAATGGCCTCCATGGTGAACCCCTTCTGAAGGTCCTGCACCATGCCCATGATTCACAGACCATAGCGGCCTTCACGGACCATGAAGTTCTTCATGGAGTAGGTCCTGAAACATTCCCAGCAAACCCCAAGATTTCAAGTCCAAGTCTACCCCATGGACCGTAGTGCCCTTCACGGGCCGTGGTGGGTCTCATAGTGGGCAACCTCACAAAATCTCTTTTCAGAAACATCTAAGTCCAACTTCACGATGGGGACCACGACCCATATTGTCTTTCATTGGTTGTGGTCATGGTCCATTTTAGGTTCTGAATTTAGTTTAAGTTGTGGTTTTTTTTAGTCTTTTCCCAATACGTCATTAATGAATGTGAACGGTGTTTGAGAGTAGATTCATACCTATTAACTAGCCTAAGCTCTTTTAACCTTCTCATTCTGACATTATTTCCCCAAAAAACAAAAACCTTCTCTCTTAATTTTCTCTAAAAGTTCTTCTTCTTCTTCAAGTAATTCATGGGATTCATCCAAGGTCAAGCTTCCATTATTTTCAATTTAGGACTCTTCAATGTCAAGGTATGTGGGACTTTATCCATTGAGTTCCTTTAACCAATGGAATCCCAAATATTTCTACTCAATCCTCTTATGATTTCTTAAATAAAAAGCCCTAATTTCATGATTTGCATTGCTTCTTCTCAATTATGATATATTTCAATGTTATTATTTAATTATGCATAGTTCACTTCATATTTTATGATTTGAAGTTAAATTTCAATCACCCAGGCTCTATGTTAGTTTCAATTATATTTTTTGTTATATGATAATGATTTTTTGAGTTATTTCAATGAAAACTCTATGAATGAGATTAAAGATGCTTTATGCACAGAAGTTTATGAGTAATGCTTTAATGATGTTTCAAGTAAGTTTATGATAAAGGGTGACTTGAGATCCTTGAAGGTTACTCAAGACTCTAATGAAAGAGTGATTTAAGATCCTTGATGAAAAATGTGACTTAAGACTCTAATGATGTTGTATGAAATGGATTTGTAATGATGGAAGGCCTACACCCACATTACATGAATTACAAGATAATGAGCTATTACTATGAACAAGTTTCTATGAATTATGATTATGAAAAGCTTATGACAATGAAGAGTATGATTTATGATTAGGTTATAATATGTATTCCGTAGGATGATTTACTTAGCACCGAGTGATCGTCGAGGTGGGGGCTCGACCTAAGCCCTAGTAGTAACCTCTAGTCTCTTAAATTACATTTCCATCATAGATTTGCCAATATGGACTATCTAGTGGATCCACATACTGCTCATGATGATATAAATTTGATGGAGCAGATATTGGCAAGTATCCTTCCCCCCTTCTCGATGTGGGGAACATCGTATTTAATGTAATAGCTCACATGGTCATATTGTCAGTTACAGTTATCTTCCACATATGTTAGTTCTTATGATGATTATGATGTTTTGATGCATTGACTAATGGGATAAATGTGTTATTGTTATCACGAGTTTACTCATGTTTTATTGATATTGGTCTTGCATCCATGATTCATATTAATTTTGTCCGATGATTATTGGTCATGCATATTCTCACATACATGGTACATTCAATGTACTAACACATACTTTTTGACTACATATTATCATAAGGGTCTGGCGATCGTGTTCATCCTCCTCCTGCTCATGGCTAGAGTTAGCATTATTGTACTGTTGTTGAGTCATAATATTATGAGGATCAGACATTTTATTTCTTATGAGTCTATTATTTTCTTTCCCTTTTATATTTGGTGAGATAGGAGACTATCTTGCGCTCCCATCCAGACTAGTAGAGGCTTGTTAGAAGTTCATTAGAGTCTATGTCGTCTCTTATTCTGCATTTTAAGAGTTTTGTTCTATTTGAGATTTTTCTTTCGTATTCTTGATTTTGCTTTATTGTTTATTTTCCTTATTTATGCTCATGAATGTTATGCTAAGAGGCTTGTTTGGATTCCTTCGGGATGCGAACCATCATGTTATGGATAGGCCCTAGGCCGAGTCATGACAAATTCCCACATACCTTTGATCTTAGGAGCCCTAGTTTGCATGGAATTGAAGGTTGACCTTGAACAAATCCTTTGAGTTGCTTTAGGAAGAAGAAGACTCTTGAGAGAACACTTTTTAGAGAAGATTTTTCTTTGAGTGTTTAGTAATAACAAGAGGATTAGGAGGGCTTAGGGTAGTTAATAGGTTAGTATAAACTCCCAAAAACCATCCACATTCATTAATGAAAATATAGGGAAATACCATAACACCCCTGAACTTAAATTGAATCGGACACACTCATGGACCTCTACCACAACTCGTGAGACCCAATATACGTCATGGTGATGATCATGAACTAGAGGAGAAAATTTAACTTAGGTGAGGTTTCCACTACGAAGGGAACCATTGTCTGTCAAGGGAACTATGGTGCGTTGTCCCTGTCGTGTTCCTCAAATGGACTTGGGGTACTTGGGACTCAATTACACAAAAGGGGTTATGGTCCATGGCAGTGATAAGAAGTGCAAACATGATGGCCTTCGTGGTCATCATCTGGTGCCAAAAAGCTTGAATTTTTGGGAAATTTCATTTGAACCTTATTCTCCTGACTTTTGTACATCCGGGATCCTACAGGAGCATATCTGGCTCATTTGAAACATACCAGCGCAACATCAAAGCGTGAAAAACAAGGTGTATAGCTCAGAATGCTGGAGGTAAGGATAAATCATAAGCAAATAATTAACTATTTTCAAGTTCTCAAAAGGCCCTCTCTACCAACGCTATGCTTGGCCTGACTCCCAAATCTTATCATTCCTTTCATGGGAGATACTTGGAGGAATACTCTATAACCAACTACGAACCTCAATAATAGATGCCTATGATCAGCATAACTCTAGCATCTACTCTGAGATGTTCTGAGCTTATCATAAAGAACCCTCACATGATCTAAAGCCTCGTGAATCAAGTTTCAACAATGCGGCCTAGGCAACATATAATCAAACAAACCAATAGGAGAAAGACAATGCCTACCATATAAGGCCTCGAACGGGGCCATCTGAATACTAGAGTGGCAGCAATTGTTGTATGCAAACTCTGCCAAAGCCAACAATAAGTCCTAGTTATCTCCAAAGTCCAAATAACAGGCACACACGATATCCTCAAGAATATATATAGTGCTCTGCGATTGACCATCGGTCTACGGGTGAAAGGATGTAAGAATGTCGACCTAAGTGACCAACTTCTCCTGAAAAGTCCTCCAAAAATCTAGAAGTTAACAGTGAACCCCTGTTTGAGATGACTGATACATGCACATAATAAATACGAACCACCTCTAGAATGTAGAAATGTGCCAAGCGTTCATCGTGAACATGAAGGAAGTGTGCTGACTTAGTAAATTTTTCCCATACAAAATTAGGAGAGGCGCAACGGGCACTCGGTACCTTATTCGACTGAGCTAGCCACTAAAACATAATGAAAAGGGTACACCAAGGGCCGACAAGGACATCATAATCAACTACTGAAACAAGATAACTGAATAGACGAGGTAACAAAAATATCAATGACATAATAAAAGGGGTGGAAAGACTAACTTAATTGATAAAGAATTAACAAGCCGAAAAGGTTGCAACTGAATCATATACAAATAAGCCAATAAGGCTGCAACTAAAATCATATACAATAAGTCAACAAGGCAATAAATAAAAGCTGAGAAGACCTAATCAAGTATGTCCATAAATTTTTACGAGTACTACAACTCAACTAGTTGGGAAAAGTCCCCAACAATACCAAAAATTATATATAAAATACACAAATGTAAAACCTATAGACAACAAACAGCTCCAAAAAGAGTAGAGCTTACGAATCCATAGCTGAGACAATACCCTTATTGCAAAGGCCAATTAGGACCTTTGTCTGAACCTGCAGCACAAATGCAACATCCCTAGGAAATCGAATGTCAATACAAATGAAAATGTACTAATATACAAGACATAAAATAGAATCATAAATCATTGCAGCAAAAAGGGTAATAGATATACCACTTGAGACTGAGACACTGATAGCTTCCATGGCCAACATCTAACCTCAAGTAATCAATTATGTATATATGCAAATGTATGACATACCCAACCAAATGCTAGCAATGACGGTCTCTTCCAGTTGCTGACCGATATGATATTGCCAAACCCATGGCCATTTGTACAATATATAGAGTCTTATAGGAAAATGGGGCCCCTTCCATCAGATTATAGATTTGAGTCCATGCATAGCATGCGATGTATGAGATGAACTTTTAATGCACATAGTAGGCCATAATAAGAATTTAGTCAATCTTGGCTTAATGGGACTCTTGTTCCCATAATCTTAAAACCACTTTCATATAACATACAACTATCTCGTAAAACCTCATATGCTTTTAGAATTAACCTCAATAATTATCTCAACTTTAGAAAGGAAACCTAAACCTGAGGATGTTCACAAAGATCTTAAAGTGCTTAAATCTCCTTGTGACTTCATTTAACTTTCATACGACCATTTAGGCCTATAAAATTCATAATAGACTTGAAGCTCTTCACTTGATTTCAACTTAGAAAATTAATCATTTATAAAATCAAAGGAGACTGACAGGATTGACTTGATTTATAAATGACTCAAATTTGATAACAGTATAAGCCTGTTTAGAAACAAGGTTATTTTACAAGTACATAACCAAAATAGTAGGGTACAAGATTTGGTACTGATATCATTTTCAATTAACATTTTCATAAAAGCTTTTGACAAGAAACAATTGTCTTAACAATCCTCTTAGATACAACATTATAATTCTTCAATAATTCAGCCTCGCTCTTATGATAGTACTTGATAATAAATATAAGAAATAAGAAACTCGACAGAAAATTACTTTAACCATCAAGCATATTTCACAATGCTACAAGTGTGATAATCACACGATAAAAATCAAGGAATAACAACAGCTGAAATCGCAATGCCCTTCACATAGGGGCTTCCTAGCTATGGAGTAGTGAACATGACTCATTTGATAATAGTGATTTTTAGAATTTATGCAATATAAAAAGAGAGAGTTTTGCCTTAACATACCTTAAATACGAGATTAAATAAATTGACGTAGATAGCCAATTTTCAATATACTATCTCAAGAAACAACATCATTTTCTCCATTGGAAATAAATGGAAGGGAAGTTATATGAAATAGGATGACAATGCTCTTCGTGATATATATGATGTAATATTATCTTAATTACTCAACTTCATATTTTGTTCTACCAAATTGAGAATTACTAAACTAGTTGCAATTATATAACATCTAATATTTAATATAATGGATGGAAGAGGTTATGGAGTAGAGGTAATTCTTCTCAAAATTTAGTAATGGTAAGAAAAATTGATGGCTTTTTAAAAATTTATATCAGGTGGACTTTAAATAAGGCCAGCTTAATTTAACTATTTTTGTGGCTTACTTTCTTCACCTCCATGTGGTATGGAGGTGGTTGTTGACGCCCAATTTTCACCATCCGCAACGTAAATTAACTATTGAGTTTCTTTGAATTTCGAATATTTTTCAAATAATTAGCTTTTATAAAAAATAAAGATATTTTCATGTTATTCTTAACTATTTTTTTCTTTTTATAAATTTTAGTATAATACACATATTTCTATATAACTATATTTTTTATTACTATTTATGTGGTTATTTGAAAATCATCTCAATTTTTTTTATTTTTAACTAAATATAATGTTAGTTAGGTTAGTTTAATTATAGTTTGTATTTTTGAAATTTTTAGTTTTTTCTAAAAAACAATAATCGCAATCTCCCACATCGAAAATCCTTAAGGGATTTGGGGTTTTTGGAGCATATATAAAGACTCATTTTCTCATTAAGAAGAGAGAAGAAGTGGGAGGCTTTTAGCAATCCCAAAGTTAGAAATTTTCCTTACTTGGCTAGGATTTTGGACTGTTTTCCCCAACCTAAAATTTGTGAAAATTTCTATCTTTCAATCTATTTTTTTCTTCAAAAAAAAATAGGAGATTGAAGTCTAAATTTAGGCTAAGAATAGAGTTCTTATAGTGTCGAACCCACGAAGATTTGATTCTAAATTTTCAATTTTTCCTTTTGTACATTGGAGTTCTGTCAAACTCTTGGATGATAGTGAAGTTGTCTTCCGCTCGTCGTCTTCGGTTTCGCCACTCGAGAAGAGATAAAAAAATTCTCAACTTTATTTTATTTAATTATTTTATTTTTATATTTAGTTGATTCGTAGTCTTGTTTTTTTTTAGTTAGCATGTATTAAGAATAATTAGATTAATAATAGAATTCTCTTATAGTTAGCATGTGTTATGATTAATTAACTAGCATTTGTTAGGATTATTTAATGAAAGCTCTTTGTTTTGTTCATTATTTTTTTTGAATAGTTTTTTTTTTGACAATATAGATTTTCATGCTTTCAATTTCTTTTTTTAATATGATTTAGATTACAAAAAAATATATCTAAGTTATTATTTAGTTAGAACTGTCACTGTCTAATTGATTTAAATCTTTCTTTAAAGTTTGAGTTAGTAGACTGTATATATATTAATTCTATGTCCTTTAGTTACTTGAATATTTCTTCTTTCCTTTTCTTTGTCTACACACACACACACACATACACACACACACACACATATATATATATATATATATATATATATATATATATATGTATGTATGTTGTTAGTCACCTCTAGGATACCCATCAATTTGATACTTTAAAATTTCATAAAATATTCCTTGGTTTAGTTTAAAATGAGTAGATGCTTATATAATTTGATTTGGTGCATGTGATATCAATTCGAGTCCATCTTTGGACTCCAACCTTGCATATCGTTGAGTTTGAGTCTCCCATCATTTTGCTTGAATTGCTGGAAGGTTGATACATGTAAAATAAGCTAATATATATATGGTTTGAATATTGATATTGGGTTGTATACATAGAACAAATAGGTGATATAGAGTGTATATACAGTCTGATATATAGTGGAATAGAACAGATACAGGGAATAAATGTGGTATATAGTGTGTATACAGTTCGATATATAATAATATTGTTTATATTATATACAATGTATATACAGTATGATATATAGTGTATATATAGCTTCAATATATAGTGGAAATGGACTTAAGGCCCAAAATGCAGATGGCCCAAAGCTTAGTCCAGGCGTATAGAAACTAAGTGTCAGGCCATATTTTCATGTGTTATTTATTGTTAATTTATATTGATTCGGGTTATAATAATTTATTTACTTATGTTATTTATTCTTATTTAGATATTAATTTTTAATTTATTTTAACTTAATTAAATTCCCCTAAATATAAATTAATTCATGTTAATTTACTCTTTAAATGATGTTTTACCTTTATTTAGTCATTTGACAAACTTTACTCTTTTTTATACATACATATTACTTTCTATGTTTAAGTTTGATCATTTTAAAAAAAACTATTTTAAAGTCTTCATTTCCTTTTAAATTAATATTTTTAAAAGTTAGTCAAATAATTTTTTAAATCATCGAATAACCGTGAGTTAGCAGCCACTTTGAAGGCTAGCACTTTCTCAGAGTAGAAATAAGAACCTCTTACCCATTTTCTCTAATTTTAAGACTTAAATCTGTTAGGTTCTTTAAAATTAAGGTTTCTTGATTTTTCTTGAAAATTAAGTGGCGACTCTCTTTTCTAAAATTATTTTTTTCTCTAAAAATTTAAATTAATTTTAAAAATTTTTCCCGATATAACAGAAATGACGACTCTGCTGGGGACTTTAATAGGTTCTAACCATTAGATTTGATTTTTTTGTCTATGTTTGTAATAATGTTTATTTGTTTTTATTTATTTAAATTTCATAAATTATATCTGTTGCACTTTATGGTATTAAATTCCGCAAAATGGCAAATAATTTGCATTAGGATTAAGGAAGGTTTGATAGTCACTTGCACTTGTTCCTGCATAAAGATAACCATTATTTCTGTAACTAATAAATATGTAGTTTCTTCGTGGTCGTCGAATGTTGTTTATTAAATTCAACCCGCAGTTTGTCCAATTCGAGTAACCAGTCTCTTTTCAAAGCCCACTCTAGTCCACCTAGCATAGTGTGAAACCAAAATCCTGATTTAGTGCATCGGCCTAAATGGATGACCATACTTATGTGTTTAAATTTGAAGGTTGTATATATTATTTGACAAACCATTTTCCCTCAGGATTGGGATTTTAATAACTTAGTCTAGACAAATAAGGATCTTCACAAGTTGCTAATCTATCCAAAAGGCGTTTGCGTTTGAAGAAAAGGATATTTCACAAAGTCTTAGTTTAGGATTGTAACCCAGCGTGGGCCAGATTATCTGTATCCCATTTTTTCTGGTATGTATCCCCATTCAGTTTATTCATAAAGTTAGTATATGGATTATTTTTAGGGGAAATGGAATGTTTCAAATGGCGTTATATATAATTCAAATCGTTAGGCCTACCCTTGGCACAAAAGGGTCACATACCTGTTTAAGATGCGCAATATTTGTTTATGTGTTATAAACCATTATTGTTGTGTGAATATGTTACTTTTTATGGAGACATTCTATCCCACCCCTTTTCAAAATATTTTTAGAATCCTTGAAATATATAAATATCAAGTCACTATCAAAGTCCGTCCAAACAATCTTTGATTCTTGAGTTTTCCAACAAAATACGAATTCCATTCTCCAAAATATAAAATCCCAGTCTCTCATCTGAGATGAGGTTGATAATTCTTTTGGAAGGTGATTCAAGCTAGTCAAACTACGTAGGACCTGAATTCTCCTTTGTGAGATACGTAGGCACCCTTTCAAGACTCGGTCCTGTCTTTGAAGTTTTTAGTTTTTCCTCATTCTTTTAAAGAAATTAAGAACTTCTTCTACATCCAAGAAGAATAAGGGTACAAAAGTTGAACCACAAGAAATCCATGATTCAACATAAGTCAACCTTTCTCACACATCAATCCTAAAATTAAAATGGGTTAATTTCTGTCCATTTAGTCTTTCTTCACCCATGGATTAGTTTGTCTTCAAACAAAGCAACATTTATATGTTTAGTTCTTTGTGTGATATTTGCATTAATTATTACAAACACAACCTAATTCTTTGTCTTTTGAGTTATTCTTCTTTTTTAGGGAGAGACTGATTTGTATCGGAAATCAAACTTGCTTACTTCTCAAAGATCGAGGGTTAAATAAAGTTGATTCTTTTTTCTTTTGAAGATACTGTTATCAAATGATATCATGGGATAAATGATTAGATCTTAATTTTGAGTGGTCAACACCCCCTCACTAACTAAGAAGTTTTCTTTGTATGCATGAGAGACGACATTATTTCAAGAGAGGGAGTCACGGTAATCCCAAATCGACTGCAACATTCAATCAAAAACTTTAACCCTAATCTCTTTCAATTCTTTGATCTAAGAAAAATCATAACTCTTTCTCTTATTAATCTTGCAGTGACAAAGCGTTCATGGGAAAATAACAATAACCTTGAATTTCACAAGACACCAATACACAGCCTGAAAGATAAATTGGAGGAGTCTTTGACTATCTATTATTACTCCTATATGTTTTACTTATTTTTTATAATGACCCCACTTTCACACTTTTTTCATATCTTTATAGGAAAACCATCCCAAATAATAGTCGGGAATGGTCATAATAATGTATGGTTTTCGTGAATATTTGGAAGAACTCAAGTCATAAAAGACAATCCCTAAGAAGAACATAACAACAAGTTTTTCCTGCAGGAAATTGGAAGACAACATCGATGCATAATCTCTGAAGAATATCGAAAAAGCAATAAAACAATAGGTGTCCTCACTAATAATTGAGAGGACACGAAAGGTGCAAATAGACAAAAGATACTCTCCAACTGAAGATGTCAACAAGTACTAGACTTGGGAGAAGTCACTCTGAGATTGTTAAATTTTTAAATTATTTTATATATCATATCTGCAAGAACTATGCACACATGATTTTCATCTCGGTAAGATACGCAGACAACTCTTCTTGGGTTCGGTATTTCTTTTTCAATAAAGAAAATAATAATAAAAAAAATAAAATAAATTGTGTACATATTTAAGAGTCATATCTTCTTGATGGGACGAATACAGTTAGGAGCATGCAAAATATTTTGTATGATAAAAAGGATTGGCTTTGTGGTAGACCATAGCTTCTGTTGGTATCTTTCATTTGTACTTTTGTGATGCTTCAAAATTCTCTTGTAGGCATTCAAGGTAAAAATAAAACCAACATCATGGCTTCATGTGCATTATGTGGTGAGTATTAGAATAAATGTCAATTTCATCGCACTGTTGAACTAGAACTTGGCCTGAATGATTGTTGAGGCGAAATCCTAAATAATATTTGGTTTAAGAAAGGATTATAAGCCTTTTTGACCCAATTGTGCCTTTGAAAGCCTACCAAATAATATTAATCCCTAGTTTTCCCCTACTTTGCGCCTAAAGTCTTTTCTTTGGACAACCACATCTTAGCCCTTTCCCTTTTGAGTACTTACATGAACTATCGTCTCTTGGCCCAATCTTCCTAACTGCACCGAAGATGTGAAAATTATGGAAGAAGATCCAACTTTTAAATTTCCAAAGACAAAAGATGTAAAGTCTCCAAAGTCAAGAAAGCAAAGACAACTTCCAAAAAAAAGAGTTCAAAGTGATAAAACAATTCTCCTACAAGGTCGATGTAAGACAGAAAGAAAAATACTCCAGCAAAAGAGGAGAAACCTCAAAAGGAAGGGGTGAAAAGAGAAAAAGCTCCAAAACTAATGACTCATAAAGAAGTCGAAATCTAAGAAGGAGATAACAAAGAGGATCAGGCGCTAAAAGGCATATCAATCATAAAAAGCACAAATTTAGTATAATGCTCAAAGAGAGATTAATTCACTTTTATCCCAAATCCTACACGTCCTTAAGCCTATATTACAAGCCAATAACAAGCCCTACATGATTTCATTCCAAATATTCTTATATTAGTGGAGACTTATATGCAAGCCAAGCATATGATATCACAGTTGCATGTGTTGAACATTCTTAAGAGTGTGAGTGCACTTTGCAAAATGCCCTCAAATCAAACACTTCAGATATGTGCGAAATAGGACATTCTTTAATTATGAGAGAACTTGAAACATGAGTATTGTTATAATTCTAATCCTTTGTTTGAAGTAAGATGAAAAACTCTTATCGACGCTTAAGTATGTTTGAGGTACTACTTGAAGATTTAAGAATTACCTTGAAGTCAATCTCCGTTATGAGAAAGAAAATTAGAAATATTTCTATGAAATCCTAACTGTTGGTACCAATTGTAGTCAAAATTTGACTATCTCTTTACGTTCTTAAAAAAATTGTATTTGTCTTTTGAAATTTGATGGTTTGCTCTAAATAATATGACATTAGGTTAATCCCATCTATGTGAGCTTCCTATTTTACTTCATTGGATCATCCATCTTAAATGGGCAACATATCTCTTGTGTATAAGCTATAAATATTGCAAGGAATACAGTTTTCCATATCATTATACTCGTATCACACATATGTCTATTGATTATCTTGTCTCAGATTTTGCAGTACTCATCATCCATGGGATTGAAACTACATTTGACCTAATTTCTGCACCAATAGAATATGTAGGTGCCACAATGGCTCAGTCATGTTTCCCGTATGATTTTGGTTTCTCCTTTATAATAAAAATCGGGACAAAATTTTTTAGAAGATCTCAAAATTTCATAAGAAGATACTATCTCTGGCAAGTAAAGATTGGAGATCATGTTAGTATATGTAATTGGATAGAAATTCTTAGAAGATCGCAAAAATTTCACAAAAATGTCAAAATTCAATTTTCAGCATCTTGAGATTTGTAAAGAAATCTAACTGGAACAGAATTTTTGAGGAAGATCCCAAAAATTCCATCAAGAATTATTAGAAGTTCGAAGTGAAATTCAAATGATCTCCAGCATTGTTACAATGAAGCGAACACAAATTTAAGATGCGAGCCATCGATGCCTCATATAAACTTCCATCAAAGACATGAGTCCCAACGAATACAAATTGTTCAAGAGAAAAAATGAAGGAACATGTAAAAGCATCGAGAGGATGATACATTCAAAATCATCGATTCATCCACCTCATTAGAGTGGAAAAACATAGAGCCATCTACCTTATTACAGTGGGCAATCATTCAACTCATCCAAGAGGATAACATTTACATTTTTATTTGCCAAGAGGGCCATTTTATTTTCATTGCATTACCAAGAAGGTCATGTATCATTTTAAATCATCCAAGAGGATGACATTGCATATTTATTGCCAAGAGGGCCATTTTATTCTCATTGCATTACCAAGAGTGTCATTCATCATTTAAATAATCCAAGAGGATGACATTGCATATTCATTGTCAAAAGGGTCATTTAATTTTCATTGCATTTCCAAGAGGGTCATGCATAATTCAAATCATCCAAGAGGATGACACTGCATATTTATTGCCAAGAGGGTCATTCATATTATATTACCAAAAGTGATAATATCATTGCCAAGAGGTCCATTATCATATGATTTCCGAGAGGGCCATCATCATATCATTTTCGGGAGGTCCATCACCATTGTCATATCATTGCCGAGAGGTCCATCATCATATTATTTCCGAAAGGGCCATCATCATTATCATATCATTTCCAAGAAGACCATTATAATATCATTGCCGAGAGGGCCATTTCATTACATTGCATTGCTGAGAGGGCTATTTCATTATATTACATTGTCAAGAGGGTCGTGAATCATTCAAATCATCCAAGATGATGACATTTGCATATTTATTTGCTGAGAATTATCGAGAGGGACATAACTATAGTCATATCATTGCCGAGAAGGCTATAATCATATCATTGCCAAGAGAGCCATCATCATTATCATATCATTTCCAAGAGGACCATTATAATATCATTGTCGAGAGGGCCATTTTATTATATTGCATTGCCGAGAGGGCCATTTTATTATATTACATTGCCAAAAGGGTCGTACATCATTCAAATTGTCTAAGAGGATAACATTTGCATATTTATTTGCTGAGAGGGCCATTTCATTACATTGCATTGCCGAGAAGGTCATTTTATTATATTGCATTGCTAAAAGGATTGTATATCATTCGAATCATCCAAGAAGATGACATTTGCATATTTATTGCCAAAAGATCCATTCATATTATATTACCAAAAGTGGTAATATTATTTTCAAAAGGTCCATTCATATTATTTTATCAGAAATGGTAATATCGTTGCCAAGAACACCATCATTATATCATTGTAAATAGGACCTTCATTATTATCATATTATTGTCAAGAAGGCCATTATCATATTATTGCTAAGAGGGCCATCATCATATCATTACCGAGAGGCCTTCATCATATCATTGTCGAGAGGGTAATCATCATTATTATATCATTGTCAAAGGGGCCATTATCATATCATTATCGATTAGGTCATCATCATATCATTTCTGAGAGGTCCATCACCATAATCATATGATTGCTGAGAGGGCAATTATTATATGATTGTCGAGAGGTCCATCATCATTATCATATTATTGCCAAGAGGGCCATCATCATATCATTACCAAGAGGTCTATCTTCATTATCATATCATTGCCAAGAGGGTAATTATAATATTATTGTTGAGAGGGCCATTTCATTATATTATATTACCGAGAGGGCTATTTCATTACATTGCATTGCCAAAAGAGGTGTGCATCATTCAAATCATCTAAGAGGATGATATTTCCATAATTATTTTCCGAGAGGGCCATTTTATGTTGTTCTCGTTGAAGCAAAACATCAACATTTTCCATCCTTATAAATGCCAGAAGGGCCCACGTAAGACACATTAAATATCAGAGAAAATTTGAAGTGCAAATTGTCAATGGATCACCATCCTAGCGATGGACCAACATATACTACCAATGGATCTTCATTCATCTTATTGATGCGCACATATTTATATCCTACCAATGGATCTTCATTCGTCTTATCGATGGACGCGCATTTATATTCTACCAATGGATCTTCATTCATCCTACCAATAGACAGACAGTTATTTTATCAAAATATCCTACTGATGGATCACCTTCATTCATCCTACTAATGGACATGCATCATATCCTGCTGATGGATCACTTTCATTCATCCTATCGATGGACATGCAACATCATCCTCTTAGTGGATCTTTATTTTTTCTACCGATGGACAGACAGTTATTTTGCTGAAATATCCTACCGATGGATAACTTTCATTCGTCCTACTAGTAGACATGCATCATATCCTTCCGATGGATCACCTTCATTCGTCCTATCGATGGACATGCAACATTATCCTACCAATGGATCGTCGTTCGTCCTATCGATAGACATGCAACATCATCCTACCAATGTATCTTCATTCGTCCTATTGATGGACATGCATTTATATCCTACCAATGGCTCTTCATTCGTCCTATCGATGGACACACATTTATATCCTACAGATGGAGCATCTTTATTAGTCCTACCCAATTTTGATCCTCCACAACACAAATTATCTATCGAGTTTCTTTGAATTTTGAACATTTTAAAAATAATTAGCTTTTATAAAAAATATATATATTTTTAGGTAATTATTAACTATTTTTATATTTTTATAAATTTTATATTTCTATATAACTATATCTTTGATTATTGTTTATGTTGTTATTTGAAAATCATCTCAAAAAGATTTTATTTTTAATTAAATACAAAGTTAGTTAGGTTAGTTTAATTATAGTTTGTATTTTTAAAGTTTTTAGTTTTTTCTTAAAATAAAAATTCTAAATCTCCCACATCGAAAATCCTTGAGGGATTTGGAGTTTTTGAAGCCTATATAAAGGCTCATATTCTTATTAAGACGAGAGAAGAAGTGGAAGGTTTTTTATCCACCCCAAAGTTAGAAATTTTTCTTACTTGGCTAGGATTTTTGACTCTTGTCTCCAGCCTAAAGTTGTGCAAATTTTTAGCTTTCAATCTTCGAGGAAATTAGGAGATTGAAGTCAAAATTTTGGATAAGAACAAAGTTCTTATAACGTCAAACTCACGAAGGTTCGACTCTAAATATTCAAAAAAAAATATGGATTGGAGTTCCGTCAAGCTCTTGGTTGGTGGTGAAGTCGTTTTCTGCTCGTCGTCTTCAGTTTTGTTGCACGAATAGAGGTAAAATCTTTTCTCTGCTTTATTGTATTTTATTATTTCATGTTTTATATTTAGTTGATTCGTCTTCTTATTGTTTTTAGTTAGCATGTTTTAAAAATAATTAGATTAATGATACAAAATTTCTTATAGTTAGCACGTGTTAGGATTAATTAGCTAGCATGTTTTAGGATTATTTCATGAAAACTCTTGGTTTTGTTCATAATTTTTCTGAATAGTTTTCTTTGACAATATAGATTTTCCTATTTTCAATTACTTCTGTTAACATAATTTAGATAACAAAAAATTATGCATAAGTTATTATTTAGTTAGAACTATCGTGTCCTAATTGATTTAATTTTTTCTTTAAAATTTTAGTTAGTAGAGCGTATATATTAATTTTGTGTCCTTTAGTTACATGAATATATTTCTTCTTTTCTTTTCTTTTTCTACATATATATATATATATATATATATATTGTTAGTCACCTCTAGGATGTACATCAATTTGATATCTTAAAATATCGTGATATATTTCTTGGTCTAGTTTAAAATGAGAAGATGCTTATGTAATTTTATTTGGTGCATGTGATATCAATTGTAGTTCATCTTTGCACTCTATCCTTTCATATCATTGAGTTTTGAGTCTCCCATCATCTTTTTTGAATTGTTGAAACGTTGATACATGGAAAGAAAGCTAATATACATGGGTTGAATATTGATAATTGTCTTATATATAGTGGTATACAACAGATACAGGGAACAAATAGGTGGTATACAATTCGATATAAAGAAATAATGTCATATACACTGTATACAATGTATATACAATCCGATATATAGTATATATACAAATGCGATATATAGTGGAAATGGACTTAAGGCCCAAAACACAGATGCCCAACTGCTTAGTTAAAGCATATAGAAACTAAGTGTCGGAACCATATTTTCATTTTTTATTTATTGTTTATTTATATAAATTCGGGTTGTAATGATTTATTACTTATGTTATTTATGTTTGCTTAGATATTAATTTTAATTTATTTTAACTTAATTAAATTCTCCTAAAGATAAATAATTCATGTTAATTTATTCTTTAAATGATGTTTTACCTTTATTTAGTCATTTGACAAACTTTACTTTTTTTATACATGCATATTATTTTCTATGTTTAAGTTTGATTATTTTAAAAAAACAATTTTAAAGTCTTCATTTCCTTTTAAATTAATAATTTCAAAAGTTAGTCAAATAATTTTTCAAATCATCGGATAACTGTGCGTTAGCGGCCACTTTGAATGCTAGCACATTTTCAAAGTGGAAATAAGAACCTCTTACCCATTTCCTCTAATTTTAAGACATAAATCTGTTAGGGTCTATAAAATTAAGGTTTCTTGATTTTCCTTAAAAATTAAGTAGCGACTCTTTTTTCTACAATTGATTTTTTCTCTAAAAGTTTAAATTAATTTTAAACCATCTTTTTCCAACATAATAATGGAAACACCCAACGATAGTTTTCCCCATTATATATGCATTCGGATGTTGCATAGGCACATGATAAAATACGTGTAACTTTTTTGAAATAGCATAATTAATAGAAAATTCTGTTGAACAAAGACTACCACAAATAATGAAAACTTATTAACATGGGAAGATTTACTATCTCCGTTAAAATATTGCTTATTTATGGAACTGTGACGCCCCGAGAGGATACCCCAAACGTGCCTGGCACTCAAAAACTATCTCTGTCCTTCGAGAGAACCACTTTGTCTAATCACTAATTCCTTCATCAGCGAAAGACTAAAGTGAAAATAAGAATACTTATGTGGGATAGCCATCATCAACATCACAGGAAAGAAATAATTCTTAGAAGAAGTAGTTTCAAAGGAGAACTACTCCAATTACATAATCAAACTTTGTCTACAAAATCTCTAACACTATCAGACGGTGCCAATGACATGTTCATGGCTACCTAAAAAGAAACATAACATTAAATAATAATAAAAGGATAAAAAGTACTCCGAATATAAGAATGACTCACCAAATAGCTGAAAAGTAATGATCTTAAATGATACGTCTGTTGAGGATCTCTAACACTTGTATCTGCATCATAAAATGATGCAGGTCAAATGATGTCAGTACATGAAATGTACGAGTATATAAAATAGACGGAATGTAAGGACATATATCAAGAAACTCTTCTCAGGAAGACTCAACTCAGAAGTCAACATCATCTTAACATCAATATGTAATGCAAGTTTAAAAATAATAATAAGCAATGCTTACTCAGTTTAGAGTTTCTCTAACCGACAATCATCACTTATAAGCTAGTGATGATACAAAAAAGCAATTTTGTTGCCACATCCATCCAATACCATGTCAAGGTAAAGGACATCACCATGTTGGATCCAATCATCAAAGTCCACTTTATGGGACTTAAAAGGCATAGCCTCCATCCGACGTTGGCTACATAGTTTTGGGGGTTTGAGTCAATTAAACTCTTACCAACTCGGTTCTCAATACTACTCCCAAAATATATGCTCATATTAACATCATCATGTAGTCTAATTGGCTTTTATTTAAAATATCAAACTCATTTCATAACCTCTTCATAAATTATTACACTTCAAAATATCATTTACATCTCATCAAAATATCTTGCTCAAAACATCATTTAATCCAAAGAATCAAATTCATTTAAACTCAATTCTTTTGCTCTTTCAAAACTTAATAAAATACATATATAGTATTAATCCAAATCATTCTTTTTGTCAATGAATATTAAAATACAACATCTTTACTCAAAAATGCATAAAAAATATTCTTGAACATCAAATCAATTAGGGTTCATGGGAAAGTAACCACGAACAATAATTCCAATAATATGAGAGATAAAAATAATAATAATTTCAATGCATAAATATATCTAACTCAATAGATGAAGAATCAACTTATTCAGAATTCAAGAATTAGGGTAAAACTCAACTATAACTCAGTTACGATGAATTTAAATATTGAGCGCATGGACGAACTCAATGCAATGCTATGAATAGCCTTACATATCTGGAATTCGAAGCTTTACACCAAATTGAAGAACACAATGAACACTCAAAGGATGATCATGAAAATTCAATGGAGGATTATGATCTCATGAAAGATGTCAAATGGAGGACTATTGATGTCATGGATGATGTCAAATGGATCTAGATCTTTCAATGGTTGGTGAGATAAATATTCTTTTAATTGAATACCCTTTTTTGGAGTTTCGTTTGAATAAGATAATTTCCTCATTAGGATTTGGTGTCTCATATGAATTGTAGCTATAGAAGTCTATTTTCAGGTCATTCAAGACTCAACTAATTTGAAGCATCCTACATTGAGATATGATTTTTCTTCTTGAAATACTCCATTTCATCACAGCAACATGTCTTGCAAAAATTAATTTATTTGACTTATTAGCCTCTGAAACATAAGATATGGTCTTCAAAAAAGTTGTAGATAATGATGTTGGTTTATGAAGAAGTTGAATCACCTAATTCGGTTCATCGGATTAAAAGATATGCCAAAAATACAGAAGCAGTATCATTTTCATCGAGAATTGAAATACCACAAACAACGTTTTAGGAGGTTTTACAATATCTCACTCTTGGGATCATTCATCCTCGAATGAAAGATGAAACTAGGAGACATCAAGAACTAATATCATCAAGACATCAATTTCTCAAAATCTTTGATACTCAAATGGTGAAACAACACATACTAAAATAGTCAATGACTCAAACTCAAGAATACACATCGACTCAAAGGTAGAAGTAAGGAATATTACCTTGAACATCATCATTGGAAGGCATGAATAGGTGAGGATATTTAGCCTTCATATCTTCGTTAGCTTCCCATATAACCTCTTCAACAAATTGATTTTGCCATAGGACTTTGACTGATGTCACTTCCTTAGTTCTTAATTTGCTAACCTGATGATCTAGAATCTAAACTGGAATCTCCTCATAACTCAAACTCTGTTTTACCCCAATTCTCTCAGTCGGGAAAATAAGTAAAGGATCTCCAAAAGAATTCTTAAGCATAGAGATGTGAAACACAAGATGAATAGTTGCTAACTCTGGGGCAACAATAATTCATAGGCTACGTTACCAACCCTCTTCACAATATTATAAGTACCAATATAGCGGAGACTAAGCTTTCCTTTCTTTCCAAATCTCATTATACCCTTTATGGGTGAAACTTTCAAGTATACCCAATCATACACTATGAACTCCAAATCTCTCCTCTTAATATCAGTGTAGGATTTTTAGCTACTCTGAGCAGTCTTCAACCTTTCTTGGATGGTTTTCACTTTCTCCATAGCTTGGTGAACCAATTTTGGTCCAATCAACTCAGCTTCACCAACTTCGAACCAACCAATTGGTGATCTATATCTCCTCCCATATAGAGATTCATAAAGAGCCGTTTTAGTACTCGAATGAAAGCTATTATTTTATGCAAACTCAATAAGTGGTAAATGATCATCCCAATTACCTTTAAAGTCAATGAAATAGTCTCTCAACATACCCTCCAAAGTCTGCCTGACCGTCTGTCTGTGGATGAAAAGCAATACTAAGGTTCACTCTTGAACTCAAACCCTTCTGAAATGGCTTCAAAACTAAGCAGTGAATTAAGCTCCCCTATTTGAGATGATAGACAAAGGAACTCCATGCCGTCTAACAATCTCTCTAAGATATAGTTTGGCATAATCCTCTGCGGTGTCCATAGTCTTAATCGATAAGAAATGGGCCTATTTGATCATCCTATCCACAATCACACAAATAGAGTCATGTTGTTTATTGGTTCATAGTAAACTGGTAATGAAGTCCATATTAATCATCCCTCACTTCCATTCCGGGATCTCTATAATTTGAGCCACTCCACAAGGCCTTTGGTCCTCAAGTTTAACTTGTTGGCAGTTCGATCACTTGGACACAAACGCTGCTATATCCCTCTTCATTCCACTCTACCAGTATACTTCTCTTAAGTCATGGTACATCTTTATAGAACCTGGATGGATGAAATACCTAGAATTATGGTCTTCTACCATGATTCTCTCTCGAATACCATCAACACTTGTAACACATAATCTCCATTGATATCTCAACACTCCATCTCCCCTTTTGGAAAAAGACATTACCTTCTGCTTGTGAACCTCATATTTCAGTTGAACGAGAATGAGGTCTTGATCTTGCATTCCTTTCACCTCTATAACTAGATATGACTCAACTTTATTCCATACTATTGTACCACCCTCACTAGAGTCAATAAGTTAAACTCTCAAATATGCATGTCTATACACTTTCTTTGCCAACTCATTCTTTTTTTGTTTCACATGGGCTGTACTCCCCATAGATAATCTGCTAAGAGCATGGGCAACTATATTTGCTTTACCTGGGTGGTAGATAATGCTCATGTCATAATTCTCGAGCAATTGTGGCCATCTCTTCAGCCTCAAGTTTAGCTCATTTTGACTGAATACATACTATAAGCTCTTGTGGTCTGTGATTATATTGACATGTACACCATAAAGATAGTGGCGAAAAATCTTAAGAGGAAATACCACAGCTATCAATTCAAGGTCATGAGTGAGGTAGTCTCTCTCATGGGTCTTAAGCTGTCTGGAGGCATATGCAATGACCTTACCTTTTTGTACCAACAAACATCCCAACCCAACTCCAGAAGCATGATAATAGATTATAAAACCATCTGTTCCCTTGAGTATGGACAACACTGGAGTAGTATTTAATCTAGTTTTCAACTCTTGAAAGCTTGTCTCACAAGCATCATACCATTGAAACTTAGAATTTTTCTGAGTCAGCTTAGTCAATGGCAAGGATTTGAATGAAAATACCTTAACAAACCTCATGTAGTAACCTGACAAACCTAAGAAACTCCTTATGTCGGTTGGAGAGGTGGGTCTGGGCCAGTTCTTAACTTCCTCAATCTTTTATGTATCAACTCAAATTCTATCACTAAATATAATATGGCCTAAGAATGATACAGATGCAAACCAACACTCATACTTCAAAAAGTTAGCATACAACTCCCTCTTCTTCTTGAGAGTTTAAAGGACAATCCTAAGGTATCATGCTCATACTTACTTCTAGAATAGACCAAAATATCATCAATAAAGACAATCACGAACGTATCCAAGTATGGCTTAAATACCCTGTTCATGAGGTCCATAAAAGTTACAGGAGAATTTGTCAATCCAAAGGTCATAACAAGAAACTCAAAATGACCATAATGGGTTCGAAAAACCATCTTTGGGATGTCACATTATCTCACTTTCAACTGAGTATAGCCTGATATGAGGTCCATTTTAGAGAAGCATCTGGTACCCTGAAGTTTGTCAAATAAATCATCTATCCTATGGCGAGGATACTTGTTCTTTATTGTGACCTTGTTCAGTTGATGGTAAACAATGCACATTTCAATAGACCCATCTTTCTTTAGCATAAATAGGACGAGATCCCCCCAAGGTGAGATACTTGGCCTAATAAATCCCTTATCTATGAGATCTTTTAACTATTCTTTCAACTCTTTCAATTCAGTAGGAGCAATCCTATTAGGAGTAATGGAGATAGGTTGTGTATCAAGAAGGACATCAAAACAAAAGTATATCTCTCTATTAGGAGGGATTTTGAGTAAATCCTCAATAAATACTTCAGGAAACTCACTCACAAGGGGAACTGACTCAAAAGATGTAGCCTGATCATTAATATTTTTGACTCAAACTATATGATATATGCATCCCTTAGAGATTAACTTTCTGGCCTTAAGGTAGGAAATAAATTTAGCCCTAGGCACTACAAAAATCCCCTTCCAGTCTAAGATAGGCTTATTTGGAAATTTAAACTTGATAATTCGGGTTCTAAAATCAACTAAGGCATAACAAGCTTAAAGCTAGTGCATGCCACAAATCTAATCAAAATCAACTATGTCCAACTCAACTAAGTCAGCTATGGTATCCCTGTGATAGATTGACACAATACAATCTCAATAGACCCTCTCATCTAAGATAGACTCACCAACAGGAGTAGACATGCTAAAAGACGTAAGAAGACACTCAGGAAGGATCTCAAATTTACTAGCAAAGTAAGGAGTTATAAAAGATAATGTAAAACCAGGATCAAGTAATGCATACATATAGAAAAAAAGTACTCGGATCATACTAATAACATCATCGAGTGCATTCTCTTGGTATTGGATACTACCCATAGCATATAGAAGGTTTGTTCCCCCGCCTGCACCTGAAGCTGCACCTCTTTGATTACCTCTATTCTGCAATGCTGTAGAAGAAAACTGAGCTCTAATACCTCTATCTCCCTTTCTCTTTCAAGGACACTCATTCTAGAAGTGACCTGTCTTTCCACATCCGTAGCAAGCATTGGTGCCCACACGACACTCTTCCAAATGGAGCTTCCCACATCTAGCACACAGTGACTTTACTCTAGAACCTTGATCCATACTTAATTGGGATTGAGAACCCTAAGCTCAGAAGTTCTGGTGACTTAGCAACCTCTGATTAGGTGTAAAAGCACTTGTTGAGGAAGGTTCATAATTTGAAGACCTCTTGTGAAAGAAGGACTTGTTACCCTTCCCTTGCTTCTGCTCATTCTTATGCCTAGCAAACTTAGTCTTCTTACTTAAGTGTTCCTCTCGGTCCTTTTTCTTTAAATACTCAACCTGCTGATCATACACCATCAATCTAAAAAAATCTATGTCATAAATCATTAACATTGCCTTACATTCTTTCTTTTCATATTTGCCTAGGCTAGAGACAAACTTCCTCATCTTGAACCTTATATGAGGAATCATTTCTAGGGAATATTTGGACAATTGAATAAACTTCAAACTATACTCCTTTACAATCATGCTCTCTTGCTTGAGGTTCACAAACTCCTTAACTTTTTCTTCCTGTAGTTCTTAGGGAAATAAGTGGTCAAGGAAAGTGCTTTCAAACTCATCCCAAACTGTAGGTCCAGTATCCTCACCACAACACTGCTCCCAATAGAATACCATACATTCACCATATCCTTGATCTGGTAGGAAACCAACTCAACACTCTCAACCTCGATAGTATGCATCTCTTTCAAGATCTTCCATATATCATTAATGAAATTTTGAGGATCCTCCTAAACCTTAGACCTTAAGAAGACTGGTGGGTTCATCATCAAAAAATCTCTAATCCTTGAAGTGGAAGATGACTCTTGAGAGTTAGACCAAGGAGTTGGTGAACCATGAATAACCATTTGGGCAGCTACCAGTGGAGTTAGCATGACAATTTCTCCTTTGAATTCTACCTCTGAAGTAGGAGTAGTCTGAATAGTAGGTATTGGGGGTACCTCAGTAGACCTTGCAAGTCAGTCCCTAGTTCTCGGTGGAGGTATCTCTGATTGTGGAACCTCAGTTCTGGAAGTATTTTTATGACTTGTAGTATGTTCAAGAGGCATGGTCTGCAACGTGTAAATGTATGAATTAGTAAGGAAGTTTTATAGAGTTAAAATCTATCGTACGAACTCAGATTATGAAATAAGTGAAACAATTCCTAATGTCCTATAGCCTCCTCATTATAAGTATGGTGCACGACATACCCATAAGCAAGACTCTACTAGACATGAATTTATAGACATCCTAGGACTCTTGAACTCTATTCTCTGATACCAAATTTTTCAGCGGAAGACTTAAGTGAAAATAAGAATACTTATGTGGGCTTTCCATCATCAACATCAAATGAAAGAAATAATCCTTAAAAGAAGTAGTTCCAAAGGAGAACTGCTACGACCTTACTTGAACAGGATCTGTTCTATAGGCTCGTACCACTGTATCCTTGATTTCTAAGGAGACAGGAAACTAAGTTTGGTGGATGAATTATAATCATTAGACCAGAGCGTGATTAACAGCATCCATGGCTTTTGGGTCATGGTACCGTAGATGATCGTTCTCAGCGCCCATCGGTGCTGCTGGGATGGCCTAATGGTTGTCTGACAAACTCTTACAAAGGAGAACTGCTCCAATTACATAATCAAACTCTGTCTACAAAGCCTCTAACAGTATCACATGGTGCCAATAATATGTCCATGTCTACCTCAAAAGAAACATAATATTTAACAATAATAAAAGGATAAAAAGTTCCTCAAATACAAGAAGGACTCACCAAATAGCTGGAAAGTAATGATCTTCAACGATACGCCTATTGAGGATCTCTAATAGCTAGAAAGTAAGAAGAAATATCAAGAAACTCTTCTCATGAAGACTCAGCTCACAACTGAACATCATCTCAACATCAGTATGTAATGCAAGTTTAAAAATAATAATAAGCAATGCTTACTCAGTTTAGAGTTTCTCTAACCGACAACCATCACTTATGAGCTAGTGATGATATAACAAAGCGATATTGTTTCCACATCCATCCAATACCTTTTCAGGGTAAAGGACATCACCATCTTGGATCTAATCATCAAAGTTCTTTTTTGGGACTTAGGAGGCATAGCCTCCATCCTACGCTTTTTAAGTAGTTTTCTAGGATTTTGAGTCAATTAAACTCTTATCCAACTTGGTATTCAATACTATTCACAAAATATGTGCTCATATTAACCTCATCATATAGTCTTATCGTACTTTTATTTAAAACATCAAACTCATCTCATAATATTTTGATCAATCATTACATCTCTAAACATCATTTACTTCTCATCAAAACATCATTTACATCTCATCAAAATATTATTTAATCCAATGAATCAAATTCATTTAAACTCAATTCTTTTGATATTTCAAATCTTAATAAAATACATATTTAGTATTAATTCAAATCACTCTTTTTTCAATGAATATCAAAAGACAACATCTTTACTAAAAACATGCATAAAAAAATTCATTAGCATCAAATCAATTAGGGTTCATGGGAAAGTAGCCACGAACAATAATTCCAATAATTAGAGAGATTAAAATAATAATAATCTCAATGTGTGTGTGTGTATATATATATATATATATATATAACTCAATAGAATAAGAATTAACTCATCTAGAATTCAAGAATTAGGATAAACTCAACTATAATTCAATTATGATAAATTTAAATATTGGGCACACGGACGAACTCAATCCAATGCTATGAATAGCCTTACATACCTAGAATATGCAGCTTTACTCCATATTGAAGAACTCAATGAACACATTTGAACTCCTAGACTTTTCTCCTCGTCGGAGCATTTGATGTACTAATCAGAGTAAAAGAATCACCAGAATAGTATTTCTACACTACTTAAAACTAGAAATATATTTGAGAATGAGTAAAGAAGTATATAGAGAGAAGAATTGCTTGAGAAAGCTTGATGAATAAAATGAGGAAATAAGGTGGGTATTTATAGGTGTGGAGGAGGGACCTAACAATAAATAAAAATAATTATAAAGGATGATCTTAAAAATTCAATGAAGGATTATGATCTCAAGGATAATGTCAAATGGAGGACTATTGATATAATGGGTGATGTCAAATGGATCTTTCCATGGTTGGTGAGATAAACCTTCTTTTAACGGAATACCCTTTTTGGAGCTTTATTTGTACAAGATAACTTCCTCATTAGGATATGGTGTCTTCATATGAATTGTAGATATAGAAGTCTAATTTCAGGTTGTTCAAGAATCATCTAATTTAGTGCATTCTACAGTGACATATGATTTTTCTTCTACAAATACTCCATTTCATCACAACACCATGTCTTGCAAATATTAATTTATTTGACCTACTTAGCCTCCAAATCTTAAAATATGGTATCACAAAAGTTGTACATAATGATGTTGAAGTTATTCAAAAATTTAAATCACCGAATTTGGACCAACCTGTGAAATATTATGCCAATATTACAAAAACAGTATCAATTTCATCAAGAATTGAAACACCGCATACAATGTTTTAGGGGCTGTTACAAGAACTCATATAAATATAAGTACATACATAAATCACGTGGGATGCTATAATAGAACTCCCATATTAAGTCTTGTAAGCCTTCAGTATGAGACAAATGGCAACCTAACACCTAAGGTTTTACATCCTTCCCCTTTGGAATATTCTTCATCAAATGAAAATAAATTCATGTGACTGTAAAGCTAGGAACACTTTAAAATTTCGACAGAGTTCCATCTATATATGTGACTATCCAAATCTAATATTCATAGGGTGATATACACCATATCAATAGAACAATGTTAGAGAAAATCATTATTAAATTATCACATGATAAAAAAATATTTCTTAACAAGGGAAATATTTCATCACTTATCCATTTCAAGTAGGCATGTATCACGTAATGTATGAACAAATATGTCATTTAAAATTTAGGTATTAAGAATGAAAGGGAACGTAATCATATAAAGTAAAAACATATGATGAAATAAAGAATGTTAGTATGATGGGCAAGATACTCCTTCCTTCAATGTATTATTTCCTTAATATGAGTAAAACATTTGACCATATCGTATTATAAAGTTACTGTCACAACCTGATTTATCAAGTCATGATGACACCTGCTAATACCTATTAGCAGGTAAGCTTAAACCTTAACTCTTAGCTTAGAACCAGAGGCAATGGGCTATCAAGCGTGAGATGAACCAATATACCAGAATGTATTAGTAATGAGAAGAAACAACAAAATAGAAATAAAATACCGGAAACCACCCCAAGACTTGGCATCAATTAGTAATCGAGCATTTGAATCAAATAGGAGTGAAAAGCTTTTAGAATACAAGTATAATTATAGACAATCTTCGAAAGCAAGTAAATACTAGTCCTATGTCAGGAGCTCTCAAATGTTTGAATCAAAAGATGCTCTGCACCTGTCCAAATCAAGGTGATAACTCATATTATGATCTGTAGAATGCATAAGTGTAGTAGGAGTACCAAACAAATGATACACAGTAGGCACAGACTGACTGACCTTTAGAGATAAAGATAGTATAAGTAACATATAACAAGGTAAATACATCACAAGTAACTAATCAGGAGCTAGTACAAGGTAGTATAGAAAATAAGTCAAAGTTATAGGATACATAGACGGAAGGAGTCAAGAGACACACCTAAAAGCACCAGCCAACAGTCCATTTACAATAAGAAAATACCATACGAGTCAACTAATCAAGGATGGAGTATTGTTGTCACCGCTAATCACATACCCACCTATGGACCAAACCAACCCAATCTAACAGGAAATACTAACAAAAAAACCCAAATTAAGACACCCTGAAAACCAACTACAAATACGATAAGAGATAAGGTACAATCAAACAATAAATAACCGAACGCCCATACCCTTAGAAGGTACAAATAATGAAAAAATACCCTCGGTCCCCATAAAACTAGGGGTCCAAACTGCAAACAAATATATACTGGTGATAGATGATGCTATGAATGTGTTACATTTGGTAAAATTACCAAAATACCCCTATACTAAAGAACACTCACACAACACATCTTTCTTAACCTTTTTGGAAAGATTGTATAGGAAAATGGTCTTGGATGAATGTAAGTCAACTAAATCAAAAGATAAATTTCAGAGTCAAGTGACGAAAATAAAGAAGTGCGCAACAAGTTCGTGTCATGGACTTGCCGCGAATTTGGACTTTATTTTATCTTTGTAATTTGCTATGGTGCTCCAATTTGATTGAAAAATTTTGAAAAAAAATCCACAATGAGGGAAAAATTCTGTGTCATGCACTTGTTCCATCATAGGCCTATTTTTTTGAGTTCCTTTCTTTTACGCTAATTTAACTTAAGAGCTACGACTAAAGAGTGGTTAAGAGGATAGGGTTCAAAACATTCAAGCAATATCTTGCAAGATTGATTGTCATGTTTTCATCACAAGTATGTAAGGCTACCCATAACATAGATTAAGTCCATCCATGTGCCCTACATCTTCAGTTTTCTTAGTTGAGATAAGTTACAAAGTTCCATGAATCAAGTTCTTAATTGATCTATCATTTCTATTGACTTCTTGAGAAAGGTAAACTAAGTCCACGCTATGTTGGGTCATATCATATTTTATGGCGGATTATGAAGGTGGCTTATGAGTTGAATTTGCCTCCAGATTTGGCATCGGTGCATCCGGTGTTCCATGCGTCCTTGTTGAGGAAGTTTGTTTGTTATCCTAGCTCCATTGTGCCATTGGAAAGCATTGAATTTAAAGGGAGTCTTTCATATGAAGAGGTTCTGGTTGAGATCTTGGACCAATAAGTCAGAAAGTTCAGGAACAAAAAAATAGGTTCAGTTAAAATGTTATAGAGGAACCAAGAGCTAGACGGTGATACATGGGAAGCTAAAGTCGATATGATGTCCCGATATCCTCATCTATTTCCTTCCGTGCCTAGTTAAGGTATTTATTTCCTCCATAATTCAATTAGCCCAAATCATATGTTTTAGTTGTTCTCGTGGTTTCATATGTATTCATGTTCATGAAATGAGTTTTAAAGTCATATTTTAGCTTGATATTAAAGATTGCATGCTTTATGCATTATCAAGATGTCTTGCATCCATGTTAGGCTATTATGTTCTATTTATATTCCATTCATGCTAGCTTGAGTCCCATTCGAGGATAAAGTTTCCCAAGGGGGAGATGTTGTAAGACATCGGAAGATGGAAAGATGGAAAAAAAGGATCAAAAGATAAATTTTTAGAAAAACCTCAGTTTTGGCACCAGGTGGCATTTATGGGACTCACTACTGGCTGTGAAGGGGCCACCGTGATCCCTGATAGCCATTTGGGTTCCAGAGGTGGCGGCCACGAGAAGCCAACACAAGTCTTAGTCTAGACCACAGTCCAAAATGGCCTCCGTGATGAACCCCTCCTACAGTCCTTGCACCATACCCATGATTCACAGACCATAAAGGTCTCCGCAGAAGATGTCCTGAAACATTCCCTGCAAACCCCAAGATTTTAAGTCCAAGTCTACCCCCATGGACCATGGTGCACTTCACGGGCCTTGGTGGGTATCATGGTGGGCAGACTAACAAAATATCTTTTTAGAAAAACCAAAGTCCAACATCATGATGGGGACTACACCCCATAATTCAAGGGATTCTTCCAAGGTAGAGCTTCCATTATTTTTAATTTAGGGCTCATCAAGGTCAATGTATGTGACACTTTATCTATAGGCTCCTTTCACCAATGGAATCCCAAAGATTTCTTCTCAATCCTCTTATAATTTCATAAATAAAAAGCCCTAATTTCATGATTTGCATTGGGTCTTCTCAATTTTAATATATTTTAATGCTATTAGCCTGATTATGCATAATTTACTTCATATTCCATTATTTTAAGTTGAATTTCAATGACCTACAATATATGTTAGTTTTAATTATAATTTTTTAGATATGATTATGATTTTAGAGTTATTTCAATGAAAATTTTATGAATGAGATTAAAGATGCTTTATGCATAAAAGTTTATGAGTAATGCTTTAATGATGTTTCAATCAAGTTTATGATAAAGGGTGACTTGAGATCCTTAAAGGTGACTCAAGACTCTAATGAAAGAGTGATTTAATATCCTTGATGAAGAAGGGGACTTAAGACTCTAATCATGTTGTATGAAAATGATTTGTACTGATGGAAGGCCTACACCCATATTACATGAATAACACGATAATGAGCTATTACTATGAACAAGTTTCTATGAATTATGATTATGAAAAGCTTATGACTATGACTAGTATAATTTATGATTATGTTATAGTGGGGGTTTGACCTAAGACCTAGTAGCAACCTATACTCTCTTAAACTACGTTGCCGCCATAGGTTTGCCGATATGACTAGCTAGTTGATCCATATATAGCACATGATGATATAAATTTGACAGAGCGGACCTTGGCAAGTATCCTCCCCCTTATCAATATGGAGATCATCGGATTTCATGTAATAGCTCTCGTGGTCTTATTTTCGGTTACAGTTATCTCCCACATATGTAGGTTCTTATGATGATTATGATGTTTTGATGCATTGACCAATGAGATAAATATTTTATTGTTCTCACCACTTTACTCATATTTTTATGATATTGGTCTTGCATCCATAGTTTATGTTGATTATGTACAATAATTAATGTTCATTCATATTCTCATATACTTAGTGCATTCAATGTACTATCACATACTTTTTGCTTATATATTATCATAATTATCTGACGATCATGTTCATCCTCCTCCCGCTCGTGGGTAGAGTTAGCACTATTGTACTATTGTTGAGTCATCATGTTTTAAGGATGAGACATTTTCTTTCTTACGAGTCTATTACTTCCTTTCCTTTTTATATTGAGTGAGCTAGCAGATTGTCTTACGCCCCCATCCAGAATTATAGAGGCTTGTTAGTGTTCATTAGAGTCTCTATTGTCTCTTATTCTGCATTTTGAGACTTATGTTCTATTTGAGATTTTTCTTTCGTATTCTTGATTTAGCTTTATTGTTTATTTTCCTTATTTATGATCATGAATGTTATACTAAGAGGCTTGGTTGGAAGTCCTTCGGGATGCTAATCACTGTGTTATGGCTAGGCCCTAGGCCGGGTCGTGACAATTTTCGACATACCTTTAATCTTAAGAGCCATAGTTTGCAAGGAATTGAAGATTGGACTTTGAATAAATCCTTTGAGTTGCTTGTGGAAGAAGAAGACTCTTGAGAGAATACTATATAGAGAGGATTTTTAATTGAGTGTCTGGTGATAATAAGAGTATTATGAGGGCTTAGGGTAGTTAATAGGTTAGTATAAACTACCAAACACCATCCACATTCAATAGTGATGACATAGGGAAATACCATAACACCACTGAACTTTAGCTAAAATTAGAAACCATCATGGACCTCCACCACGGCCCGTGAGGCCCATATAGGTCATGGTGATGAACGTGAATTAGAGGGGAAAATTGAACTTGGTTGAGGTTTCCACCACAAAAGGAACCATGGTCCATCAAGGGAACGGTGGTCCGTTATCCCTATCGTGTTCCTCAAATGGACTTGGAGTACTTGGGACTCAACTACACAAAAGGGGTTATGGTCTGTGGTGCTCACTATGAGCCTTGGACCCACTCTTGAACATGTCCTTTGATCTGAGGAATTACGACGACAATTCTCCCCTGGTAGTAATGAGGAGTGCGGCCTTTGATAGCCTTCGTGGTCCTCATCTGGTGACAAAAGGCTAAATTTTCTCGGAAATTTCCTTTAATCCTTATTTTCCTGACTTTCTAACTTCTGAGGTCCTATAGGAGCATATGTGACTCATTTGTAACATACCGGCGCAATATAAAAATATGAAAAACAAGGTGGATAGGTGAGAATATTGGAGGTAAGGCTAACTCATAAGAAACATCACCCACTTTTCTCAAGTTATAAAAAGGCCCTCTATACTAGCTTGCCTTGCCTCCCAAATCTCGTCACGCCCTTCATGGATGATACTCGGAGGAATACTCTGTATCCAACTGCGAACCTCAACTATGGATACCTACAATCAGCACAACTCTAGCATCTTCTCTGAGATGTCCTGAGGATATCCTAAAGAACCCTCAAATGATCTAAGGCCTCGTGAATTATGTTTAAAAAATGCGGCCTAGGCTATATAGAATCAAACCAACAAATAGGAGGCCAACAATGCCTACCATATAAGGCCTCAAACTGGGCCATCTAAATACTAGAGTAGCAGTTGTTGTTGTATGCAAACTCTACCAAAGGCAAGAATAGGTTCCATTGGCCTTCAAATTCCAAATAAAAGGGCTGCAAGATATCCTCAAGAACATGAATAGTGCGCTATAATTGACCATCGATCTGCGGATGAAAAGTTCTGTGAAGGTCGACATGAGTGCCCAACTCCTCCTGAAAAGTCCACCAAAATCTAGAAGTGAACTGTGAACCCTGGTTTGAGATGATTGATACATGCACACCATAAATAATAACCACCTCTGGAAAGTAGAAATTAGCCAAGCACTCATCACTGAAGGAAGTGTGAATGGGAAGGAAGTGTGCTGACTTGGTCAATTTATCCCGCCCTAAATTAGGATAGGCGCAACAGACACCCGATACCTTTTTTGACAAAGCTAGCCACTGAAACATAATGGAAAGGGAGCATCAAGGGCCGACAAGGACATCATAATCAACTACTGAAAAATAATAACTGAACAAACCAGGTAACAACAATATTAATGACATAATAAAAGAAATGGCAAGACTAATTATATTGATAAAGAATTAACAAGCCAACAAGGTTGCAACTGAATCATACACAATAAGCTGATAAGACTGCAACTAAACTCATATATAATAATTCGACAAGGAAATAAATTAAAGCTGAGAAGACCTAACCAAGTATATCCATAAATTTTTATGAGTACTATAGCTCAACTAATTGGGAAAAGTCCCCAACGATACCAAAAATTATATGTAAAACACACAAATATAAGACCTACAAACAACCAACAGCTCCAAAAAGAGTAGAGCTTACCAATCCACAATTGAGACAATACCTTTATTGTAAAGGCCAGTCAGGACCTTTGTCTGAACCTACAATACAAATACAGCATCCCCAGGCAATGGGATGTCAGTACGAATTAAAATGTATTGATATACAAGGAAGAAAATAGAATCATAAATAGTTGCAGTAAAAAGGGTAATAGATATACCACATGAGACTGAAACTCTGATAGCCTCCATGGCCAATATCTAACCTCAAGTAATCAATTATGTATGGTATGATTGTGTAATCATACATCCTGAATACATATATATATATATATATATATATAGAGAGAGAGAGAGAGAGAGAGAGAGATAAAAATACATGAAATACCCAACCAAATGCTTGAAATGACGGTCTTTTCTAGTTGTTGACCGACATCATATTCCCAAATCCGTGGCCATTTGTACAGTATATAGAGACTTATAGGAAAATAGGCCCCCTTCCATCTGATTATAGCTTTGGTCCATGCATAACATGCCATGTATGATATGAACTTTGAATGCACATAGTAGGCCATAACAAGAACTTAGTCAATATTGGCTCATTGGTATTTTTGTTCTCATAATCTTAAAATCACTTTAATATAACATACAAATGTCTCATAAAACCTCATATTCTTTTAGAATAAACCTCAATAATTATCTCAACTTTTGAAAGGAAACTTAAACCTAAGGATGTTCAAAGAGATCTAAAAGTGCTTAATAAATCTCCTCGTGACTTAATTGAACTTTCATATGACCATTTAGGCCTATAAAATTCATAATAGACTTGAAGCTCTTAACTCGATTTCAACTTAGAAAATTAATCATTTAGGAACTCAAAGGATACTTACATGATTGCCATTATTTATAAACTACTCAAATTTGGTAACAGTGTAAGCCTGTTTAGAAGCAAGGTTATTTTACAAGTAAATAACCAAAATAGTAAGGTACTAGATTTAGTATTGATATCAATTTGTATTAACATTTTTATAAAAGCTAAAATCTTTTGACAAGAAAGAATTGTCTTAATAACCCTCTTAGATACAATAGTATAATTCTTCAATAATTAAGCCTCGCTATTATGATAGTACTTGATAATAAATATATACTTTAACCATGAAACATATTTCACAATGCTACAAGTTCAATAATCACATGATGAAAATCAAGGAATAATCAGTTGACATCCCAATGCCCTGTATATAGGGGCTTCCTAGCAATAAAGTAGTGAAAATGACTCATTTGATAATTGTGATTTATAGAATTTATGCAATATAAAAAGAGAGAGTTTTATCTTAACATACCTTAAATACAAGATTAAATAAATCGATGAGATAATTAATTTTCAATATACTATCTCAAAAGACAACATACTTTTCTCTATTGGAAATAAATGGAAGGGAAATTGCAAGAAATAGGATGACGATGCTCTTCGTGATGTATATGATGTAATATTATCATAATTACTCAACTTCACATTTTGCGTCTACCAAATTGAGAATTACTAAACTAGTTTCAATTATATAACATCTAATATTTAATATAATAGAAGGAAGAAGTTACGGAGTACATGTAATTCTTCTCAAAATTTAGTAACTATAAAAAAATGGATGGCTTTTTTAAAATTTATATTAGGTGGACTTTAAATAAAGCCACAATAAATTAACTATGTTTGTGGCTTACTTTCTTCACCTCCACGTGGTATGGAGGTGGCAACACCCAATGATAAAATTTCCCCCCATTATATATGCATTCAGGTGTTGCAAAGGCTCATGATAAAATACGTATAAATTTTTGGATATAGCATAATTAATAAAAATATGTTGAACAAAGTCTTCCACAAATAATGATAACTTATTGACATGAGAAGATTTACTATCTCCGTTAAAATATTGCTCATTTATAGAACTCTTGTAAAAATAAGTACATACACATACATATCATAACTAAGATTTTTTCATAAATAAATAAGTTATATTTGGAAGGAAATAAATATATATTTTTCATATTTTTATCAAAATATGATGTTATCAAATCACGTGGGATTCTATAACAAAACTCCCATATTTAGTCTTGTAAGCCTTCGGTATGAGACAAATGACAACAAAACACCTAAGGTTTTACATCCATCCCCTTTGGAATATTCGTCATCGAATGAAAATAAATTCTTGCAACTGTAAAGCTAGGAACACTTTAAAATTTTGACAGAGTTCCATCTCTATATGTGACTATCCAAATCTAAAATTCATAGGGTGATAGACACCATATAAATAGAACAATGTTTAAGAAAATCATTATCAAATTATCACATGATAAAAAAATATTTCTTAACAAGGAAAATCTTTCATCACTTATCCATTTCAAGTAGGCATGTATCACGTAATGTATGAACAAATATGTCATTTAGAATTTAGGTATTAAGAATGCAAGGGAACGTAATCATATAAAGTACAAGAATATGATGCAATAAAGAATGTTAGTATGATGATAGACGATGCTATGAATGTGTTACCCCCGATGAAATTACCAAAATACCCCTAGACTAAAGAACAGTCACACAACGCATCTTTCCTAACATTTTCGGTCAATCCTAGATTGGATATTACTCAGGGTGAATGATTTTATGGAACAATGGTCTTGGCTGAATTTTAGGCTAATCGAATCAAAAGATAAATTTTGGGAGCGAAGCAACAAAAATAGAGAAGTGGGCGACAGGTTCGTGTCGCGATCCTGCTGTGAATTTGGACTTAATTTTATCTTGATAATTTTCTATGGGGTTAGAATTCGATCGAAAAATTTTTGAAAAAAATGCACTATGAGGGAATAAGTCAGCGTCGCGCACTTGTTCCCCCACAGGCTAATTTTTTTGTCCATTTTTAATTTTAAGGAGGGTCATTTCTGTCTTTTTCCCACCCCTCCTATACTTAACCCATGACTGATATAGGTCATTTTTGACCGTAAAAGTGTTCCTAAATGTATTCCTAAGTATTTTACGCTAATTTAGCTTAAGAGCTATGTCTAAGGAGTGGAGAAGAGACTAGGGTTCAAAAGATTCAAGCAATATCTTGCAAGATTGATTGTCCTGTCTTCATCCTAGGTATGTAAGTCTACCCATAATGTGGATTTAGTCCATCCACGTGCCCTACATCTTTAGTTTTGTTAGTTGAGATAAGTTTCAAAGTTCCATGAATAAAGTTCTTGAATTATCTATCATTTCTATTGAGTTCGTATATAAATTTCTTTATTTTATTGTACATGGATTATTATATTCTTTGACGAGTTTCTTGAATTATGTCTTGTTTAGAGTGTGGGTTCTTGTTTGTATCCATATGAATCCTAATTGATATTTCATTATGAATTTATGCATTGATGGAGTTTTAAAGAAAGATTTGTGAACATTTTGAATTAATTAAATTATGTATTATTTTATGTTTAAAGAATGACTATTTCCATCTTCTATTGAGAAAGAGTTTGAGAATCAGTTGAGTTTGAGAAGTCTTTCAATTATTATTTTGAGCATGAGTTTGCGAAATCCCTTAATTATTAACTTGAGCATGGGTATTTTAAGTATAAATGACTTGAGCGCTATTACATTAAAACATCTATTTTGAGATTGAGGAGATAAAATTAAGTAATAAATACATTCATTGAGTTGAAATTGTATCTAATTTTAAAGTGAAGAGATAAGTTGGGTTTTGAGCTAAGTCTAAAAGGGACAAAATGAGTATTTTGAGTATTTTGCTATTACACCCCACACTCTTGAGCTCGAAATGTCTCTTATGCTTCTTAGAAGTTATCAAGTGAGTTGGATAATCTACCACACTCTCAGACAACTCTAAGGAAGGGAGAATATGCTACCCCGTGAGAGAGAAGGTTGGAAATAGAATCGTGAGAATCCAAAATGAGTTGGAGGCCAAGAAATGAGTCGTAGGACTCGATTTTCCTACATAAGCTACTAATTTAGAAGTCTTATACACTTGAACTACTTAAGTACATACCAAGCTTATGTAGCACGGATTCCATAGGATCTTAAAATAAGACGAGATTATGAACCCACGAGGAAAAGAAAAGAAGGACACATGGCAGCATAGGAAGGCGACATGTGGCAGCACCTCAACCAAATAGGTGACCCACCTTCTTGGGGTCAAGTAGGTGACAGACCTACTTGGGGGTGGACCCCACCAAGGACACGTGACAGCCCCTCATTGGTTGCATGGTTGACGTGGCCCAATAGGGCCTGGACACATGTCACGTCCTAAGGAGGTGTATATATACATGTTGGATGACTCGTAATTCATTTTCCATCTAAAATGTTCATCCAAAGAAGGGGCAAAAAAATGTGAAGAACAAAAGAATAAGGCAGCCACAGTTTTGAAGGATTAAAGGTGAGTTCTTCGATTTTGCTCCATGAATTAATTATATATAGTGTTCCTCAACCACGTGAATATATATATGTATATTAATATGTCTACGGGATCATCTCTTCAGCTTTACACCTAGAAAAGTAAGAAAGAAGAAGAGAAAAATGTTGGAGGGCAAGAAGAGGAGCTACGGGTTGGGGCTGCCAAGGTAAGCCTCCGAGTTTCATTCCATGAATTAATTATTTAAGGTATACCATGGATATATAATGGTGTTTTATAAAATAAAATTCCAATTTGGGGCAGCGTAAAAGGGACACAAATAGTCCGCCCCAATTCAGCACATAAAAACGTTTTCGAGATGCAGTTTTGGTGAGTTTTGGCCAATTTCGGGTAAGGTAATGTTTCTCCTTTCAATTTGGAATTTATGGAGTTGTTATGGAGTGTTTTACACGACCTATATGTGTCTGTAAATGTGAAAATATCATAGAAATGCTTGACATCGAAGATAATCTAAATTGGAGTCGTTGTAGTTAAATTGTCATCGAAGTAAAGTGTTGTGGTTGTGGTGTGCTATTGCAGGTGTATGGGGATTTGTTGCAGGGACTAAATGTGTTCTAAAAGGGGTGTGGGTTCTTCTGTTTTCAGACAAACGACCCCTCATTTTGTATAATTTAACATTTGCAAAATAAAGACTAGAAACCCTATTTTGATATCATAATTTTTTCAGCAAGTGGATTGGAGCTTGTGTTATGTAATGTTGCCATTTTTTATATGTATATATAATGCAGGGTGTTTTTTTTGGTTGGATGTAGTGATTAGGGATGCAATTGGAAATTTGGATAGGGCATATTATAGGGGAGGTGCTCCTCAATTTTCGTTAACGCCTTAACTAATTAAAGACCTAGTCGAGGAGACGAACAAGGACATAGGTTCCATGAATACTAATGTGCAGCTGAAGGCACTAAAAATTTTAAGGTTTTTGATACTCGCATTGCTTCCACGTTAAATAGGTTTGGAGGACGACAACGTGGACGTGATTAAGAGAAGTCCATACGAGGTATGTGAAGCTTCCTCTTGGCATATGTTGGAATAAGTATGTAAAGCTATTTTTTATTTCTTTTGGCATGTCTTAGCCTTAAGAGAATTGTATGTGAACTGAGTAGATAATTTAATTCCAGAACTGCAAGTCTGCCTTATAATCCCTGCCTACTGCTTAGTATTGGAACTCCTGCAAGAATTGAGTGTTACCTGTAGGGCTTCTACGTTTTAAAAAGTATTGTATGGAAAGCTAACTGTCCTTTCTCTTGATAGGTACTTGGTATGAAAAAATGATTATGATGCCATAATTTCTCACCGAGCCCTATGATGGGTCGCATACAAAATATGTGTGTGATGATCACCTGAAGGAAAGTATAGACTACACCGAGCTTATTCTCTTTCTTTTTGGAATGTCTTAGTTGTAGGTTAGATATGATATGAGTCTGGGGTTATTCCATTCTTAAACATCTCCTATTTACTTCTGAATACTGAACTCTTATAGTAGTTGAGCTATCTCCCTGGAAACTTCTATGTATTAAGGAGATAATGAATATACCAGCTCCAAGCCTTAAAGACTATATGGTACTAAGTGTTTCTGATTCAATAAACAATTTGGCCCTATATTAATACATGTCTAGGGTCCCCGAGATTACAATTGAGAACATAATGGCATTTTAAGGACACTCAAGATGACTACACTACTACTTGGGTCCTCAGGCAAAAGCTTAACTTTCTTATTCTGTCGAGTTTCTGATAATGATTTAAATTGTATGTGGTTAATCATTACTCTACTCATGTATACTATAACACTTTTTCTTCGAGTCCCGGGCCGGTTATCAGATTCATTCTCAATTATATTGTATTGTCCAACTCCCCTCACTCGAGGACCGGGTTACGTATGTATATATATGATGATGTCTTGTAATAAGGTGATGATGGCACTGGGTCTATGATGGTTTTATAAATGTATTCACCGGATCCCTGATAGGGCCGACTATATGGTATAAATTGAACATGCATGTTTTTATGATTTATAGAGTACAGATATCGAGGTTTCTTTTACGATATATTTGTCCCCTACTTACCTGTCCCAGTTATACTATATTATGTTTTACATACTCAGTACATATATCGTGTTGACCTCCTTTTCTTCGGGGGGGAGGGGGGCTGCATTTTATGCCCGCAGGTATAAATACAGGTTTTGGGAGTCCATCAGCTTAGGATCCCGCTCAGCTCATATAGAAGAGGCTCCATTATATCAGAGCCTAGTTTTTGGTACTGACCACTGATGTATAAAATTATTTTATCTATTCAGGGGTACGATGGTGGCCCTGTCCTGCCATATGTTATCGTTAATATTTGTAAAGGTCTTCAGATATGTATATGTGGGTTGGATATGTTAGTTTGGTTTAGCTGGGTCTACATGATGTATGGTATATGTTATTATGTTATAGAAGCCTTGTAGGCTTGCGTGCCCTTTTATTATGTGATACAAATAAAAGAGGCTACAGGTTTATGAAAATGTTATCACCCAATAGGGTTATGTTGTATAGTATTGTGTTATTTACAATTCAACTTGGACACTTCAGATAAACATGTATACCGGGGTCCAAGTCGGACCCCAGTCTCAGCCTATGGGGTTGGGTCATGATAGAAGAGATATCAGAGCAGTTCATCCTTGGATTGTCTACAGACTGTGTCTAGTAGAGTCTTGGTTATCGATGTGTTGCACGACATATCTATAAATAGGAAGTTACAGGATGTTTAGGTTGTTACTTATATTTCATAGCTGAGATTGTGCTATAGATCTGAGTCATAGGAATATCCCTTATATTAACCTTAGATCTTAACAGAAGGACGACATCAACAGAAGGAAGTAACTAAAAACATGGGAAGCTACGAAGCATGCAGGTAAGTAAACAAATTGGGAGATATCTGTTGGGTAAGGCATTGACATATGGTTGAAATGTAAAGGCGAAACATGAAAGGAAAGTAGACAAGGGAGGGAAACAAATGTTGTTCAAAGTTGGAAATATGAGGTAAGTCCATTAATTTCATACTATGGTTGATATTGAAGGCCCTGTGTGGCTGCGCTATGAGATGATATTGGAAGCCCTGTGTGGCTGTGATATAATATGAATATATATATGTGTTGGCACTGTGAGGCATTGTTGGTATTTTCTGCCTGCAGGTTTGGGATAAGTAAGAAATAGAGAGGAAACTCTATCGAAATTTTCCCAGAACAAGAAAAGGGAATGAAACATAGACTTTTAGCATGCCCTGAAAGTTGATACCAAGTACCCCTGCTATGTTTAACTAAAGCTGTAAGAGGTACCCTTCAGGTCATCGATGAGGGGCACCCTTTTTACTTGGAGAATTTTATTTTGAAGAAACAAAAGCCTATCTGAGTAGTAAAGTTCAGACTATGGTACATCCAGCCGTATTTATGCCGTAGGACCAAAAAAAAGAAAAAAAAGCTCAGGTTGAAGGGTAAGATGTCCAGCAATTGAGTTTCACTTTTCTGGAAAAGTACCAAGCCCCCAACTCTTAGTTGAGAATTAGATAAGTTGTTCATAACTCGAGGATAAACCTAGGGGGAGATCATATGGGTCCTGTGATTTTTAAGAGATTCTAGTTTCTTCTAACGATGGTTGGAAAATGGTTTATGATAATAACTTATTAATTCTCCACCAACTAATTGGAACATGAGATGCTAACACAAGCACCCCAGATTGATGTTATGAATTGAATATGAGTATGAACTAAAAGAGAGATACATAAGTATGAGTTTAAAGGTATAGTATAACAATGCAGGGATAAAGTAGAACCGTTACTAAGGCACACTTGGTATATGTCTGTCGACTAAGTTAAAAGCCTACATTGGATATATAGTAAGGGTAAGGGCCATAAGGTATAAAGGAGTAATGCACATAAACAATGTTGCCCTTAAAATAACGGAACTCTTAAGAGACAAAGACGACAAACTTAAGGAGTAAATGGCGTAGCTTCAATTCATCCCAAGAAACAAAGGATATAGATTATGATAAAGCCACTACTCCAAGAGAACCTTGGATAATCATTATCGGAATATAATTGTTGTCTAGTCAAAAGTTGCAATGACTACCAGTGGGTATTAACCTTTCATAAGGAAAAGTAGAGGGTGGCCTTGGATGAGTTGTTTCCTAGATCACATTATTCAAGTACCGATTAGTATATGAGACATCACATTAGATAAGGAAAGGTTCTTGTTGCTTCGTAGTTCAACCAAGGCTACGTACGTGGATAATCAGGTTGTAAAATATATAGAAAAATAGGGATAGGATACAGTACCATGAATATATGGGGAAAGAGATCGGACGGATTTGAGACTGGACATAGAGATATAGAATAAGGTATCAGGAGATAAAGGTATAAGTACCCTCTAAAGGGGGGAAGTCAGTAAGAAAAGTTGCAAGGGTAAGGCAGAGGCAATTAATGTGATAGCATATTTAAGATGGATGTACAAACTTCAATAAGATTCCTTGCTAAACCAAGTTAGGGAGGTCTCGAAGTCACGAATAATTGGATAGAATTCAGAATGCTATGTAAGGTAGTATTAAGAAGTTTTAACAAGACATTGAACGACATCATGGGACAAGCAAGTTTCAATATGAGTAAGATATGTATAGTAGAATGAGCCAGGAGACATAAGGACTACGTCTACCTTCTAGAAGTTGCATTAGAATGGTATTGTAACCTACGGATATATATGTATAAGCATCAGGCTAAGTGAATAAGTACATTATAAAGGAAATATGGGCTTAATAATGACAAGGCAATTATGATAGTTTGGATACCCCACCAAAGGCTATGAAGATAGGTAAGTAAAACTGTTGAGATGAAATCAGTAGCACGGGCAAGGTAAGACGTGGTCACAGTTGGACCAAAGGTCTATCCTGATACTGATTATAGGATGATGGGGAAAATGACAGGGGAAAATCACATTAAGGTGAGCACCCTCTCGTATTCTCGTAAAAGTAAAGGATAACGCGGGATGACTTATTTAAAGTATTACAAGCTGGGACAAGTTGGAATAAGGAAATCGTGAAATGATTAAACCAAGAGGAGCATCACTAACTGGTAGCCAAAAGATAGCAAACTTATATGTCAAATTCCTTCAAAACTATATCAAGTAATGATAGAAGGAGCACAAAACGGCTATGAAAGCTAACTCTGAGGATGGACAAAAAATAAAACCAAAAAGGGTGAGTGCCAGCTAAAGTTTTAAAAGGAATCAAGAAGGACTATTTGAGACTAAGGAGTCCTAAATTATCAACATCACTATGGACCTATTTTATACTCTGTGAGAATAGGGTACCATATGGGTTATTGTTAGTAGGCTAATAAATTAGCCTATTTGCTTTCAAACGAAACCACTTATGCAGCTGAAACTAGGTGAAGTTATAGGTTAAGGAGGTAATAACACTCCATCAGCTTTCCCCATCTATTGTCTCAGGTTGAAGGACTTAAATTATGATTAACATCTGGAGATCAGTCCAAGAAGAAATCAGGAACACAGGTAGGTCTTAGTACGACAGTTTTCCCTCGAGCTGCTAAATAGACTGAGCTTACTATCAAACACTAGAAGATATATTGAGAGCCTATGTGGTTGGCTTCAAGAGTAACTATTATAACCGTTTACCACTTATTGAGATCGCCTACAAGAATGGCTACCATTCCAGCATCCAAACGACCCCCTAAAAGACATTGTTTGGTAGAATGTGTAAGTCCCCTTATTGAGGCAAAGACTAAAAGACCCCAACATGATTGAGCAAGTTATTAACTAGTAGCCTAGAATCAGTAATATGATATACAAATAATCGACATAGACATGTAGAGGTCTAATGGATGACTAGGTGTTCATAACAGGGTTACCCAGGAAGGAAGTAATAAGATTCGGCGAGAAAAGGAAACTTAGCCCAAAATACATTGGATCTTGTCAAGTTGCTCGTAAGGTGGACAAAGTTGCCGGTAAGTTGAGCTTACCACCAGATTGAAAAACTATACGCCCAGTCCATCAGATAGGGATGCTTCACAAGGGTACTGGTGAGACACCTAGAGTAGGTCCCATAGATGATGTTCAGGAAATGGAATCCTACGAGGAACAACCTATCTCCATCTTAGATCGGCAAATTAAAAGGTTGCAAACTAGGATGGGACTTCCATCAAGGTATGATGGCAAAATGAAAACCAGAAAGGGGATGACCTGGGGAGTCAAAAAAGAGAAGAGGAATGGAGAAGATATCCGTACTTATTCCAAATATACAAAGGTAGTCTAAACCCCTAAACGGAGTGAGAAACAACGATTATACAGAACCCCTGAAATCCTTGTAAAACCCTATGAGGCAAGTTAACATTCGAGGATAAACGTTCTAAAGGGAGAAAGGATTGTACACCCCACACTCTTTAGCTTAGAATGTTTCTTAAGCTTCTTAGAAGTTATCAAGTGAGTTGGATAATCTACAACACTATAAGATGACTCTAATAAAGGGAGAATGTGATACCCCGTGAGAGGGAAGGTTGGAAATAGAATCATGAGAATCCGGAATGAGTTAGAGGCCAAGAAATGAGTCGTAGGACTCGAGTTGCCTACGTAAGATACTAATTTAGAAGTATTACACACTTGAGATACATAAGTACATACCAATCTTACGTAGCATGGATTACATAGGCTCTTAAAATAAGATGAGATTACGAACCCACAAGGAAGAGAAGAGAAGGACACGTGGCAGCCTAGGAAGGCAACACATGGCAGAACCTCAAGCAAGCAGTTGACCCACCTGCTTAGGGTAAATTAGTTGAATCACCTACTTGGGGGTGGGCCCCACCAAGGACACGTGGCATCCCCTCATTGGTTGTATGGTTGATGTGGCCCAATAGGGGCTGGACACATGTCACCCTATGGGGATAACATGTGTAACCTCCTAAGGAGGTGTATATATACATGTTGGCTGATTCTTAATTCATTTTCCATTTAAAATGTTTGTCCAAAGAAGAGGAAAAAATGTGAAGATCAAAAGAACAAGGCAGCCATGGTTTTGAAGGATTAAAGGTGAGTTCTTCGATTTTTCTCTGTGAATTAATTATCTACGGTGTTCCTAAACCACATGAATATATATATATGTATCTTACGATGTCTACAGGATCATCTCTTTATCTTTATGCCTAGAAAAGTAAGAAAGAAGAAGAGAAAAACGTTGGAGGGAAAGAAGAAGAGCTACGAGTTGGGGCTGCCAAGGTAAGCCTCAGATTTTAGTTCCATGAATTAATTATTTAAGTTATACCATGGTTATATAATTGTATTTTATAACATAAAATTCCAATTTGGGACAGCATAAAAGGGACAAAAACAGTCCGCCCCAATTCAGCACATCAAGAAGTTTCTGAGATGCAGTTTTGGCGAGTTTTGGCCAATTTCGGGTAAGGTAAGGTTTCTCCTTTCAATTTGGAATTTATGGTGTTGTTATGGAGTTTGTTACACTCCCTATATTTTGTTGGAAATGTGAAAATGTCATAGAAATACTTGACGTCGAAGACAATCTAAATTGTAGTCGTTGTAGTTAAATTGTCGTCGAAGTAAAGTGTTGTGCTTGTGGTGTGCTGTGGCAGGTATGTGGGGGTTTGTTGCAGGGACGAAATTTTTTCTAAACGTGGTGTGGGTTCTGCATTTTTCAGCCACACAACCCCTCATTTTGTATAATTAAAGTCTTTGCGAAATAAAGACTAGAAACCCTATTTTGGTATAGTAATTTTCAACAAGTGGTTTGGAGCTTGTGTTGTGTAATGGTACTATTTTTTATGTGTATATATGCTGCAGGGTGTTGTTTTTTGTTGGATGTAGTGATTAGGGATGCAATTGGAAATTTGGATAGGGCATATTATAGGGGAGGTGCTGCTCAATTTTCGTTAACGCCTTAACTAATTAATGACCTAGTCGAGGAGACGAACAAGGACATAGGTTCCATGAATACTAATGTGCAGCTGAAGGCACTAAAAATTTTAAGGTTTTTGATACTCGCATTGCTTCCACGTTAAATAGGTTTGGAGGACGACAACGTGGATGTGAATAAGAGAAGTCCATATGAGATATGTGAAGCTTTCTCTTGGCATATGTTGGAATAAGTATGTAAACCTATTTTTTATTACTTTTGGCATGTCTTAGCCTTAAGAGAATTGTATGTGAACTGAGTAGATAATTTAATTCCAGAACTGCAAGTCTGCCTTATAATCTTTGCCTACTGCTTAGTATTGGAACTCCTGCAAGAATTGAGTGTTACCTGTAGGGCTTCTACGTTTTAAAAAGTATTGTATGGAAAGCTACCTGTCCTTTCTCTTGATAGGTACTTGGTATGAAAATAAGATTACGAAGCCATAATTTCTCACCGTGCCCTATGATGGGTCGCATACAAAATATGTGTGTGATGATCACCTGAAGGAAAGTATAGACTACATAAAGCCTATTCTCTTTCTTTTTGTAATGTCTTAGTTGTAGGTTAGATATGATATGAGTCTGGGTTTATTCCATTCTTAAACATCTCCTATTTACTTCTGAATACTGAACTCTTATAGTAGTTGAGCTATCTCCCTAGAAACTTCTATGTATTAAGGAGATAATGAATATACCATCTCCAAGCCTTAAAGACTATATGGTACTAAGTGTTTCTGATTCAATAAACAATTTGGCCCTATATTAATACATGTCTAGGGTCCCCGAGATTACAATTGAGAACATAATGGCATTTTAAGGACACTCAAGATGACTACACTACTACACGGGTCCTCAGACAAAACCTTAACTTTCTTATTTTGTCGAGTTTTTGATAATGATTTAAATTGCATGTGGTTACTCACTACTCTACTTATGTATACTGTAACACTTCTTCTTCGAGTCGCGGGCCGGTTATCAGATTCATTCTCAATTCCATTGCATTGTCCAATGCCCCTCACCAAAGGGCTGGGTTACATATGTATATATATGATGATGTCTTGTAATAAGGTGATGATGGAACTAGGTCTATGATGGTTTTACAAATGTATTCACCGGATACCTGATAGGGCCGGCTATATGGTATAATTTGAACATGCATGTTTTTATGATTTACAGAGTACAGTTATCGAGGTTTCTTTTATGATATATTTGTCCCCTACTTACCTATCCCAGTTATGCTATGTTATATTTTACATACATAGTACATATGTCGTATTGACCTCCCTTTCTTTGAGGGAGAGGGGGATGCGTTTTATGCCCAAAGGTATAAATACATATTTTGGGAGTCCATCAGCTTAGGATCCTGCTCAGCTCAGCTGGAAGAGGATCCATTGTATCAGAGCCTAGTTTTTGGTATTGACCACTGATGTATAAAATTATTTTGTCTATTCAGGGGTACGATAGAGGCCCTGTCCTGCCATATGTTGTCGTTAATATTTGTAGAGGTCTTTAGATATATATATGTGAGCTGTATATGTTAGTTTTGTTTAGTTGGGTCTACATGATGTATGGTATATGTTATTATGTTATATAAGCCTTGTCGGCTTGCGTGCCCTTTTGATGATGTGATACAAATGAAAGAAGCTACATGTTTATGAAAATGTTATCACCCAATAGGATTATGTTGCATAGTATTGTGTTATTTACAGTTCGACTTGGCCACAGCTAATAAACATGTATACGGGGGTCCAGGTCGGACCCTAGTCGCAACCTACGGGATTGGGTCGTGATAGAAGAGGTATCAGAGCAGTTCATCCTTGGATTGTCTGCCGACTGTGTCTAGTTGAGTCTTGGTTATCGATGTGTTACGCGCCATATCTATAAATGTTGTTCAAAGTTGGAAATATGAGGTAAGTCCATTAATTTCATACTATGGTTGATATTGAAGGCCCTGTGTGGCTGCGATATGAGATGATATTGGAACCACTGTGTGGCTGTTATATAATATGATTATATATATGTGTTGGCACTGTGAGGCATTGTTGGTATTTTCTGCCTTCAGGTTTGGGATAAGTAAGAAATAGAGAGGAAACTCTGCCGAAATTTTCCCAGAACAAGAAAAGGGAATGAAACATAGACTTTTAGCATTCCTTAAAAGTTGATACCAAGTACTCCTACTATGTTTAACTAAATCCGTAAGAGGTACCCTTCAGGTCGTCGATAAGGGGCACCCTTTTTACTTGGAGAATTTTATTTCGGAGAAACAGAAGCCTATATGAGCAGTAAATTTCAGACTATGGTACCTCCATCCGTATTTGTGCCATAGGACCAAAAAGAAGAAAAAAAAAGCTCAAGTTGAAGGGTAAGATGTCCAGCAATTGAGTTTCACTTTTCTGGAAAAGTACCAAGCCCCCAACTCTTAGTTGAAAATTAGATAAGTTGTTCATAACTCGAGGATAAACCTAGGGGGAGACCATATGGATCCTGTGATTTTTAAGAGATTCTAGTTTCTTCCAACGATGGTTGGAAAATGGTTTATGATAATAACTTATTAATTCTCCACCAACTAATTGGAACATGAAATGCTAACACAAGCACCCCAGAGTGATGTTATGAATTGAATATGAGTATGAATTAAAAGGAAGATACATAAGTATGAGTTTAACGGTATAGTACAACAATGCAGGGATAAAGTAGAACCGTTAGTAAGGCACACTTAGTATATGTCTATCGACTAAGTTAAAAGCCTATGTTGGATATACAGTAAGGGTAAGGGCCATAAGGTATAAATGAGTAATGCACGTACACAACGTTGCCCTTAAAATTACGAAACTCTTAAGAGACAAAGACAACAAACTTAAGGAGTAAATGGCGTAGCTTCAATTCATCTCAAGAAACAAAGGAAATAGATTATGATAAAGCCACTACTCCAAGAGAAACTTGGATAATCATTGTCGGAATATAATTATTGTCTTGTCAAAAGTTGCAACGACTACCAGTGGGTATTAACCTTTCATAAGGAAAAGTAGAGGGTGGCCTTGGATGAGTTGTTTCTTGGATCACATTATTTAAGTACCGATTAGTAGATGAGACATCACATTAGATAAGGAAAGGTTCTCGTCGCTTCGTAGTTCAGCCAAGGCTCTATACGTGGATAATTAGGTTATAAAATATGCAGAAAAATGGTGATAGGATACAGTACTAGGCAGAATGGGGAAAGAGATCGAACGGATTTGAGACTGGACATAGAGATGTAGAACAAGGTATCAGCAGATAAAGGTATAAGTACCCTCTAAAGGGGGGAAGTCAGTAAGAAAAGTTGCAAGGGTAAGGCGGACTCAATTAATGTGATAGCATATTTAAGATGGATATATAAACTTCAATACGATTCCTTGCTCAACCAAGTTAGGGAGCTTTGGAAGTCACCAATAATTGGATAAAATTCAGAATGCTATGTAAAGAAGTGTTAAGAAGTTTTAACAAGACATTGAACGACATCATGCAAGACTAAAAGCCAACATGATTGGTACAGAGTTGATTGCAAATTATGTTGTGGTAGATAAATAAAGGAAGAAAAAAGGAATAGAAAGCCTCCTATGGTAGGAGATGAGAAGAGTATAAAGTAAATAAGGGAAAAGAAAGAAGTATAATAAAATGGGACAAGCAAGTTTCAATATGAGTAAGATATGTATATTAGAATGAACCAGGAGACAGAAGGACTACGTCTACCTCCTACAAGTTGCATCAGAATGGTGGTGTAACCTACAGATATGTATGTATAAGCATCAGGCTAAGTGAATAAGTATATTATAAAAGAAATAAGGGCTTAATAATGACAAGGCAATTATGATATTTTGGATACCCCACCAAAGGCTATAAAGATAGGTAAGCCAAACTGTTGGGATGAAATTAGTACCACGAGCAAGGTAAGGCGTGGTCACGATTGGACCAAAGGTCTATCCCGATACTTATTGTAGGATAAGGGGGAAAATGATAAGGTAAAACACGAGGCCTAGTGAGACAATGCTAAGGTATTTCTCGGATTAAGGTGACCACCCTCTCGTATTCTCGTAAAAGTAAAGGATAATGCGAGATGACGAATTTAAAGTGTTACAAGCTAGGCCAAGTTGGAATTAGGAAATCGTGAAATGATTAAACCAAAAGGAGCAGAACTAACTGGTTACCAAAAGATAGCAAACTTATAAGTCAAATTCCTTAGGAACTATATCAAGTAATGATAGACGGAGCATAGAACGACTATGAAAGCCAACTCTGAGGATGGAAAAAAAGCAAAACCAAAAGGGGTGAGTGCTAGTTAATGTTTTGAACAGAGTCGAGAAGGACTATACGAGACTAAGGAGTCCCAAATTATCAACGTCACTATGGACCTATTTTATACTCTGTGAGAGTAGGGTAATGGGTTATTATTAGTAGGCTAATGAATCAGCCCATTTGCTTTCAAACGAAACCACTTATGCAGCTGAAACTAGGTGAAGTTGTAGGTTAAGGAGGTAGTAGCACTCCATGAGGTTTCCCCAACTATTATATCAGGTAGAAGGACTTCAATTATGATTAACCTAGATATAAGTCTAATTAGAGATCGAGAAAAAAGCTAGGTCTTAGTACCACAGTTTTCCCTTGAGTTGCTAAATAGACTGAGCTTACTATCAAATGCTAGAAGATATATTGTAAGCCTGTGTGGTTGGATTCAAGAGGAATTAGGATGACCATCTACCACTTATTGATATCGCCTATAAGAATGGCTACCATTCCAGTATCCAGACAACCCCCTACAAGATATTGTTTGGTAGAATGTGTAAGTCCCCCTATTGAGGCAAAGACTAAAAGACCCCAACATGATTGAGCAAGTTATTGACTAGCAGCTAGAATCGGTAATATGATATACAGATAATCAACATCGACATGCAGAGGTCTAATGGATGACTAGGGGTTTGTAATAGGGTCACCCAAAAAGAAGTAATAAGATTCAGCAAAAAAAGGAAACTTAGCCCAAAATACATTAGATCTTGTCAAGTTGCTCGTAAGGTGGGCAAAGTTGCCGGTAAGTTGAGCTTACCACTTGATTGGAAAACTATATGCCCAGTCCATAAGATAGGGATGCTTTACAAGGGTACTGGTGAGCCACCTAGAGTAGGTCCCATAGATGATGTTCAGGAAATGGAATCCTACGAGGAACAACCTATCTCCATCTTAGATCGGCAAATTAAAAGGTTGCAAACTAGGATGGGACTTCCATCAAGGTATGATGGCAAAATGAAAACCAGAAAGGGGATGACCTGGGAAGTCAAAAAAGAGAAGAGGAATGGAGAAGATATCCGTACTTATTCCATATATACAAAGGTAGTCTAAACCCCTAAATGGAGTGAGAAACGACGGTTATACAGAACCCCCAAAATCCTTATGAAACACTATGAGGTAAGTTAACATTTGAGGATGAATGTTCTAAAGCGGGGAAGGATGTTACACCCCACACTGTTGAGCTCAGAATGTTTCTTAAGCTTCTTAGAAGTTATCAAGTGAGTCGTATAATCTACCACACTATAAGATGACTCTAAGGAAGGGAGAATATGATACCGCGTGAGAGGGAAGGTTGGAAATAGAATCACGAGAATCCAGAATGAGTTGGAGGAGAAGAAATGAGTCGTAGGACTCAATTTTCCTACATAAGTTACTAATTTGGAAGTCTTATACACTTGACCTACCTAAGGACATACCAATCTTACGTAGCACGGGTTACATAGGCTCTTAAAATAAGACAAGATTACGAACCCACGAGGAAGAGAAGAGAAGGACACGTGGAATCCTAGGAAGGCGACACTTGGCAGCACCTCAATCAAGAAGGTGACCCACCTACTTGGGGGTGGTGCCCACCAAGGACACATGGCAGCCCCTCATTAGTTGCATGGTTGACGTGGCCCAATAGGAGCTGGACACGTGTCACCCTATGGGGATGATATGTTTCACCTCCTAAGGAGATGTATATATACATGTTTTCTGACTCTTAATTCATTTTCCATCTAAAATGTTCATCCAAAGAAGAGGAAAAAAACATGAAGAACAAAAGAACAAGGCAGCCATGGTTTTGAAGGATTAAAGGTGAGTTCTTCAATTTTTCTCCATGAATTAATTATGTACGTTATTACTCAACCATGTGAAGATATATATATGTATCTTACTATGTATATGGGATCATCTCTTCAGCTTTACACCTAGAAAAGTAAGAAAGAAGAAGAGAAAAACATTGGACGACAAGAAGAGGAGCTACGGGTTGGGGCTGCCAAGGTAAGCCTCCGATTTTTATTCCATGAATTAATTATTTAAGTTATACCATGGTTATATAATGGTGTTTTATAACATAAAATTCAAATTTGGGGCAGAAACAAAGGGACACAAACAGTCCGCCCCAATTCAGCACATCAAGAAGTTTTCGAGATGCAGTTTTGGCGAGTTTTGGCCATTTTTGGGTAAGGTAAGGTTTCTCCTTTCAATTTGGAATTTATGGTGTTGTTATGGAGTGTGTTAAACGCCCTATATGTTGCTGTAAATGTGAACATATCATAGAAATACTTGACGTCGAAGATAATCTAAATTGGAGTCGTTGTAGTTAAATTGTCGTCGAAGTAAAGTATTGTGCTTGTGGTGTGTTGTTGCAGGTGTGTGGGGTTTTTTTTGCAGGGACTAAATGTTTTCTAAAAAGGGTGTGGGTTCTTATGTTTTGAGCCACACGAACCCTTATTTTGTATAATTAAACTCTTTGTGAAATAAAGACTAGAAACCCTATTTTGATATCATAATTTTCAGCAAGTGGTTTGGAGCTTGTGTTGTGTAATATTGCCATTTTTTATGTGTATATATGCTACAGGGTGTTGTTTTTGGTTGAATTTAGTGATTAGGCATGTAATTGGAAATTTGGATAGGGCATATTATAGGGGAGGTGCTGCCCAATTTTCGTTAACGCCTTAACTAATTAAAGACCTAGTCGAGAAGACGAACAAGGACATAGGTTCCATGAATACTAAGGTGCAACTGAAGGCAATAAAAAGTTTAAGGTTGTTGATACTCGCATTGCTTCCATGTTCAATAGGTTTGGAGTACGACAACATGGACATGATTAAGAGAAGTCCATACGAGGTATGTGAAGCTTCCTCTTGGCATGTGTTGGAATAAGTATGTAAAGCTATTTTTCATTCCTTTTGGCATGTCTTAGCCTTAAGTGAATTGTATGTGTACTGAGGGGATAATTCCATTCTCAAAACTCCAAGTATGCCTTATAATCCCTGCCCACTGCTTAGTATTGGAACTCCTACAAGAATTGAGTGTTACCTGTAGGGCTTTTACATGTTAAAAAGTATTATGTGGAAAGCTACCTCTCCTTTATCTTGATAGGTACTTTGCATGAAAAGAAGATTATGATGCCATAATTACTCACCGAGCCCTATGATGGGTCGCATACAAAATATGTGTATGATGATCACCTGAAGGAAAGTACAGACTACATAGATATTATTCTCTTTCTTTTTGGAATGTCTTAGTTGTAGGTTAGATATGATATGCGATCCGGGTGATTCCATTCTTGGGCATCTCTTATTTACTTCTGAATACTGAACTGTTATAGTAGTTGAGCTATCTCCCTGGAAACTTCTATGTATTAAGGAGATAATGAATGTACCAGCTCCAAGCCTTAAAGACTATATGGTACTAAGTGTTTTTGATTCCATAAACAATTTGGCCCTATGTTAATACATGTCTAGGTTCCCCGAGATTATAATTGATATAGCTATAATTGCATTTTGGGGACACTCGAGATGACTACACTACTACTCGGGTCCTCAGGCAAAAGCTTAACTTTGTTATTCTGTCGAGTCTCTGATAATGATTTAAATTGTATATGGTTACTCACTACTCTACTCGTGTATACATTAACACTTCTTCTTCAAGTCCCGAGCCAGTTATTAGATTCATTCTCAATTCCATTGCATTATCCAATGCCCCTCACCAGAGGGATGGGTTACGTATGTATATATATGATGATGTCTTGTAATAAGGTGGTGATAGCACTGGGTCTATGATAGTTTTACAGATGTATTCACCAGATCCCTGATAGGTCCGGCTATATGATATAATTTGAACATGCATATTTTTATGATTTACAGAGTACATGTATCGAGGTTTCTTTTACGATATATTTATCCCTTGCTTCCCTTTCCCAGTTATGCTATGTTATGTTTTACATACTCAGTACATGTGTCATATTGACCCCTTTTCTTTGGGGGGGCTACATTTTATGCCCGTAGGTACAGATACAGGTTTTGGGAGTTCGTCAGCTTAGGATCCTGCTCAGATCAGGTGGAAGAGTCTTCATTGTATCCGAGCCTAGTTTTTGGTACTGAACGCTGATGTATAAAATTATTTTGTCTATTCAGGGGTCCGACGGGGGCCCTGTCCCGCCATATATTGTCATTAATATTCGTAGAGGTCTACATATATATATATGTAGGTTGTATATGTCAGTTTGGTTCAGCTGGGTCTACATGATGTATGGTATATGTTATTATGTTATAGCAGCCTTGTTGGCTTGCGTGCCTTTTCATGATGTGATACAAATGAAAATAGCTACAGGTTTATGAAAATGTTATCACCCAATAGGGTTATGTTGCATAGTATTGTGTTATTTATAGTTCGACTAGGCCACAATTGATAAACATATATGCGAGGGTCCAGGTCGGACCCCAGTTGCGGTCTATGGGGTTGGGTCGTGACATTACTCACTTAATGTATATGAGCATAATAGAGTACTTTGGGAGTAGTATTGAGCACCGATATGGGGTGAGCAAATAAACTATGTAGACAATATAGAATAGAGGCCAAGCCTCTCTTATCCCAAAAGAGGACTTTTATATTAGATCCATGAGGTTGATCATCCTTTACCCTAAAAACTATTGGAAGGTTGCAACAATGATAACTCATAAGAGTTGTATCATCACTATCTAATAAGTGATGGTTTTTGGTTACAGAACCTCCCACAGAGTCAATTATCATACTTTCATATATTGAGTTATCTCTCTTATTGCATATTATTTAAAGAATTATATTATTCTACTTCATTCTTCATTGAGTTGAGCTATTTTCAAAGTTGAGTCATATGAGTTGAATTAAGTATCTTGAGTAAGTTTCCTTTTAGCCATTTTACATACTCGTATATTTCATTTACTAACGCCATTTTGCATGCATTTTTGTATGATCCATCTACAGTTGATAGAGGTCTTCAGCAGGTTCACCGTTGAAGACTAAACCCTATCAAGCTTTTGGTGAGGCCTCCTTTTAACAAGAGGACTTTAGTTATATTTCTTACGTTCATTTTCCTTTCGATTGTCAGTTGAGGTAGCCTTGGACTTGTCTTGGTACCTCTCTAGTATTGAGTTAGAGGTTTCATGGACTAAGTCAGATGGATTTGTTACAAAGCTTGATTTAAAAACTATATTTCAGTATTGAGTACGTGACATTGAGTCCCTTTATCCTAGAGGAATTTTCAGCATATTATTTCATTGCTCATGATAGTTGAGTGCCCTCTGAATTTATTTATCTGTTGAATTATGTTGAAATTTCCTCTTAGAGTTTGGATGCTTGATTGGAACAAAGTGTTTACTTAGGGACCAACAATGGTCTTTGAGTGCCGGCCACATCTAGGGTGCCCACTCGAGGCATGATAAACGTGGTATCAGAGCATAGAGTTCAAGAGTACTAGGGTATGTATGGAGTCGTTTCTAGTAGAGTCTTACTTATGGATGTATCATGAATGACACATATAATTAGGAGGCTACAAGACATTAGGTAATTGTTTCACTTATACTCTGAGTTCGTGCTATAGAGTTTAACTCTAATGGTTCTTTCATAATTCGTGTGTTATACGTTTGAAGATAATGCCTCCAAAATGTATCATCTATCAGAGAAATATTGCAAACCTTAAGGTCCCACATATCTAGATAGCCCTACCATCTGGAGTGAGGACTACGGTCAATCTATAAGGTCTACCTAGAAACCCTAGGGTATGCTAGTCAGCCAGCTCCTACTTCCAAAGCTGAGTTCATAGGTACCATTACTATGCTCACCTAATTTATAACTAGCCATAGAGGTAACCACAATTAAGTAGCTCCCAAATCTAGCTCCTAAGAGATAATAACTTCAATGAGAATCTAAATCATTTTGAGAATGAACCCACTAGTCTTTATGGGTTCTAAGGTTGAAGAGGACGCTCAGAATTTCAGTGATTTGATATGGAAAATATTGAGAGCTATTCATGCTACTGAGATTGAGGGGGTTGAGTTGGTTTCCTATCAGCTTAAGGATATTGCTAATGTTTGGTATAACTAGTCAGAAGAAGGAAGGGATCAGGATGCTGAGCCTACCACTTGGAATGAGTTCGAGGGCGCTTTTCTTGACCATTTCTTTCCCAGGGAGTTGAGAGAGACAAAGGAAGAGGAGTTCATGAACTTTAAGCAAGAAAGGATGACCGTGAATGAGTATGGTCTCAAATTCATACAGTTGTCGAGAGATTCTCTGGAGGCAATTCCCAATGTGAAGGCCAAGATGAGGAAATTTGTGTGAGGTTTGGGATGGCATGTGAAGAAGGAGTGTCATGCGGACATGTTAATTTCGGATATAGATGCCTCCAGGATCATAGGGTATGCCTAAAAGGATAAGCATAATAGGAAAAAGGATAGAGAAGAACAACAAAGTAAGAAGGCAAAGTCCATAGGGCGTAAGCTTGGCCAACAAAAGCAAAGTTATAGTAATAGATCATTCTTTTAGAAGAAGTAATCCGACTATGCCCTGTCATCAGCAGTACACCTGCACCCAATAATAGATATAATCAGAAATTATAAAGTCACCAGAATTTCAAAGCTCAGGTGTCCCAATCCCATTGAAGTGTGGCTCAAGGACCTATGGGAAATCTGCCCTGCAATTAATGTGGCAGACGCTATTTGGAAGACTGGAGAGAGGGTAATAGAAGTTGCAATAACTATAGTAAGGAAGGGAACTACTACAGGTACAAGCGGAGGTCCAAACCACCTATATGCTATGGCTAATCGCCAGGATCAGGAGAACTCGCCAGATATTGTCACTAGTATACTTCGAGTCTCTTCTAATTATTGTTATGCCTTGTTGGATCTATGTGTCACCATGTCTTTGTAGCCCCTTATGTGGCTAACCAGTTTGATAAAACCTCTAAGTCTCTTCTTGAGCCTTTTAGTGTATCTACTCCTATTGGTTTGTTTATCATAGCTAAGAGGGTCTATAGAAATTTTATTGTGTCAATCTATCATAAGGATATCATGGATAACTCAGTTGAGTTAGACATGGTTGATTTTGATATGATCCTTGGCATGGACTGACTTTATGCTTGTTATGCCTCTTATCATTATAAAACTCGAGTCGTTGACTTCAGTTTCTCGAATGAACCTGTCTTAAAGTGGAAAGGTAGTCTTGCTGTGCCAAAGGGTAAATTTATATTGTATCTTAGAGCTAGAAAGTTGATCTCTAGAGGGTTTATTTATTACATCGTTAGAGTCAAATATGATAGTGTGTCCTTTACTCTTGAGTCAGTCTTGATTGTAAATGAGTTGAGTTTTAGAATATTCTTAATTATTATTTTCAGCATGAGTTTGATAAATCCCTTAATTATTGTCATATGCATGAGTAGTTTAAGTATAAATTAGTTGAGCATTATTACATTAAAACATTTATTTTAAGATTGAGTTGAGTGGATAAAATTATGTTTTAAATACATTCATTGAGTTGAAATTGTATTTAATTTAATGAGAAAAGATGAGTTGAGATGAGTTGAGTTTGGAGCTAAGTCCAAAAGAGACTAAATGAGTATTTAGATTATTTTACTCATTTAATGTATATGAGCATAATAGAGTATTCTGAGAGTAGTATTGAGCAGCGATATGGGGTGAGCCCATAAACTACGTAGCCAGTGCAGGATAGAGGCCAAGCTTCTCTTGTCCCAAAAGAGGAATTTTATATTGGATCCATGAGGTTGAGCATCATTTACCCTGGCAAGTATTGGACGACTACAACAACGACAACTCTTAAGCATTGTATCAACACTAGCTCATAAGTGATGGTCGTTGGTTAAAGAACCTCCCAAAGAGTAAATTATCATACTTTCATATATTGAGTTATATCTCTTATTGCATATCATTTAAAGGATTATATTATTCGACTTCATGATTTATTGAGTTGAGCTATTTTCAGAGTTGAGTCCTATGAGTTGAGTTGAATATCTTGAGTAAGTTTCCTTTCAGCCATTTTACATACTCGTACATTCCATGTACTATCGCCATTTGGCCTGCATCATTTTATAGTGTAGATACAGTTGATAGAGGTCCTCAGTAGGAGCATCATTGAAGACTAAGCCCCGTCTAGCTTTTGGTAAGGCCTCCTTGCATCCGTAGGACTTCAGTTATATTTCTTCCCTTCATTTTCCTTTTGATTGTTAGGTAAGGTTGCCTTTGTCTTTTCATGGCACCTCTCTAGTATTGAGTTAGAGGCTTCATTGACAAAGTAAGGTTTTAGTTAGAGGGATTTGTTGCAGAGCTTGTTTTAGAAACTAAATTTCAGTATCAAGTACGTGACATTGAGTCCCATTATGCTTTACTAATTTTCATCATATTATTTCATTGCTCATGATAGTTGAATTCCCACGGGTGTTATTTGTGTTTTGAATTATGTTGAAACTTATACTAAGAGTTTGGATGTGTAATTTGACCAAGTGGTTCACTTGGGGACCAGCAATGATTTTTGAGTGTTGTCCATATCTAGGGTGACCTCTGAAGGCATGAAAATATTCAAGTTTATAGTAAAAAGCTATAACATCATCAATGGTTCTCAGAGATCAACAATAACAAGTGCATAGACCACCCCGTCTCTTGACCTACCAGGTGGGATCCATGTGGCTATCGCATCCAGTAAGAGGTTCACTAGCCAGAGAGGCCCATAGTGGATACAGGAACTTTGTAAACACTGCCTGGGCCTAAACTAGGTATTACATAATATATGGCATCCTCATAGTTGTACCAGAGTGTGAGTAGCCAAGCCGATGTAGAAAAGTGTGATGCCACACAGGATAGTGAAGTATAGGCTAAAGGAATCCCACATGAAGCCAAAGTAGAAAAAAGGCGAAGTCACATCGGAAATCAATAAAATTGAGTACATCCTCGATGCCTCTGAAATTGTCAATAAATAGAAGTATGTCCTCGACGCCTCCTAATTTTCAAAATCAGTGTCTAAATAATCCATATGGTACGATTCCTATTAAAACTAGTGTAAAACTAGTAAAAGCATGAGAAATCCTTCTAAATAGTAGTATTGAAAACAAGTGAAAATGTTCAAATAATGCAAGCATATCATCACCAGCATCCAAACAAGATACATAGTCCGAAAAGAAATATCAAGTCATACCATACTAACAAGGCAAATGAACTAACCTGAGGTTCAATCACTCCACAAATATGACATCAGGCCCAATAACAGATAATAGATACAATAGCATCACAAGCCTATCGTTAAACAAAAAGCGAAGTAATCGGGGAATGACTCAATATCATATATAGGGAGGAAATATCTTTAGGATCGATGCCTTACCCAACATTGTGACATATCAGATCCCAACGAGCACAACAAATCCAAACCTATGGATACGATGAGCCACAAAGGTCTCCTGCACTACAATAATGGCACACCAACCACAATAAGCCCTACTAGAAGCTACGCCTTGCTATAAGGGAAATGAAACATAAGCTGAAGCATTTAAGTCTCAAACCTAGACTAAGGCCATCAATACCAATCCTACGAAGGTAAATCTCACATATTCATAACACAAGTAAAGACACATGCCTAAAATAAGGACTTCAAGAGTCTACGGTAGTCTAAGGCTCACTCGGAGTCAACAAAATGGAATAGAAGAAGAAGGACCTAAACTTGGCAAATACAAACCTAAATCACATGAAAAATATACTAAATAATATCTACTAAAGATCACTCAAAGTGGGAGACCGTAGCCTACATCGAAGCTCATAACGAGCACTCTGAATCTACCAAATTAATGCTCTCTACCTTAAATCACCTCCAATTGCCTCCACACTAACAAAATATAGATCACGACATCAATATGAACATTTTGACACTAAATTTGCATTTTTAAGAGACGGACCCAAAATCAGGTCTAAAATGGGATTGTGGGACCTATACTAGAAATCACAAAATCGACTCCGCCAAAATGTTCATTTGAGATGAATGAACTCTTTTTCCAAAGTACAACATAATTCGACGTCAAAAATATTGAAATCAGTCCATGCAAATTAATTCACCATTAAAGATGAAATAAAGAAGGAGGGCATCCCTTTGAGCACTAAATTACCTTGGTACGATGACCTCCGAAAATCCCCGAACATTCTACAATATAGGACTTGAAATTTCCTCAATTAGAACTCTTAAGCTCAATAGATTGCAAAAAAATCAAATGGGAAAAACCTGAGTCTCATCTCTCTTTTAGCTAAAAGGCCAGCAAAAATTGGCTTTCGTGATCATAGCTAAAGTCACCCACGATAACAGTGAAGAGGGACTCAGAGCTCCATGAATGTAGAGCTTGGCTCAGAATGTAGAGATTGATTGAAAACATTGATAAGAAGCTTCAAATCCCCTGCAAATATAGAGGTCATTCCGCTTAGCTTCCACCAATGCGACATCTTGCACGCGAATGCGAAGGGCAAATTACCTTGCACCAAAATACTGTGTGCGCAAACAAACTATACTACCCTATCAAATTTGACGTTCTAAACTCAATGGCGTACTCAGAATTTCCATTTGAGGTCATGTTAACAAAAAAATGGATCTCACACCTAAGCCCTATTTTATGCCAAAATCCACAAGGAGGCTTGAAATAAAACTGGAAACCTCGAGAACCATACAAAAGGTTGTTTTAGATTAAATTCGACATTAAAGAGCTAACAACACTAAAGGATTTTTAAACCAAGCTTATTTTCCAATAATGTTGACCAAAGTCAATTATAGGACAAATTACAAAGTCTAAAGCACCAAATGGCCACAAAGTCATACTAAATGACTCAATACTCATGATGACCATGCTGCTACCCTAATTTGGTCATTCTAGAGCTGGTGGAACTGTCTGAATTAAATTCTGAGGTTGATTTCCTGAAAGCTCTAAACACTAAAAAGACTGAAAAATGGAGGAAATGACCTAGAGGGTCATTGCAATTACATATAGAAGTTACAAATACTCCCTTAAAACATAAGCAATATTTCACGATAGAAAATTCAATTAGTATATTTGTAAGCATAGTATGTTTGTATACATAGGGAAGAGTACAAAAATTCCTTAGTTACTCAAGCTTGAATGCATGTCATATATAAAACTCAAGATATGATAAATAAGATGAGATTTAAATAGATAGACATAAAACCTCCATTTCATTTAAATATTCGCAGATTATTAAGTGGTATCTAGACATATACACATGTACTATGTGTCTTCAAATATATATGTTCGGACGCACACTGTAAGTGGACAATCAATCAATAAAGAATTTAACATCTACACAAAAGTTTTTTTTATACATTAAACATACAAACAATATGTATCTCATGGATTTGATAACTTTGGACACATATAGCATATACATAAATAATTTTCAAGGACCACAACATGTAACTCTTAAACCGTAAAGACGGCCAATATATGAGCATATTTTTAAACAGATATACTTATATCCTACAAACCATCAGTCATATATTTGTACGAGAAATTTAAAATAGATGGCTACCCTTATGAATTTTGAAAGCACATACAGTTTAAATGCATGAACTACAGGATCCTTATCATATTATAAATGCATTGTAAGGTGTGTAAGATGCAAACAATTAGCCCATGACATGTGGTCATAGTAAACTATAGTCATGTATTTTGTGAAGTAGGTAATGTTTAGCCAATCAATCTGTTTGTCAATGCATCGGGTGTAATATTTCCTTTAAAGTAATAGCATATAGCACATAAACACATTCATTATGAAGAACATAATATTTTTATCAAGACTAACCTAGCGTGATACTTTTTCTATGGGAGAAATTGATTTCTTATATGTGTGTATATGACATATAAATGAATATTTTGTGAGTCTGTTAACATATGGGAACATAATTCTTGAACCTTATAGCATATGTTCGAATAGTTTTTAAAATATATACCATATAAAAACTTTTTTTGAGAAATACATAGAGTATAAGTAACTGTCTAGCAAAACGATTCTAGAAACATGGGATCTATAAAAAGCATTTACATAGATAATCTTGACAGAGGACTTGACATGCAACTATTAGTCTTTATTTATAGGTGATTGTACTGACCCTCCAGATCATTTCCTCTATTATCTGATTTTTTCAGCATTTAGGGGTTTCCTATAGCAACTCCAAGTCATTTATGACTTGTTGGACATTTAGATCATCTAATCATTTATATGTATTTTATGCCCATTCCCTTGTTTTTGAGCTCTTAGAATTTCAGCAGTTGACTTCAGTCAAAACTTTGGGAAAACTACTTCAGAATGGAATTCTTATGGTTTCACTAGCTCTGAAATGGTAATTTTAGGCTAGAATCATGTTTGTCTCGAGTCTCACGGCTTTCAAAGCGAGTTTGAGCCATTAGTCATTTTAGCCTTGAAGCTTAAGCCTAAATTTGACTTTTGTCAATATTCTTGGTAAATATGCTCAGATTGAAATTTCATCAGCACGGTTAGCTCTAGAATGTTGAATTTGTTTTAGAACAACCTTTTGTATGGATGTTGAGGGTTTTGGTGTCATTCTGAGCCTCCTTGTGGATTTTAGCTTAAAATGACACTTGAGTGTATGACCCACTTCTTGATGAGATGACCTCAGATGAAAATTTCAAATGCTTCGTTGAGTCTAGAATGTAGAATTTAGTGTAGCATATCTCTTTCACACACACTACATTTCAAACGAATCTCAAGTACCGGTCATAGCTTATTCAAGACTAAATATTGGGATGGTGCAGCACTTGCTGGTGCAGCACCATATACCCTTCATGTTCGCTTGCCTAGTGCCATGTTCGTAGAGGCCAATTATTTTGGCCTTCACATTTGCGAGGTTCCTGCCATATTGATAAGTCTTATAGTCTTGTGCATCGCATTCGCGGGCAGTTCTCTGCTATTGAAGATAGGCGTTACCTCGACCCTCAACATTTGCTGGAGAACCTCTACATTTTCAAAGAAGGAATTGAGTCAACCAAATCATGTTGACCTCTCCGATCGCAACCTTGAGGTCCACATTCATGATAGGCAATTGTTTCGTCCTTTTAATTAGAGATGAATCCATTTTTAGACATTTTCCCAACTTCAAACCTCATAACTCAGGTTCTATAACTCTTTTTTGAGTGATTCAAAGTCTCAGGTTTTCTTAATTAGTGTGTACATATATAGAGTATTTGAGAATTGTTGGGTACTCTTTATTTAAGATAAATTCCACGTTGAAACTGCTGCCCTTTTTATTTTCTTAGCTTTAATGACTATTTTATCGCACGAGATGTATTCCTTGGTTTTGATCCTTAAAATATGTTGTATTTTGGAACACAAGTTTAGTAAGGTCAAATAAACCTTTTCATGGAGTTAATTTTAGTATTATCGATGTAGGTACCATAGTCCCATTTTAGACTCAATTTTGGGTCTGTTTCTCAAAAATGTAATTTTGTCGTCAAAATGTACGTATTGATGTCGTGATCACTATTTTTTAGAATGGCGGAAATTGCGGGTGATTTTGAGGTGGAAAGAATCAATTTGGTTAATTCGGAGCGCACATGATAGGCTTCGAGGTAGACTATGATCTTCCACTTTGAATTAGCTTTATTACATATTATTTTGTATATATTTCATGTGATTTAGGTTGGTATTTTTCGAGATTAGAGTTCTCCTCCTCCTATTCAATTATATTGGTTCCAGGTTGAGACTTAACCTAGAATAAGCCCGTGAAACCCTTAGTTTAGGCGAGGTTCCTCATTTATGGTATCTCCTTAACATTAATATTAGGATTTATATTGATGTACTTAGGATAGGTTTGAGTTTTATATGATTTATCATATGATGTACCACCCTTATAGCTAGGCATAGCTTCTGATAGGGCTTGTTATGGATAGTGTACCTTTATGATACTACTTGAGACCTTTTTGGCTCATCTTAGCCATAGGTTTGGCTTATTTGTGTTCATTTAGAGTTGAGATGGCATGTTTTGGGGTAAGGCGCCGATCCTAGAGATAATTTCTCCCCCTATCTCATTTGAGCTATTTCTCGGTTACTTTTCTTTATGTTTAGTAATAGGCTTATGGTGCCTTTATGTCTATTATCTATTGTTGGTCCTGAGGTTGTATCCAAGGAGAGATTTGATCCCAGGTTAGTTCCTTTGCCTTGATAGTATGGTATAACTTAATGTTAATTTTTTTATTGTGTCTGTCTTGTTTAGATGCCGATAATGGCATACATGCATTCTTTGAGCATTTTCACTAGTACGATCCTAGTTCCTTTATAGACTTTTACTATTGATTATGAGAACGCATTCTCACACTTCTACCATATTATTTTAAAAATTAGTTTTAATGTGAGACGTACTTTCTAGATTATTTGAACATTGGATTTGAGAGTTTTGAGGTGTCGACAACGTACTATTTTTTTACTGATAGTATTAATGGCATTGAGGATGCGCTAAGTTGTTATTGATATTTGGCACGACATCTCCCTTTTACTACATTGGCTGCATCTAGGATGCTTTTAGTTGGTATTTCATTTTCCAGCGCGGCGTCACCCTTTTATCCATCGGCTTGGATACATACTCTCTAATACCACAATGGGGATGTCATATATTAATATACGACCCGGTTTGGGACAAATCAGTGTGTACGAACTTCCCCTGTCTCCTATGGCACCTCTAGTTGGTACACCACTATAAAGAATAAGGTAGCTGCATGGGTCCTACCTATTACACCCCACACTCTTTAGCTCGGAACGTATTCTTAGGTTCCTTAGATACTATCATGTGAGCCGGATAAGCTACGACACTATCAAACAACTCTAAGGAAAGAAGATTGTGATACCTTGTGAGAAGGGAGGTTGGAGATAGAGTCATAAGAATCCAAAAAGAGTTGGAGGCTAAGAAATGAGTCGTAGGACTCGATTTACATACGTAAGCCACTAAGTTAAGATTCTTACACACTTAAGTTTCTTAAGGATATATCAAGCTTACGTAGTGAGGATTACATAGGCTCTTAAAGTGAGACGAAATTACGAACCCGCGAGGAAGGGAAAAAGATGACGCATGGCAGCCAATTGAGGAGCGACATGTGGAAGCACCTCAAGCAAGCAGGTGATGCACCTACTTAGGGTCAAGTAGATGATGCAGCTGCTTGGGGGAGGTGGACCCCGCTGACACGTGGCAGCCCCTAATTGGCAGCATGATACGGTGGCCAATCATGGCTTGACACGTATCACCCTAAGGGGATGACACATGTCACCTCCTAAGGAAACCTACACATATGTATATTGTGACTAAGGGGCTGCTGATTATCCCAAAATTTCATCCAAAACTGCAGCAACAAATATGAGAAAACAAACCCTAGAGCTAAGGAGAAAATTGCGACGGCTTGGGAGAAAAATAAGGTAAGTCCTGATTTCATCGCATAAATTAATTATATAGCGTACACCACGATGATATGGAAGTATTAGTAGTATAAAATTAGAGTTTGGTGCAGCAAAAAATGGACAGCAAGCTGCCACAACGTTACAGCACGCTGAAAAAAAAGTTCCGAGGCGCGATTTTGGCGAGTTCTAGCCAATTTCGGGAAAGGTAAGTTCTTACCCTCTAATTTGAAGTTTATGATGTTAAATTAGGGTGTATTACACACCTTATGGTCTGTTTTAAGTTGGAAAAAAGGTTTGAAAAGTTCGGCGTTCGAAATAAACGAATTTGGAATCGCTATAGTTAAGTTTTTGTCGAAATAAGGTGTTGTGCGCGTGGGGGATGCTGCTGGTTGTGTTGTGGCGTGTTGTAGGGCCTAAAATTTCTCTAAATATGGTGTGGTAGCTGCTGGTTGCATCCACATGACCCTCCGCTTTGCAATTAAAGAATTCGTGAAAGAAAGATTAAAGAGTCTAGTTTTGGTATCTTAGTTTCAAGTGAATTGATGGGGGTTTATATGGTGTAATTTTGGTCGTAATATGTATATGTATGGGCTTCTGGTTCTATTGTTGGTTGGATGAAGGTTCTAAGGACATGTTTGGGATTTCGTATAGGGCACATTATGGGGGAGGTGCTGTCCAATTTTCGTTAACGCCTTAACTAGTTAAGGAACTAGTCGAGAAGGCGAGAGAAGGGATGAATGTTATGAATACTCGTGGGTAGTCTAAGTTGCTGAAAAGTCCAAGGTTGTTAATACTTGCATTACTTCCATGTTAAATAGGTTTTGAGGACAACGACGTGGACGTGATTAAGAGAAGTCCATACAAGGTATGTAAAGCTATTCCTTCTTTTGGCATGTTTTGGTATAAATATGTAGAGCCTATCTGTTCTTTCTTCTGGGCATGTGTTAGATCTAAGTGAAAAGTGATATTTGTATGAAGCTTGAGGTAACTCTATTCATGAGCTCTGAACATGATTCATGATTCATAATTCGTGTCCATTGTTGAATGTTAAGACTCTTAAAGTAGTTAAGTTTCCATTCCTCAAGTCTTCTATATGCTAAGAAGTAGTGTATGTAAAGTTATTCCTCCTCTCTTTTGGCGTGACTTAGATGTAAGTATTGTGTATATGAAGTTGAATTTATTATACTCTTAAAACTCTGAGTGTGAGTTAAGGCTTTTGTTCACTTCCTACTAATTAGAATTCTTGTAAGAAGTTAAGTCATTACTTTTCAAGTCTCCCATGTGACAGGAAGTGGTGCATGTAAAGCTTGACTTTTCCTGCTTCTAGAAAGACTAGACTAAAGGTGCTATAGGACATAGATTTAGATATAGCCCCATTTATATATTCTGGATGTAACTCATGACTTGTACCCACTTTTGAATGATAAGGGCCTTGAAGTAGTTAAACTACGACCCTTGAGCCTCTTATAGGTTGAATAGTGTTGGGATGTGTAAGTTCCTATACCTAGGGGCTCTTGAACATGCTTGATGAAGATATCTAAGGAATGTTTGAGATGTTACAAAGTTTTACATGCACGTATATGCATTATGATATATACCTGGATCGGGCCGAACGTACCTTGGCACATTTTGCTATGTAAGGATCGGGTCGTACGTTCCATGATAGATTATGCATTATACGGATCGAGCCATCGTACCTCGGCATTATTATGCTTTATACGGATCAGGCTGTCGTACTTCAGCATTATTATGCATTATACGGATCGAGCTATCGTACCTCGGCATTGTTATATGATATACGGATCGGGCCGTCGTTTCTTGGCATTATTATATGATACATATATCGGGCCGTCGTTCCTCGGCATGTACTGTCTATATACAGGGATCAGAATGTACGTCCCACAGTGTTAATGGTATATATATACCTATCATGATAGATGATGTGTTTGTAACACTGGTTCCCCGAATGGGCCGGATACAGTACGTGATAATGGTATATATGACTTTATTTTATAAGATGCAGGTACGGTACCCTATTAAATGCTATACTTGGTTTCCTGCATCCCCATTTTAGTTGTTATCTCAGTTATATTATGCTTATATACTCAGTACATATATCGTACTGACCCTCCTTTCTTTGAGGGGCTGCGTTTTATGCCCGCAGGTACCATACAAATTTTGGGAGTCCACCAGCTCAGGATTCCACTCAGCAAGTTTAGAAGGAGATCTATTGATTTGGAGCCAAGTTTTGCTACCAAACCACTGATGTATATATTTGGTTACACAGGGGTACGGCGGGGGCCCTGTCCCTCCATATGTTGTCGTTCCTATTCTTAGAGGTCTGTAGACATGTATGTGTGGGTTGTTGATGAGTTTATTTCGGCTGTGCCTATACGGCATGTTGTAAATGTTTTTATGTTATGGTAGTCTTGTTGGCTTGCATTCTCTTTCATGAGACGATATAAATAGAAGAGGCCACACGTACACAAAAACGTTTTAACTCATTGGGGTTTTTGTGAGTAGTATCGCTTACTCATAGTTCAATTTGACTACAGTTGACAAATATGTATACAGGACTTTAGGGAAAGTTTATTTATCTGCTTTCCCCTCATACTATAACTTGATCACAATTGGTATCCTGTGATCAAATTTTATATCAAACTTCTTTCACACTCTTGTCCGCAGATGGTGAACACATTCTATAATGGTTAACTCTACTATGTATATATATTTGCTTACTCTGCTGTATTTATTTGTTGATGTCACGCTTACTGGCAAGCTGCATCATTCTGCCAGTATAGTCTGGTCTTTGGTTGCTGCTACTACACTTGGTGTGCATTTTTTTTGTACAAGGCATATTTAAATGGCTGCTGAGAGACCTAGAATAGAGGACCACAAGCTGTCATAGTTAAAGGGTGAGCCAGTTCTTTCAGGCTGCCATGGATTCTTTTTGTTCTAATCCTTCTTTCTGGACTCAGATTTCATTTTTTTAATTGTTTTTATGACTTTTGGGGTTGTATCCCCTTTCTTGGACTTGTTTTTTTGTTTAGAGTTTTGGTACATAGACATTCAGGTTCTAGGTGTTAATTTCTACATCTTTTGGGTTATTGACTAGCTTTACTCAGTTTATGGGAACTAATTTTTATTGTAAGTTTATGGGAACTAATTCTTATCATGAGAAAGTTGTTATTAGGGCCCTAGATTCGTCGATATCATTGTAGCAAAAGGCGTATAGTAGAGTCTTGTGGAGAGATATTGAGAAATCAGTATTTTTCTTCTAGCGCTTACAGGACTTTAGGAAAAGTTTCTTTATGTACTTTCCCCTCATGCTATACTTGATCCTAATTGGTATCTTGTGATCAAAATTTGTATCTAATTTCTCACTTGTCTGCGGATGGTGAGCACATGCTACAATGGTTAACTCTACTATATATATATATATTTGCTTATTGTGATGTATTTACTTTTTTATGTCACCCTTACTGGTAAGCTGCGTCATTCTGCCATTACAGTCTTGTCTTTGGTTGGTGCTACTACACTTGGTCTATATTTGTTTAGTACAGGTCATATTTAGACGGCTGCTGAGAGAACTAAAATAGAGGACCACTAGCTTTCATAGTTCAAGGGTGAGCTAGTTCATTTAGGATGCCACAGAGTCTTTTTATTCTAGTCCTTCTTTTGGGACTCCTATTTCATTTGTTTAATTATTTTTAGGACTTTTGGGGTTGTATCCTTTTTCCTGGACTTGTTTTTTGTTTAGAGCATTTGCACATCGACCTTCAGGTTCTAGGTGTTAATTTTTGCATCTTATGGGTTATTGACTAGCTTTGCTGACTTTATGGGAACTAAGTCTTTTTTTAAGTATTTAAAACTTCTTCCGCAATTTTAATTCATTTTATATCATTTAATTGTTTTTAGTTGAATAGAAATAGTAGTTCTCTTATTGCAAGGTTAGTGTAGGTGCAAATCCTGATAGATTGGGGTCGTGACAAAGTTAGTATCAGGGCCCAAGGTTTGTTGATCTAGTTGTACCAAAATGAGTCTAGTAGAGTCTTGTGGAGAGATACAGAGCCATCTTTATTTTTCTTCTAGGGGCTACAGAACTTTAGGAAAAGTTTTTTTTCTCTTTTATGCCCTTGCTCTATAACTTGATTCCAATTGGTATCTTGTGATCAAAATTTGTATCCAACTTCTTTCACTCTCTTATCCGCAGATGGTGAACACATGCTTCAATGGTTAAATCTACTATGTATATATATGTGCTTAATGTGCTACATTTATTTATTTATGTCACGCTTATTGGCAAGCTGCATCATTGTACCAGTACAGTCTTGTTTATGTGTACTGATACTACATATGGTCTGTATTTATTGAGTACAGGGCATATTTAGACGACAGCTGAAATATATAGTATAGAGGAGCACTAGCTGCCATAGTTCATGGGTGAGCCAGTTCTTTCAGGCTGCCATGGACTCTCTTTTTTCTAGTCCTTCTTTTAGTACTCAATTTTCATTAGTTTAATTTTTTTTATGACTTTTGGAGTTGTATCCTGTTTCCTGGACATGTTTTTTTGTTTAGGGATTTGGTACATCGACCTTCAGGTTCTAGGTGTTAATTTAAGCTTTTTTGGGTTGTTGAGTAGCTTTACTGAATTTATGGGAACTGTCTTTTTCTATGTTTTAAAATATCTTCTGTAACTTTAATTTATTTTATATCTTGCAATTGTTTTTAGTTGGACAGAAATAGTAGTTCTCCCATTAAAGTGTTAGTGTAGGTGCCTATCCTGATAGATTAGGGTCGTGACAAAGGTAATATCAGTTCTCTAGGTTCGTTGATCTCATTGCACCAAAATGACCTTAGTAGAGTCTTCTGGAGAGATACAGAGATATCTATATTTTTGTTCTTGGGGCTACAGAACTTTAGGAGAAGGTTTTTTTCTCTTCTATCCCTTTGCGCTATAACTTAATTCCAATTGTAATCTTTTGATCAAAATTTGTCTCCAACTTCTTTCACTCTATTGTCTGTAGATGGTGAAAACATGCTACAATGGTTACCTGTACTATGTATATTTATTTGCTTGTTGTGCTGTATTTACTTGTTCATGTCACGCTTACTGGCAAGCTGCATCATTCTACCAGTACAGTCTTATCTATATGTACTAATACTACACACGGTCTGTATTTGTTGATTATAGGGCATATTTAGATGACTGTTGAGATACATAGAATAGAGGACCACTAACTACTATAGCTAAAGGTTGAGCCACTACTTTCAGGCTGTCATAGACTCTCTTTCTTCTAGTATGTCTTTCAATACTCAGTTTTTATTTATTTAAAATTTTTTATGACTTTTGGAGTTGTATACTATTTCCTGGACATGTTTTTTTATTTAGATCTTTGGTACATCGACTTTCAAGTTCTAGGTGTTAATTTCTTCATCTTTTGGGTTGTTGACTAGATTTACTGAGTTTATGGGAACTAAGTCTTTTTCTAAGCATTTAAAAAATCTTCCACAACCTTAATTAATTTTATATCTTGCAATTGTTTTTAGTTGGATAGAAATATGGTTCTCCTATCGGAGGGTTAGTATGGGTGCCAATCCTGATAGATTGGGGTCGTGACAAAGTTGGTATCAGTTCCCTAGGTTTGTTGATCTCATTGTACCAAAATGTGTCTAGTAGAGTCTTGTGGAGAGATAAGGAGATATCTATATTTTTCTTCTAGGGGATAGAGGACTTTACGAAATGTTTTTTATTTTCTATCCCCTTGCGCTATAACTTGATTCCAATTGGTATCTTATGATCAAAATTTGTATATAACTTATTTCACTCTCTTGTCCGCAGATGGTGAACACATGCTACAATGGTTAACTCTACTATGTATATATATATGTGCTTAGTGTGCTGTATTTATTTGTTTATGTCACGCTTACTGGCAAGCTGCATCATTCTACCAGTACAGTCTTTTCTATGTGTACTGATACTACACATGGTCTGTATTTGTTAATTATAGGAAATATTTAGACGACTACTGAGATACATAGAATAGAGGACCACTAGCTGCCATAGTTCATGGGTGAGCTAGTTCTTTTAGGCTACCATGGACTCTCTTTGTTCTAGTCCTTCTTTCAGTACTCAGTTTTCATTTGTTTAATTTTTTTTATGACTTTTGGAGTTGTATCCTATTTCCTTAATATGGATTTTTGTTTAGAGCTATGGCACATCGACCTTTGGGTTCTAGGTGTTAATTTCAGCATGTTTTGGGTTGTCGACTAGCTTTATTGAGTTTATGGGAACTAAGTCTTTTTCTACGTATGTAAAACATCTTGTGCAACTTTAATTCATTTTATATCATGCAATTATTTTTAGTTGGACAGAAATAGTGGTTCTTCAATCAGAGAGTTAGTGTGGGTACCAGTCCTGATAGGTATAGTCTTATCTATTTGTACTGATACTACGCATGGTCTGTATTTGTTGAGTACAGGGCATATTTAGATGACTGCTGAGATACATAGAAAAGAGGACATCTAGCTACCATAGTTCAAGGGTGAGCTAGTTCTTTCAGGCTGTCATGGACTCTCTTTGTTGTAGTCATTCTTTTAGGACTCAAATTTCATTGGTTTAATTGTTTTTATGTATTTTAGTGTTTTATCCTATTTCCTGGACATGTTTTTTTCTTTAGAGGTTAGGTACATTGACCTTCAGGTTCTAGGTGTTAATTTCTGCATCTTTTAGGTTGTTGACTAGCTTTACTGAGTTTATGGAAACTAAGTCTTTTTCTAACTATTTAAAACATCTTCCACAACTTTAATTAATTTTATATCTTGCAATTGTTTTTAGTTTGAAATAAATAGTGGTTATCACATCGGAGGGTTAGTGTGGATATCAATCCTGATAGGTTGGGGTCGTAACAAAGTTGGTATGAGGGCCCTAGGTTTGTTGATCTAGTTATACCAAAATGTGTCTAGTAGAATCTTGTGTAGAGATACAGAGACATCTTTATTTTTCTTCTAGGGGCTACAGAAATTTAGGAGAATTTTTTTCTCTTCTATCCCCTTGCGCTATAACTTGATTCCAATTGGTATCTTGTGATCAAAATTTGTATCCAACTTCTTTTACTCTCTTGTTTGCAAATAGTGAACACGTGCTTCATTGGTTAACTTTACTATGTATATATATGTGCTTAATGTGCTGCATTTATTTATTCATGTCACGCTTATTGGCAAGCTGCATCATTGTACCAGTACAGTCTTTTTTATGTGTACTGATACTACACATGGTCTGTATTTGTTGAGTATAGGGAATATTTAGACGACTGCTGAGATACATAGAATAAAGGACCACTAGCTGCCATAGTTCATGGGTGAGCCAGTTCTTTCAGGCTGCCATGGATTCTTTTTTTTCTAGTCCTTCTTTTAGTACTCAATTTTCATTAGTTTAATTTTTTTTATGACTTTTGGAGTTGTATCATGTTTTTTGGACATGTTTTTGTGTTTCGGGCTTTGGTACATCGACCTTCAGGTTCTAGGTGTTAATTTATGCTTCTTTTGGGTTGTTGAGTAGCTTTACTGAATTTATGGGAACTAAGTCTTTTTCTAAATTTTAAAACATCTTCTTTAACTTTAATTTGTTTTATATCTTGCAATTGTTTTTAGTTGGACAGAAATAGTAGTTCTCCCATTGGAGTGTTAGTGTAGGTGCTACTCCTGATAGATTAGGGTCATGACAAAGTTAATATCAATTCCCTAGGTTCGTTGATCTCGTTGCACCAAAATGACCCTAGTAGAGTCTTGTGGAGAGGTACGGAGACATCTATATTTTTGTTCTTCGGGCTACAGAACTTTAGGAGAAGGGTTTTTTCTCTTCTATCCCTTTGCGCTATAACTTAATTCCAATTGGTATCTTGTGATCAAAATTTGTCTCCAACTTTTTTCACTCTATTGTCCGCGGATGATGAAGACATGCTACAATGGTTACCTGTACTATGTATATTTATGTGCTTATTGAGCTGTATTTACTTGTTCATATCACGCTTACTGGCAAGCTGCATCATTCTACCAGTACAGTCTTATCTATGTGTACTGATACTACACACGGTCTATATTTGTTGATTATAGGGTATATTTAGATGAATTTTGAGATACATAGAATAGAGTACCACTAACTACTATAGTTCAAGGGTGAGCCACTACTTTCAGGCTGCCATGGACTCTTTTTCTTCTAGTCTGTCTTTCAATACTCAGTTTTTATTTACTTAATTATTTTTATGACTTTTGGAGTTGCATCCTATTTCTTGGACATATTTTTTTGTTTAGAGCTTGGGTACATCAACCTTCAGGTTCTGGGTGTAAATTCCTGCATCTTTTGGGTTTTTGACTAGCTTTACTGAGTTTATGGGAACTAAGTCTTTTTCTAATCATTTAAAACATCTTCTACAATTTTAATTAATTTTATATCTTGCAATTGTTTTTAGTTGGACAGAAATAGTAGTTCTCCCATTGGAGTGTTAGTGTAGGTGCCTGTCCTGAGAGGTTGGGGTCGTGACAAAGTTGGTATCAGATCTCTAGGTTCATTGATCTCATTATACCAAAATGAGTCTAGTAGAGTCTTGTGGAGTGATAAAGAGATATCTATATTTTTCTTCTAGGGGATACAGGACTTTAGGAAATGTTTTTTTATTTTCTATCCCCTTGCGCTATAACTTGATTCCAATTGGTATCTTGTGATCAAAATTTGTTTCTAACTTATTTCACTCTCTTGTCCGCAGATGGTGAACACATGCTACAATGGTTAACTCTACTATGTATATATATGTGCTTAGTGTGCTATATTTATTTGTTTATGTCACGCTTACTGGCAAGTTGCATCATTCTACTAGTACAGTCTTTTCTATGTGTACTGATACTACACATGGTTTGTATTTGTTGAGTATAGGACATCTAGCTACCACAGTTCAGGGGTGAGCCAGTTCTTTCAGGCTGTCATGGACTCTCTTTGTTCTAATCGTTCTTTTAGGACTCAAATTTCATTTGTTTAATTATATTTATGAATTTTAGTGTTGTATCCCATTTCCTGGATATGTTTTTTTCTTTAGAGGTTAGGTACATCGACCTTCAGGTTCTAGGTGTTAATTTCTGCATCTTTTGGGTTGTTGACTAGCTTTACTGAGTTTATGGGAACTAAGTCTTCTTCTAACTATTTAAAACATCTTTCGCACCTTTAATTAATTTTATATCTTGCAATTATTTTTAGTTTGAAATAAATAGTGGTTATCACATCGGAGGGTTAGTGTGGGTGTCAATCCTGATAGGTTGGGGTCGTAATAAAGTTGGTATGAGGGCCCTAGGTTTGTTGATCTAGTTATACCCAAATGAGTCTAGTAGAATCTTGTGGAGAGATACAGAGACATCTTTATTTTCTTCTAGGGGCTACAGAAATTTAGGAGAAGTTTTTTTTCTCTTCTATCCCCTTGCGCTATAACTTGATTCCAATTGGTATCTTGTGATCAAAATTTGTATCCAACTTCTTTCACTCTCTTGTCCGCAGATGGTGAACACATGCTTCAATGGTTAACTCTACTATGTATATATATGTGCTTAATGTGCTGCATTTATTTATTTATGTCACGCTTATTTGCAAGCTACATCATTGTACTAGTATAGTCTTGTTTATGTGTACTGATACTACACATGGTCTGTATTTGTTGAGTATAGGGCATATTTAGACGACAGTTGAGATATATAATATAGAGGACCACTAGCTTCCATAGTTCAAGGGTGAGCCAGTTCTTTTAGGCTGCCATGGACTCTTTTTTTCTATTCCTTCTTTTAGTACTCAAATTTCATTTGTTTAATTTTTTTTATGACTTTTGGAGTTATATCCTGTTTCCTGGACATGTTTTTTTATTTAGGTCTTTTGTGCATTGACCTTTAGGTTCTAGGTGTTAATTTATGCTTCTTTTGGGTTGTTGAGTAGCCTTACTGAATTTATGGGAACTAAGTATTTTTCTAAGTTTTAAAACATCTTCTGTAACTTTTATTTATTTTATATATTGCAATTGTTTTTAGTTGGATAGAAATAGTAGTTCTCCCATCGAAGGGTTAGTCTGGGTGCCAGTCCTGATAGATTAGGGTTGTGACAAAGTTAATATCAGTTTCCTAGGTTCATTGATCTTGTTACACCAAGATGACCCTAGTAGAGTCTTGTGGAGAGATACGGAGACATCTATATTTTTGTTCTTGGGGCTACAGAACTTTAGAAGAAGGTTTTTTCTCTTCTATCCCTTTGTACTATAACTTAATTCCAATTGGTATCTTGTGATCAAAATTTGTCTCCAACTTCTTTCACTCTATTGTCCGCGGATGGTGAAGACATGCTACAATGGTTACCTGTACTATGTATATTTATTTGCTTGTTGTGCTGTATTTACTTGTTCATGTCACGCTTACTGGCAAGCTGCATCATTCTACCAGTATAGTCTTATCTATGTGTACTGATACTACACACGGTCTGTATTTGTTGATTATAGGGCATATTTAGATGACTGTTGAGATACATAGAATAGAGGACCACTAACTACTATAGTTAAAGGTTGAGCCACTACTCTCAGGCTGCCATGGACTCTCTTTCTTCTAGTCCGTCTTTCAATACTCAGTTTTGATTTATTTAATTGTTTTTATGACTTTTGGAGTTGTATCCTATTTCCTGGACATGTTTTTTTATTTAGAGCTTTGGTACATCGACCTTCAAGTTCTAGGTGTTAATTTCTTCATCTTTTAGGTTGTTGACTAGCTTTACTGAGTGTATAGGAACTAAGTCTTTTTCTAAGTATTTAAAACATCTTCCGCAACTTTAATTCATTTTATATCTTAGAAATGTTTTTAGTTGGACAGAAATAGTGGTTCTCCAATTGGTGGGTTAGTGTGGGTGCCAATCCTGATAGGTTGGGGTCGTGAAAAAGTATGTATTAGTTCCCTAGGTTCATTGATCTCGTTGTACTAAAATGAGTGAAGTAGAGTCTTATGGAGAGATATAGAGACATCTATATTTTTCTTTTAAGGGATATAGCACTTTAGGTTATGTTATTTTATCTTCTATCCCCTTACGCTATAACTTGATTCAAATTGGTATCTTGTGATCAAAATTTGTATCCAACTTATTTCACTCTCTTATCCGTAGATGGTGAAAACATGCTACAATGGTTAACTTTACTATGTATATATATGTACTTGGTGTGCTCTATTTACTTTTTTATGTCACGCTTACTGGCAAGCTGCATTATTGTACCAGTACAGTCTTGTCTATGTGTACAGATACTACACATGGTCTATATTTGTTGATTATACGGCATATTTAGACAACTGTTGAGATACATAGAATAGAGGACCACTAGCTGCCATAGTTCAAGGGTGAGCCAGTTCTTTTAGGCTACCGTGGACTCTCTTTGTTCTAGTCCTTCTTTCAGTACTTAATTTTTATTTGTTTAATTATTTTTATGACTTTTGCAGTTGTATCCCATTTCCTGGACATGTTTTTTTAGAGCTGTGGTACATCGACCTTCGGGTTCTAGGTGTGAATTTCGACATCTTTTGGGATGTTGACTAACTTTACAGATTTTATGGGAACTGTCTTTTTCTAAGTATTTGAAACATCTTCCACAAGTTTAATTCATTTTATATCTTGCAATTGATTTTAGTTGGATAAAAATAGTGGTTGTCCCATCGGAGGGTTAGCTTGGGTGTCAATCTAGATAGGTTGGGCTCATGACAAAGTTGGTATCAGGGCCCTAGGTTCGTTGATCTCGTTGTACCAAAATGAGTCTAGTACAGTCTTGTGGAGAGATACATAGACATCTATATTTTTCTTCTAGGGGCTACAGAACTTTAGGAAAAGTTTTTTTTATCTTCTATCCCCTTGCGCTATAACATGAATCCACTTGGTATCTTGAGATCAAAATTTGTATCTAACTTATTCACTTTCTTGTCCGTAGATGGTGAACAAACGGTACAATGGTTAACTCTACTATGTATATATATGTGCTTGGTGTGCTATATTTACTTGTTCATGTCATGCTTACTGCCAAGCTGCATCATTCTACCAGTACAGTCTTATCTATTTGTACTAAAGCTACACATGGTCTGTATTTGTTGAGTACAAGGTATAATTAGACGACTGCTGAGATACATAGAATAGAGGACGTCTAGGTGCCACAGTTCTAGGGTGAGCCAGTTCTTTCAGGCTGCCATGGACTTTCTTGGTTCTAGTCATTCTTTCACGACTCAAATTTCATTTGTTTAATTGTTTTTATGACTTTTGGTTTTGTATCCTATTTCCTGGACATGTTTTTTTGTTTAGAGCTTTGGTGTATTGACCTTCAGGTTTTAGGTGTTAATTTCTACATCTTTAGGGTTGTTGACTAGCTTTACTGAGTTTATGGGAACTAGGTCTTTTTCTAAGTATTTAAAACATCTTCCGCAACTTTAATTCATTTTATATCTTGCAATTGTTTTAGTTGGACAGAATTAGAGGGTTTCCCATCGGAGGGTTAGTGTGGGTGCTAATCCTGATAGGCTGGGGTCGTGATAATGTTGTTATCAGGGTCCTAAGTTTGTTGATCTCATTGTACCAAAATAAATCTAGTAAAGACTTGTGGAGAGATACATAGAAATCTATATTTTTCTTCTTGGGAAACAGGACGTTGGTAAAAGTTTTTTTATCTTGTATCCTCCTGCACTATAACTTAAATCCAATTGGTATCTTGTGATCAAATTTTGTATCTAACATCTTTCACTCTCTTGTCTGCAGATGGTGAACTCATTCTATAATGGTTAACTCTACTATCTCTATATATGTGCTTAGTGTGCTGTATTTACTTATTAATGTCACGCTTATTGGCAAAGTGCATCATTCTACCAGTACACTCTTGTCTTTGTGTACTGATACTACACATGGTCTGTATTTGTTGAGTACAGGGCATATTTAGATGACTGTTGAGATACATCGAATAAACGACCACTAGCTGCTATAGTTCAAGGGTTAGCTAGTTCTTTCAGGCTGTCATGGACTCTCTTTGTTCTAGTCCTTCTTTTAGGACTCAAATTTCATTTGTTTAATTATTTTTATGACTTTTAGAGGTGTATTCTGTTTCTTGGACAAGTTTTTTATAGCTTTGGTAAATAGACCTTCAGTTTCTTAGTTTTAATTTCTACATATTTTGGGTTGTTGACTAGCTTTACTGAGTTTATGGGAACTATCTTATCTAAGTATTTAAAACTTCTTCCATAACTCTAATTCATTTTATATCTTCCAATTACTTTTAGTTAGACAAAAATAGTAGTTCCCTCATCGGAGGGTTAGTGTAGGTACCAATCCTGATAGGTTGGGTTCATGACAAAGTTGGTATCAGGGCCCTAGGTTCGTTGATCTCATTGTACAAAAATGAGTTTTGTAGAGTCTTGTGGAGAGATACAGAGACATCTGTATTTTTCTTCTATGGGCTACAGGACTTTAGGAAAAGTTGTTTTTATCTTCTATCCCTTTGCGCTATAAATTGATTCTTATTGGTATCTTGTGATCAAAATTTGTATCTAACTTCTTTCACTCTCTTGTCCACAGATGGTGAACATATGCTACAATGGTTAACTCTACTATGTATATATATGTTCTTAGTGTTATACCCCGTACTTTTGTACCTTGAAAGATTCTTAAGCTTCTTAGAAGTGACCATGTGAGTTGGGTAATCTATAAGGCTACCAAACAACTCTAAGGAAGGAGAATATGATACCACATAGTAGAGAAGATTAGAAATAGCGTTATAAGAATCTTGAAGAAGTTGGAGACCGAATAATGAGTCATAGGACTCGACTTATTTACTTAAGCTACTTGAGTACATACCAAGCTTACGTAGCAAAGATTACATAGGTTCGTAAAGTAAGATGACATTATGAACCCACGAGGGGGAAAAGAGAGTGCCACATGGGAGCATGAGAGAGTGTTATGTGGCAGCATGAGAGTGTGCCATATGGCAGAAACTAGAGCAAGGGTGGTGGACCCACATATTCTATGTGGCAGCCCATGATTGGAGGAAGATATGTGTTGACCCAATGAGTTCTTGACACATGTAACCACTTAGTACTTGACATGTGTTACCACTTAGGGGATGACATGTGTCCCCTCTTAAAGTGGACTATATATACATATATATATATATATATATATATGTATATATATAATTTATGACTTTAATTTCATCCTTATTCTATAAGTCATCTTATCTCCAAGAAAGTTCTAGACAAAAAGAAGAGACAAGAAACTTAATCTAGAGAGAAGAAAGAGCTACGGTTTAGGGAGGAGAAAAAGATAAGTTCTCTGATTCCATTTCGTGAATTAATTATATGGGGTATACTACGAAGGTATGAAGGTGTTATTAATATAAATTTATGGTTTGGAGTAGCCCCAAATGGACAACAAACAACAACGAAGTTTCAGTCGCTCTAGAGGAACTTTCGAGGCGAATTTTGGCGAGTTTGGTGAGTTTTAGTTAAGGTACCATTTTACCTTTCAAATTGGAGTTTATGATAATTTTATGAGATATATTAAATGTATTAAGTGAGGATAGAAGTGGAAAAACTGTATAAGGATGCTTGACATTAGAAACAAACTAAATTAAAATCATAGTAGGTAAATCGATGTTGAGTAGTGTGTTGTTGTTGTGGTTCTGCAGGCTGAGGTTTGTTTAATTGCATGTTGCAGGGCTGAAAAGTACTCAAAAAGGGGTGTGGGTACTTCTGGTTGCAGCCACGTGACCTTTCATTTCGTATGGTAAAAGACTTTATGAAATAAAGGCTAAGAACTCCATTTTGGTATCGTAGTTCAGAGCTAGTTGTTTGGAGTTGTATAGGGTAATGTTGAAGTGATTTATTTATATATACGCTGCTGGTTGTTTTTTTTGTATGGTTGTTGATATTTTGTCCGAGTTGAAATCTCGGGGATGTTAAAGTTATAGGAGAGATGCTACCTAATTTTTAGTAACTTTGGAGCTAGTAATAAGCTAGTTAAGGGAAATGGATAAGAAAATGATTCATATGGATACGTGGATGTAGAGTTGGAAATTGGAAAGTGAAAGGTTATTAATCTTAGTATTTCTCTCATTTTAAATAGGTTCGAAAGATGACGAGGCGAACGTGGGTGAGAGTAATCCATAAGAGGTATGTGAAGATACCTTCCTTTTCTTAGCATGTTTTGAGATATGTATTTGTTGGTTCTATATATGTTTTGGGCTTTTGTATTCCGTGATGGCCTTATCGGCTTTCATGAGTTGCATCTATTTTTGTGTGCTATCTAGTGACCTTAATTAATTTCTATATTTGTATATCCTACTAATATACTAATTTGGGCTAAGGGTACGTATAGGTGTCCAACTCGGGCACTAGTCACGGCCTACAGAGTGGGTCGTGACAAAAGTGCTATCAGAGCGGTCCTTCTTCAGAATGTCTACAGACCGCATGTGGTAGAGTCTTGTTCATCGATTTGTTGCGCACTATATCTATTAATAGGAGGCTACAGGACATTTATGATGTTACCTTTCTTTCATATCTAAGATCGTGCGATAGATTTGAGTCAGAGGATAACTCCTTATATTTACCTTGGATGTTAACAAAAGGATGATAGCAATGTAAGGAAGTGACTGACGATATTGGAAGTCACAAGGCACATTGGTAAGAAAAGGCATGAAAGATATCTTTTTGGTAAGGTATTAAAGTAGAACTGAAATGTAAAGTTGTAAATTGAAAGGAAGAGTAGACAGAAAAGTGTAACAAGGGAAGTTCTAGTGGACGTACGAGGTAAGTCCATTTTCATACTGGTGATTGTAGGCGCCCTGTGTGGCTGCGATATGATGTGATATGATACATATATATATATATATATCTTTATACATATTGGATCTGTGAGACACTGTTGGTATTTTCTGTGTGCAGGTTTCAGATAGTAAGAAATACAAAGGAAACTATGTCCAAATTTTCCTAGAAATAAAAAAAGGAATGAGACATAGGGCTGTAGTATGTCTTGAAAGGTCGTGCCCACAAAAATGATGAGATTTTCTAAACCACGAGTATGGATGACCTTGAGAAATAAGTTAATTGTTGTATTGATGGCAAAATAAACTAGGAGGTTGATATTGATATGGTGAACCAAAGTTGGAAAAGACTTGTGACCCTAGGGAGATTATTTAGAGAAGACTGGTAGTTCTGGATAGAAAGATATATTAAGGCACCGACATAATAGATACACAGGGATAAACTGTGACAAGCTATAATTAAAAGGGAGTAACAGTATGATTAAGACAAGAGTGCAAGGTAAACAGAATTGTGACGGATATGAAGTATTAATAGGACAGCTTGGGAGATATTAAGGATAAGACTAACAAAGAAGGGTAAGTAACCCATAGTACGAATCATGAAAAAAGTTAAGAAGTGTTATACTATGGGGTGGAATACGAATAGGATATGATGTGAATATAAGAGGATCGTTATGAAAATAAGTAAAGCCTAGTGAGAAAGTGGCTAGTGATAGAACGTGGTCTATGTAATAAGAATATAAGGGTAACTGTGAAATGGAAAAGTGGGCTAGGGAAGAAACAAGAAAGACTTATCAAGTTCCATAGGGAAAGTTGCGAATAAAGATTATGCAATAATGGAAATAATAGCAAGCATAAGGAAAGAAATAGTAACTGAAAGGAGTAAGCAAGAAGAAAGCGAGATAACAGTGTAACAATACGTCATGACATGTGTAACCGAAGATACGAATGCTAAGAGTGACGAAACTATGAAAGATCAAGCTATAGAAGGATGAGCAACGAGATAGAATGGGTGTTAGGGAATTATTGGTATGATACAAATAAAAATGGATGGACAGAATACGTTTTGGAAATGAGAAAAAGGATTATGTAGAAATAATATGTTCCGAATAATACAGAGATAATATAAGATTCCTCTTGTGCGGAATAAAAGATAGACATAGACGGGATAAATGATAACAGAAATCTACGGAAGCACCCAAGATAGATATGATTAAATGAATGCAAATATGGAACAAAAGGGGAACATGCAATCTGAACTTAAGAGTGCAATCCGACTACATGATTATAAGGTAAGGCCTGATTGAGGCAAATGTGGTATGTTGTTGAGAAAATTAAAAGCTGGTGTTGGGTACACAGTAAGGGCAAAGGGTATAGGGTATAAAGAGGTGGTGCATGCACACATTATCGCCCCGACAATAGTGGAATCCTTAAGAAACAAAGACGGTAAACTTAAGGAATAAATGGTGCAATAAACATTCATCCCAAGAAACAAAGGATATAGGTTGGGTTAAATCTACTCCTGCAACAGAACATTGGACAATTATCGTCGGAATACAAGTATTGCCTAATTGAAATTAGAACGACTAAAAGTGCTAATTAACTTTTGATAAAGATAAGTGAAGTGTGGCCTTGGATGAGTTATTATATGGGTCACATTACATAAGTACAAATTAATAGATGAGATGTCACACTATGTATGGAAAGGTTCTCATCGCTTCGTGACTTAGTCAAGGTTTCGTACGTACAGATTCAAGTTATAAAGGATGAAGAAAGAGATGGACATGATATGGTACCAAATGGATTGAGACAAGAGATTGGATGAGTTTTGCGATTGGACAAAGGTATAAGTATCCCCCCCCTTTAAGGGGGGAAGCAGGTGAGAAGAATACAGGGGAAAGATGGAAACAATATATACTATAATATAGCAGACATGGAAGTTTAAACTTCAATAAGATCCTGTGCTGAAGCAAGTTAGAAGGACTGAAAGCCAACAATAATGGGATAGAAGTCATAATGGTATTTAAGTCAGTGTTAAGAACTTTTTGGAAAAACCCTACACGACATAACGGTAGAAGATAGGTGTGTATAAAAAAGAAAGGGTACGACCAGAGAAGGGTATCGAATAACTCAAGAGATCGTGTGAAGGATAGCGATACCATGTCGGGTCAAAAGCCAAGATATTGGCTATAGCATTGGTTACAAATGATATTGTGATAGATAAATAACCAAGGAAAAGGGACAACAAGCCTTCTATGATTGGAAGTGAGAAGAGCAAGGAGTGAGTAAAAGAAAAGAAAAAAGTATGATAAGATGGGACAAGCGATTTCGATATGAATGACATAGGTGAAGTAGAATGAACCCGGAGATGAAAAGACTAAATCTACCTCATACAAGTGAGTAAGTACGTGGTAAAAGGAATAATGGTTCAATAAGAACAATATTGTTATAATATTTTGGTTACGTTATAAAGAGGTAAAGAGGAGATATCCATTCATGTTCCCTATATCCAAAGGTACTCTAAACTCCTAAAAGGTTTGGTAGATAACAGTTATAGAGAACTCCCAAAAATCCTCATAAAACCCTATAAGACGAGTTAACATTCGAGGATGAATGTTCTAATGGGGGGAAGAATGTTATATCCCATACTTTTGTACCTTGAAAGGTTCTTAAGCTTCTTAGAAGTCACTATGTGATCTGGATAATCTATAACACTACCAAACAACTCTAAGGAAAGGAGAATGTGATACCCCATAGTAGAGAAGATTAGAAATAGATTTATAAGAATCTGGAAGAAGTTGGAGACCAAATAATAATTCGTAGGACTCGACTTATTTAGTTAAGATACTTAAGTAAATACTAAGCTTACATAGCAAGAATTACATAGATTCGTAAAGTAAGATGAGATTATAAACCGACAAAGGGAAAAGAGAGTGCCACATGGCAGCATGAGAGAGTGCCATGTGGCAGCATGAGAGTGTGCCACATGGAAGAAGCTGGAGCAAGAGTGGTAGACCCCCACATTCTATGTGGCAGTCCATGATTGGAGGAAGGGATGTGTTGACCCAATGAGGTCTTGACATGTGTCACCACTTAGGGCTTGACATGTGTCACCACTTAGGGGATGACATGTGTCCCCTCCTAAAGTGGAATGTATATATATATATTATATATAATTTATGACTTTAAGTTCATCTTTATCCTATAATTCATCTTATGTCCAAGAAAGTTCTAGACAAAAAGAAGAGAAGAGAAACTTAAGCTAGAGAGAAGAAAGAGCTACGGTTTTGGGAGGAGAAAAAGGTAAGTTCTCTTATTCCGTTCCATGAATAAATTATATGGGGTATACTAATAAGGTATGAAGGTTTTATTAATGTAAATTTATGGTTTGGAGCAACTCCAAATGACAACAAACAACCACAAAGTTTCAATCGCGCTGGAGGAACTTCCGAGGCGAGTTTTGGCGAGTTTGGTGAGTTTTGGGAAAGGTAACTGTTACACCCAATACTTTGGTACCTTGGGATGCTTCTTAAGCTTCATACAATTCTGGGAAGGGTCTTAAGTTTCTTAGAAGTCATCATGTGAGTCTGGTAATCTATAACACTATCAAATAATCCTAAGGAAAGGAGAGGGAGATACTCCATAAGAGAGAAGATTGGAAATAGGGTTATAAGAATCCAGAAGAAGTTGGAGGTTAAGTAGTGAGTCGTAGGACTTGACTTACTTTTACAAGCTATCACTTGGGACATTTTACATACTAAGCTACTTGAATACACGTCGAGCTTAAGTAGAAAGGAATACATAGTCTCTTGAAGTGAGATGAGATTATGAGCTCACGAAAGAGAAATAAGGAAATGACGCACCTACTCAAAGCAAGTAGGTGATGCACATACTTTTACAAGAAGGTGATTCACCTAATTAGGGTCAAGTAGGTGATGCAGCAGCTTGGGTAAACCCCATGCTTCCATGTGGCAGCCAATGATTGGAGGCATGATTAAGGTGGCTCCCTAGGGGCTTTCACACATCACCCCTAGGGGGGATTCCACGTGGAACCACCTAAGGATTCATATACATAGGTATTAAATGCTTTAGATACCTTAAACTTCAGCAAGTTGAACAAAAAAAAAGAGAGAAACCATAAGGAGCAAAAGAGAGCAGCCACAGGTTTGGCTAGAAAAAAAGTAAGTCCCGACTTTCGTTTTGTGAATTAATTATTTAAGATATACTGCGGTGTTATAGAAGTTTTTAATACCATGAAATTTTATTTTGGGGAAGCAAGGAAGACATACGAACAGTCCGCTAATTTTCAGCATGTTAAGAGAACTTCCGAGATAAGTTTTAGCAGGGTATGGCTTGGTTATATTCTCCCACATTTATTAAGGATTTGGAAGTTTTATGATGGTTTTAATAATGTAAAGTTAAGATTTGGGGCATCACCAAGAGGACAACAAACAGCCGCGACATTTCAGCCGCGCTAGACGAACTTCCGAGGCGACTTTTGGCATGTTTTGGCCAATTTCGGGTAAGGTGAGGTATTTCCTTTCAATTTGAAGTTTATGGTGTATTTAGGTAGTTTATTACACGCCTTTTATATGGATGGAAGTATAAAAATTCCATATAGGGGCTTGACGTTCGAAACAAACTAAATTGGAGTCGCTATAGTTAAATTGTAGTCGAGGCAAGGTGTTGTGCTTGTGGTGTGCTGCTGCAGGTGTGTGATGGTGTGTTGAAGGGACTAAAATTATTCTAAAAGAGGTGTGGGGGATTTTGGTTGCATCCATACGATCCCTCATTTCGTATAATTAAAGGTTTTGCGAAATAAAGAATAGAAACCCTATTTTGGTATCGTAATTTTCAGCAAGTTGTTTGGAGCTTATGTTGTGTAATGTTGCCATGTTTTATTTCTATATGAGCTGCAGGTTGTTTCTGTTGGTTGTCTGTAGTGATAAGGAATCTAATTGGAAATTCAGATAGGGCATGTTATAGGGGAGGTGTTGCCCGATTTTCGTTAACTCCTTATCTAGCTAAAGAACTAGTCGGGAAGACAAGTGAGGAAATGAGTTCTATGAATACTCGTGTGCAACTTAAGATGCTGAAAATTCAGGGATGGTTGGTCTTCGTATTACTTTCATGTTAAATAGGTTCAAGAGACGATGAGCCGAAAGTATTAAAAGTAATCCTTAAGAGGTATGTAAAGCTAATGTTTCCTTCTTTTGGCATCTTTTTGGCATAAGTATTTAAATCTTATTCCTTCTCTTGGCATATTTTGACATAATTATGAAAAGCTAATCTTTCTTTTGGCATGGTAGCAAATATATGAATTTTATATGGTTCCAAAGAAGTTCTTATTCCTAGAGCCACTAGGATGGCCAATTTCTTGATTTCCCAAAAGATATTTTATTACGCTTTGATACGAGTATATAATTCCAGAAGTTCTATTTTGATGTAATCCATAGTGACTTTAAAAAGGTACTTGATATGACTCTTATCTTGATTTTGAACCATAGCTCATTTTAATTATTCCATTTGACTTATGTTGAGTAGAATTCAAAGGAAAATTTTTGCTATGCTTCCAAATATTAAACGACTATTATTTTAATTAGTCCACTAAGCCCCAGAATATATTTTGAAATATAGAAACGATTTCAGAAAGGCTATTTGGACATAGACCATCGTGACATCTGAAAGACATACACTATGATTATCGCTCAATTTATCTTACATGACTTGTCATCGGAGTTATGCTCTCAAGTCTCTGGAAATGTCTTGTATTTTAAATTGCAAAATAATTTCTCACTACTCCACTCGTGGATGCCTCAATGCTTCCTTCACTAAGCCCGGGTCAGGATTTGTTATCATGTGTACTTCTCTACATTGATCGCCATGCCCCGATGTGAGGGTGAAGGTACGACCTGTACATGGGATTTATAGAGTTATGATGTGCCATGTACACATATGATATGATATGATATGATATGATATGATATGACCATCTAATATGATATGATCTATTATAGAGATATTCCCTACTCTAGAGTTATAATGTGCTATGGCACCGGTGATAGGGCAATGATCATGATTTGTTCACCGAGTCCCATAATAGGGCCAGATATGGCATATGTTTTCTACATAAAATGTATGTGGTTATGAAAAGCATTTTGGTATTATGGTAGTTTGCTCATTTGTGCACCTTCTGTTCTGGTAATGGCTTTACTTAATATAGTCCATGCTTTACATATTCGGTACATTTTATGTACTGACCCTCTTTCTTCGAGGGGGATGCATTACATGCCTACAGGTACAGACGCTCAATTTGCTGATCCGCTGGCCTAGGACATCAACCCTATTAGTTGGCAGTGTTCCTTTGACTGGAGCATTTTGGTATTATGGGTAGTTTGCTCATTTTGGCTAACTTTTCTGTTGTATATTTATACGTAATGGTTAAGGATACGATGGAGACCTATCCCATCATATGATTATGCTATTATTTTGTGGGTTCTATATATGTGTTTCGTGCTTGTGTTCAGTGATGGCCTTAATGGCCTTCATGTGCTACATCTATTTCTGTGCGCTCTCTAGCAATCTCTTTTCAATTTCTACTTTTATTTATTATGCTAACATGCTAAGTGGGGATAAAAGGATGTATAGGTGCCTATTTCGGGCACTAGTCACGACCTACGGAGTTGGGTCATGACACTAATGTTTTCCCTTTCAAAATGGAGTTTATGATAATGTTATGAGGTATATTACATGTCTTAAGTAAGGCTGGAAGTGGAAAAAGTGTATAAGGATGCTTGACGTTAGAAACAAGCTAAGTTGAAGTTGTAGTAGGTAAATCAAAGTCGCGAAGTGTGTTGTTGTTGTGGTGCTGCAGGTTAGGGGTTGTTTAATTGCATGTTGCAGGTCTAGAAGGTACTCAAAAGGGGGTGTGGGTGCTTCTGGTTATAGTCACATGACCCTCCATTTCGTATGGTAAAATATTTTACAAAATAAAGGCTAAGAACTCCATTTTGGTAACTTAGTTCCGAGCTAGTTATTTGGAGTTGTATTGGGTAATGTTGAAGTGATTTATTTATATATATGTTCCTGGTTGTTGTTGTTGGTATGGTTGTTGATATTTTGGCTGAGTTGAAATATCAGGGATGTTGAAGTTATAGGGGAGATGCTGCCAAATTTTCGGTAACTTCAGAGCTAGTAATAAGCTAGTTAAAGGAAATGGATAAGGAAATAATTCCTATGGATACGTAGATATAGTGCTGGAAATTGGAAAGTGAAAGGTTATTAATCTTAGTATTACTCTCATGTTAAATAGGTTCAAAAGATGACGAGGCGAACGTGGGTGAAAGTAATCCATAAGAGGTATGTGAAGCTACCTTCCTTTTCTTGGCATGTTTTCAGATATGTATTTATTTGTTCTGTATATGTTTTGGGATTTTGTGTTCCGTGATGGCCTTATTGGATTTTGTGAGTTTCATCTATTTTCGTGTGCTATCTAGTGACCTTAATTAATTTCAATATTTATTTATCTTGCGAATATGCTAATTTGGGCTAAGGGTACGTATGAGTGTCTAACTCTGGCACAAGTCGCGGCTTGGTTCATGACACTTAGTACTGATACTACACATGGTCTATATATGTTGGGTACATGGCATATTTAAACTACTGTTGAGATACATAGAATAGACGACCACTAGCTGCCATAGTTCAGGGGTGATCCAGTTCTTTCCTGTATATCTTTTATTTTAGAGCTTTGGTACATTGACCTTCAGGTTCTAGTGTTAATTTCTGCATATTTTGGGTTGTTGACTAGATTTATTGAGTTTTTGGGAACTAACTCTTTTTCTAAGTAATTAAACTTCTTCCACAAATTTAATTCATTTTATATCTTCCAATTGTTTTTAGTAGACAGAAATAGTGGTTCTCCCATCGGAGGGTTAGTACTGGCGCCAATCCTCATAGGTTGGGGTCGTGACATGGTTGGTATCATGGCCCTAGGTTCGTTGATCTCGTTGTACCAAAATGAGTCAAGTAAAGACTTGTGGAGAGATACAAAGACATCTATATTTTTCTTCTAAGGGCTATAGGACTTTAGGAAAAGGTTTTTTATCTATTCTATCCCCTTGCGCTATAACTTGATTTTAATTGGTATCTTAAGATCAAAATTTTTATCCAACTTCTTTCAATCTCTTATCCGCAAATGGTGAACACATGCTACAATGGTTAAGTCTACTATGTATATATATATGGTTACTATGTTGTATTTTACTTGTTCATGTCTCGCTTATTGGCTAGCTTTGTCGTCCAACCAGTTCACTATCATCTTTGTGTACTGAAACTACACTTGGTTTGTATTTGTTGAGTGCAAGGCATATTTAGATGGCTGCTGAGAGACCTAGAATAGAGGACAACTAGCTGCCATAGTTTAAGGGTGAGCTAGTTTTTTCAGGCTGACATGGACTCTCTTTGTTCTAGTCATTCTTTCAAGATGCAGATTTTATTGGTTTAATTGTTTTTATGACTTTTGGGGTTGTATCCTATTTCCTGGACATGGTTTTTTATTTGCAGCTTTGGTACATCGACCTTCAGGTTCAAGGTGTTAATTTGTCTATCTTTTGGATTGTTGACTAGCTTTATTGAGTTTATGGGAACTAACTCTTTTTCTAATATTTAAACTTCTTAAGCAACTTTAATTCATTGGACAGAAATAGTGGTTCTCCCATCTTAAGGTTAGTGCTGGTGCCAATCCTGATAGGTTAGGGTCATGACAAAGTTAGTATTAGGGCCCTAGGTTTGTTGATCTCGTTGTACCAAAATGAGTCAAGTAGAGCCTTGTGGAGAGATACAGAGACATCTATATTTTTCTTCTAGGGGCTACAGGACTTTAGGAAAAGTTTTTTTAATCTTCAATCCTCTTTCTCTATAACTTGATTCCAATTGGTATCTTGTGATCAAAATTTGTATCCAACTTCTTTCACTCTTTTGTCCACAGATGGTGAACACATGCTACAACGTTTAAGCCTACTATGTATATATATGTTCTTGGTGTGCTGTATTTACTTGTTCATGTCACGCTTACTGGCAAGCTGCATCATTCTACTAGTAAAGTCTTGTCTATGTGTACTAATACTACACATAGACTATATTGCCCTGCCCGAAAAGGAGGTTTGTCCACTTTTTGTGTTGAGTACAGGGCATATTTAGATGACTACTGAGATACATAGAATAAAGGACCACAAGCTGCCATAGTTCAAGGGTTAATTACTTTTTTAGGCTGCTATGGACTCTCTTTGGTCTAGTCGTTCTTTCAGAACTCAGATTTTATTTGTTTAATTATTCTTATGACTTTTGGAGTTGTATCCCATTTCCTGGACATGCTTTTTTATTTAGAGATTCGGTACATCGACCTTTAGGTTCTAGGTGTTAATTTTTGCATTTTTAGGGCTATTTACTAGCTTTACTAAGTTTATGGAAATTGTCTTTTTCTAAGTATTTAAAACATCTTGTGGAACTTTAATTCATTTTATATCTTGCAATTATTTTTAGTTGGAAAGAAATAGTAGTTCTCGCATCGGATGGTTAATGTGAGTGCCAATCCTAATAGGTTGGGGTCGTGATAAAGTTGGTATCAGGGCCCTAGGTTCGTTGATCTCATTGTATCAAAATGAGTCTAGTAGAGTCTTGTGAAGAGATACAGAGACATTTTTATTTTTTTTAGAGGCTACCAGACTTTAGGAAAAGTCTTTTTTATCTTCTATCCCCTTGCGCTATAACTTAATTTCAATTGGTATCTTTTGATCAAAATTTGTATCTAACTTCTTTCACTCTCTTGTTCGCAGATGGTGAACACATGCTATAATGGTTAACTCTACTATGTATATATATGTGCTTGGTGTGCTATATTTACTTGTTCATAATAATGCTTACTAGAAGGATGCATCATCCTATCAGTACAGTCTTGTCCTTTGTGTACCTATACTACACATGGTCTATATTTGTTGAGTATAGGGCATAGTTAGATGACTTCTGAGATACATAGAATCGAGGAACACAAGCTTCCAGAATTCAAGGGTGAGCCAGTTCTTTCAGGCTGCAATTTAGTCTCTTTGTTCTAGTCGTTCTTTCAGGACTTAGATTTCATTTGTTTAATTATTTTCCTGAATTTTGGAGTTGTGTCCCATTTCCTGGACATGTGTTTTTAGAGGTTTGGTACATCGACCTTCAAGTTCTAGGTTTTAATTTTTGCATTTTTGGGGTTTTTGACTAGCGTTACTGAGTTTATGGGAACTGTATTTTTCTAAGTATTTAAAACACCTTCTACAACTATAATTCATTTTATATTTTCCAATTTTGTTACTTGGAAAGAAATAGTACTTCTCGCATCGGAGGGTTAGTGTAGGTGACAATCCTGATAGGTTCGGGTCATGACAAAATTGGTATCAGAGCCTGAGGTTCGTTTTACCAAAATGAGTCTAGTAGAGTCTTATAGAGAGATATAAAGACATCTGTATTTTTCTTTTAGAGGCTACCGGTCTTTAGGAATATTCTTTTTTATTTTCTATCCCCTTGCGCTATAACTTGATTCAAATTAGTATCTTGTGATCAAAATTTGTAACCAACTTCTTACACTCTCTTGTCCGCAGATGGTGAACACATGCTACTATGGTTAAGTGTACTATGTATATATATGTTCTTGGTGTGTTGTATTTACTTTTTCATGTCACGCTTACATGCAAGTTGCATTATTCTACTAATACAGTCTTGTTTTTGTGTACTGATACTACACATGGTTTGTATTTGTTGAGTACAGGGCCTATTTAGAAGGCTGTTGAGATACATAGAATAGAGGACCACTAGATTTCATAGTTCAAGGGTGACCAAGTTCTTTCAGGCTTCAATGGATTCTCTTTATTCTAGTCATTCTTTTAGATCTCGGATTTTATTTGTTTAATTATTTTTATGACTTTTGGAGTTGTATCCCTTTTCCTGGACATATTTTTTTGCTTAGAGCTTTTGTACATAGACCTTCAGGTTCTATGTGTTATATTCTACATTTTTTGGGTTGTTGATTAGCTTTACTGAGTTTATGGGAACTGCCTTTTTCTAACTATTTAAAACATCTTCCGCAACTTTAATTCAGTTTATATCTTGCAATTATTTTTAGTTGGAAAGAAATAGTAGTTATCGCATTGGAGAGTTAGTGTGGGTGCCAATCCTGATAGTTTAAGGTTGTGACAAATTTGGTATTAGAGTCGTAGGTTCGTTGATCTTGTTGTACCAAAATGAGTCTATTAGAATTTTCTATCCCCTTGCGCTATAAATTTATTCCAATTGGTATCTTGTGATCAAAGCTTTTAACCAACTTCTTTCACTGTCTTTTTCGCAGATGGTGAACACATGCTACAATGGTTAAGTCTACTATGTATATATATGTTCTTGGTGTGCTGTATTTACTTTTTCATGTCATGCTTACTGGCAAGCTACATCATTCTACCAGTATAGTCTTGTCTTTGTGTACTGATACTACACATGGTTTATATTTGTTGATTCCAGGGCCTATTTAGACGACTACTGAGATACATAGAATAGAGGACCACTAGTTTCCATAGTTCAAGGGTGAGCAAGTTTTTTCAGGCTACTATGGACTCTCTTTGTTCTAGTCGTTCTTTCAGAACTTGGATTTTATTTGGTTAATTGTTTTTATGACTTTTGGAGTTGTATCCCATTTCCTAAACATGTTTTGTTGTTTAGAGCTTTGGTACATAGACCTTCAGGTTCTAGATATTAATTTATGCATCTTTTGGGTTGGTGATTTGCTTTACTGAGTTTATGAGAACTGTCTTTTTCTAAGTATTAAAAACACATTCCGCAACTTCAATTCATTTTATATCTTCCAATTATTTTTAGTTGGAAAGAAATAGTAGTTCTCACATCGGAGGGTTACTATGGGTGCCAATCCTAATAGGTTCGGGTCGTTACAAAGTTGTTATCAGGGCCCTAAGTTTGTTGATCTCGTTGTATCAAAATGAATCTAGTAGAGGCTTATGGATAGATACAGAGACATGTGTATTTTTCTTTTAGGGGCTACCGGACTTTAGGAAAAGTCTTTTTTATCTTCTATCCCCTTGCGCTATAACTTGATTCCAATTAGTATTTTGTGATCAAAATTTGTATATAACTTCTTTCACTCTCTTGTTCGCAAATGGTGAATACATGCTACAATGGTTAACTGTACTATTTATATATATGTGCTTGGTGTTCTGTATTTACTTGTTTATGTCATGCTTACTGGAAAGATGCATCATTCTATCAGTACAGTCTTGTCCTTTGTGTACCTATACAACACATGGTCTGTATTTGTTAAGTACAGGGCATAATTAGACGACTGCTGAGAAACATAGAATAGAGGACCACAAGCTTCCATAGTTTAAGAGTGAGCCAATTCTTTCAGGAGACCATTTACTCTCTTTGTTCTAGTCGTTCTTTCAGGACTTATATTTCATTTGTTTAATTATTTTTATAACTTTTGGAGTTGTATCCCATTTCCTGGACATGTTTTTTTAGAGCTTTGGTACATCGACCTTTACGTTCTAGGTGTTAATATCTGCATCTTTTTGGTTGTTGACTAGCTTTACTGAGTTTATAGGAACTGTATTTTTCTAAGTATTTAAAACACCTTCTGCAACTTTAATTCATATTATATCTTCCAATTGTTTTTAGTTGGAAAGAAATAGTAGTTCTCGGATCAGAGGGTTACTGTGGGTGCCAATCCTAATAGGTTGGGGTCGTGACAAAGTTGGTATCGGGTCCCTAGGTTCTTTGATCTCGTTGTACCAAAATGAATCTAGTTGAGTCTTGTGGATAGATACAGAGACATGTGTATTTTTCTTTTAAAGGCTACAAAACTTTAGGAAAAGTTTTTTTATCTTCTATCCCCTTGTACTATAAATTTATTCCAATTGGTATCTTGTGATCAAAGTTTTTAACCATCTTCTTTCACTCTCTTGCTCGCAGATTGTGAACACATGCTACAATTGTTAAGTCTACTATGTATATGTATGTTCTTGGTGTGCTGTATTTACTTATTCATGTCACGCTTATTCATGTCACGCTTACTGGCAAGCTGCATCATTCTACCAGTACAGTCTTGTCTTTGTGTACTAATACTACAAATAGTTTGTATTTGTTGAGTACAGGGCTTATTTAGACGACTGCTGAGATACATAGAATAGAGGACCACTAGCTGCCATTATTCAAGGATGAGCCAGTTCTTTCAGGCTGCTACTTACTCTTTTTGTATAGTCGTTCTTTCAGGACTAAGATTTCATTTTTTTAATTTTTTCTATGACTTTGGGAGTTGTATCTAGTTTCCTAGACATGTTTTTTAGTGCTTTGGTACATTGACCTTTAGGTTCTAGGTGTATATTTCTGCATCTTTTGGGTTGTTGACTAACTTTACTGAGTTTATGGGAACTGTCTTTTTCTAAGTATTTAAAACTTTTTCCGCAACTTTAATTCATTTTATATTTTCAAATTGTTTATGGTTGCAAAGAAATAGTGGTTCTCACATTGCAGGGTTACTGTGGGTGCCAATCCTTATATGTTGGGGTCATGACAAAGTTGGTATCAGGGCCCTAGGTTCGTTGATCTCGTTGTACCAAAGTGAGTCTAGTAGAGTCTTGCGGAGAGATACAGACACATCTGTATTTTTCTTCTGGGGCTGCAGGACTTTAAGGAAAAAAAAATTTCTCCTCTATCTGCTTGCACTATAGCTTTATTCCAATTGGTACCTTGTGATCAAAATTTGTGTCTAACTTCTTTCACTCTCTTGTCTGCATATGGTGAACATATGCTACAATGGTTAACTCTACTATGTATATATATGTGCTTGATGTGCTGTATTTACTTGTTCATGTCATGCTTACTAGCAAGCTTCATCATTCTACCAGTAAAGTCTTGTCTTTGTGTGCTTATACTATACATGGTTTGTATTTGTTGATTCTAGGGCCTATTTTGACGACTACTTAGATACCTAGAATAGAGGACCACTAGCTTCCATAATTCAAGGGTGAGCAAGTTTTTTTAGGCTACTATGGACTCTCTTTGTTCTAGTTGTTCTTTCAGAACTCGAATTTTATTTGGTTAATCGTTTTTATGACCTTTGAAGTTGTATCCCATTTCCTGGACATGTTTTTTTATTTTTTTGGTACATCGACCTTCAGGTTCTAGGTATTAATTTCTGCATCTTTTGTGTTGTTGACTATCTTTACTGAGTTTATGGGAATTGTCTTTTTCTAAGTATTTAAAACTTCTTCCGCAACTTTAATTCATTTTATATCTTCCAATTGTTTTTAGTTGGAAAGAAACACTAGTTATCGTATTAGAGGGTTACTATGGGTGCCAATCCTGATAGGTTGGGGTGTGACAAAGTTGGTATCGGAGCCCTACGTTCATTGATCTCGTTGTACCAAAATGATCTAGTAGAGTCTTGTGGAGAGATATTGAGTCATCTGTATTGTTCTTCTGGGGGCTGCAGGACTTTAAGAAAAGTTTTTTTTTCTCTTTTATCCCCTTGCACTATAACTTGAATCCAATTGGTATCTTGTGATCAAAATTTGTATCCAACTACTTTCAATCTCTTGTCCGCAGATGGTGAACACATGCTACAATGGTTAAGTTTGCTATGTATATATATGTTCTTGGTGTGCTGTATTTACTTGTTTATGTCACGCTTACTGGAAAACTGCATTATTCTTCCAGTACAGTCTTATCTTTGTGTACTGATACTACACATGGTTTGTATTTGTTGAGTACAGAGCGTACTTAGCTACTGCTGAGATACATAGAATAGAGGAACACTAGCTGTCATAGTTTAAGGGTGAGCCAGTTCTTTCAGGACTCAAATTTCATTTTTTTAATTTTTTCTATGACTTTTGCTATTATATCCCATTTCCTGGACATATTTTTCTTATATCTTTGGTACATCGACCTTTAGATTCTAGGTGTTAATCTCTCTATCTTTTGGGTTTTTTGACTTGCTTTACTAAGTTTATGGGAACTGTCTTTTTTTAAGTATTTAAAACTTCTTCAGCAAATTTAATTCATTTTATATCTTCCAATTGTTTTTAGTTGGAAAGAAATACTGGTTATCGCATTGGAGGGTTACTATGGGTTCCAATCCTGATAGGTTGGGGTGTGACAAAGTTGGTATTAGAGACCTACGTTCGTTGATCTCGTTGTACCAAAATGGTCTAGTAGAGTCTTGTGGAGAGATATTGAGACATCTGTATTTTTCTTCTGGGGGCTGCAAGACTTTAAGAATTTTTTTTTCTCTTCTATCCCCTTGCGCTATAACTTGAATCCAATTGGTATCTTGTGATCAAAATTTGTATTCAACTTTTTTCACTTTCTTGTCCGCAGATGGTGAACACATGCTACAACGGTTAAGTCTACTATGTATATATATGTTCTTGGTGAGTTGTATTTACTTGTTCATGTCACCCTTACTAGAAAACTGCATCATTCTACCAGTATAGTCTTATCTTTGTGTACTGATACTACACATGGTTTGTATTTGTTGAGTACAGAGCATATTTAGACTACTAATGAGATACATAGAATAGAGGACCACTAGCTGCCACAGTTTAAGGGTGAGCCAGTTCTTTCAGGCTACTACTTACTCTCTTTGTTCTAGTCGTTCTTCCAGGACTCAGATTTTATTTTTTTAATTTTTTCTATGACTTTTGCTGTTGTATCCCATTTCCTGGACATATTTTTCTTAGATCTTTGGTACATCAACCTTCAGATTCTAGGTTATAATCTCTCTATCTTTTGGGTTTTTTGGACTTGCTTTACTAAGTTTATGGGAACTGTCTATTTCTAAGTATTTAAAACATCTTCTGCAACTTTATTTCATTTTATATCTTAAAATTGTTTTTAGTTGGAAAGAAATAGTGGTTCTCACATCGGAGGGTTAGCGTGGGTGCCAACCCTGATAGGTTGGGGTCATGAAAAAGTTGATATTGGGGACCTAGGTTCGTTGATCTCATTGTACCAAAATGAGTCTAGTAGAGTCTTGTGGAGATATACAGAGACATCAGTATTTTTCTTCTAGGGACTACAGAATATTAGGAATAGATTTTTTTCTCTTCTATCCCCTTGCGCTATAACTTGATTCCAATTGGTATTTTGTGATCAAAATTTGTATCTAATTGCTTTCACTCTCTTGTTTGCAGATGGTGAACACATGCTATAATGGTTAACTCTACTATGTATATATATGTGCTTGGTGTGCTGTATTTACTTATCCATGTCACGCTTACTAGCAAGTTGCATCATTCTACCAGTACAGTCTTGTCTTTATGTTTTGATACTACACATAGTTTGTATTTGTTGAGTACAGGGCCTATTTAGACGACTACTTAGATACATAGAATAGAGGACCACTAGCTACCACAGTTCAAGGGTGAGCCAGTACTTTCAGGCTGCTACTTACACTTTTTTTTCTAGTCGTTCTTTCAGGACTCAGATTTCATTTGTTTAATTATTTTTATAACTTTTGGAGTTGTATCCCATTTCCTAGACATGTTTTTTTTAGTGCTTTGGTATATCGACCTTCAAGTTCTAGGTGTTAATTTCTACATCTTTTGGGTTTTTGACTTGCTTTACTGAGTTTATGGGAGCTATCATTTTCTAGTAGTTCTCGCATCGAAGGGTTATTGTGGTTATCAATCCTAATAGGTTGGGTTCATGAAAAAGGTTGTATCAGGGCCCTAGGTTCGTTAATCTCATTGTACCAAAATGAGTCTTATGGTGAGATATAGACACATCTGTATTTTTATTTTAGAGGATACCGGACCTTAGAAAAAATCTTTTTTATCTTCTATCCCCTTGCACTATAACTTGATTCCAATTGGTATCTTGTGATCAAAATTTGTATCTATCTTCTTTCACTCTCTTTTTCTCAGATGGTGAACACATTATACAATGGTTAACTCTACTATGTATATATATTTGCTTGGTGTGCTGCATTTACTTATTCATGTCACGCTAACTAGAAAGCTGCATCATTTTACTAGTACAGTCTTGTCTTTGTGTACTGATACTACACATGGTTTGTATTTGTTGAGTACAGAGCACATTTAGACTACTAATGAGATACATAGAATAGAGGACCACTAGCTGCCACAGTTTAAGGGTGAGCCAGTTCTTTCAGGCTACTACTTACTCTCTTTGTTCTAGTCGTTCTTTCAGGACTCAGATTTCATTTTTTTAATTTTTTCTATGACTTTTGCTGTTGTATCCCATTTCCTGGACATATTTTTCTTAGATCTTTGGTACATTGACCTTCAGATTCTAGGTTATAATCTCTCTATCTTTTGGGTTTTTTGGACTTGCTTTACTAAGTTTATGGGAACTGTCTTTTTCTAAGTATTTAAAACATCTTCTGCAACTTTAGTTCATTTTATATCTTAAAATTGTTTTTAGTTGGAAAGAAATAGGAATCTCGCATCGGAGGGTTAGCGTGGGTGCCAACCCTGATAGGTTGGGGTCATGAAAAAGTTGGTATTGGGGACCTAGGTTCATTGATCTCATTTTACCAAAATGAGTCTAGTAAAGTCTTGTGGAGATATACAAAGACATCAGTATTTTTCTTCTAGTGACTATAGAATATTAGGAATAGATTTTTTTCTCTTCTATCCCCTTGCGCTATAACTTGATTCCAATTGGTATTTTGTGATCAAAATTTGTATCAAATTGCTTTCACTCTCTTGTTTGCAGATTCTGAACACATGCTACAATGGTTAACTCTACTATATATATATATGTGCTTGGTGTGCTGTATTTACTTATCCATGTCACACTTACTAGCAAGTTGCATCATTCTACCAGTACAATCTTGTCTTTATTTTTTGATACTACACATAGTTTGTATTTGTTGAGTACAGGGCCAATTTAGATGACTACTAAGATACATAGAATAGAGGACCACTAGCTACTACAGTTCAAGGGTGAGCCAATTCTTTCATGGAGCTACTTACTCTCTTTGTTCTAGTCGTTCTTTCAGGACATAGATTTTATTTCTTTAATTATTTTTTTAACTTTTGGAGTTGTATCCCAGTTCCTAGACATGTTTTTTTTAGTGCTTTGGTATATAGACCTTCAAGTTCGGAGGGTTACTGTGGTTGCCAATCCTAATAGGTTGGGGTCATGAAAAAGGTTGTATCATGGCCCTAGGTTTGTTGATCTCATTGTACTAAAATAAGTCTTGTGGAGAGATACAGACACATCTGTATTTTTATTTTAGAGGCTACCAGACCTTAGAAAAAATCTTTTTTATCTTCTATCCCCTTGCACTATAACTTGATTCCAATTGATATCTTGTGATCAATATTTGTATCTATCTTCTTTCACTCTCTATTTTGCAGATGGTGAACACATTGTACAATGGTTAACTCTACTATGTATATATATTTGCTTGGTGTGCTGTATTTACTTATTCATGTCGCGCTTACTGGAAAGTTGCATTATTCTACCAGTACAGTCTTGTCTTTGTGTACTGATACTACACTTGGTTTGTATTTGTTGAGTACAGGGCCTATTTAGATGACTGCTGAGATACATAGAATAGAGGACCACTAGCTGCCATAGTTTAAGGGTGAGCCAGTTCTTTTAGGGTGCTACTTACTCTCTTTGTTCTAGTCATTCTTTCAGGACTCAGATTTCATTTTTTAATTTTTTTCTATGACTTTTGGAGTTGTATCCTGTTTCCTGGACATAATTTTTTAGAGCTTTGGTACATCGACCTTGAGGTTCTAGGTGTTAATTTCTATATCTTTTATGGGAACTGTCTTTTTCTAAGTATTTAAAATGTCTTCTGCAACTTTAATTCATTTTATATTTTCCAATTGTTTTTAGTTGGAATGAAATAGTGGTTCTCTCATTGGAGGGTTAGCATGGGTGTAAATCCTGATAGGTTGGGGTCGTGACATGGTTGGTATCAAGGTCCTAGGTTTTGTTGATCTCATTGTACCAAAATGAGTCTAGTAGAGTCTTGTGGAGATATACAGAGACATCAGTATTTTTCTTCTAGGGACTACAGAATATTAGGAATAGATTTTTTTCTCTTCTATCCCCTTGCGCTATAACTTGATTCCAATTGGTATTTTGTGATCAAAATTTGTATCTAATTGCTTTCACTCTCTTGTTTGCAGATGGTGAACACATGCTACAATGGTTAACTCTACTATGTATATATATGTGCTTGGTGTGCTGTATTTACTTATCCATGTCACGCTTACTAGCAAGTTGCATCATTCTACTAGTACAGTCTTGTCTTTATGTTTTGATACTACACATAGTTTGTATTTGTTGAGTACAGGGCCTATTTAGACGACTACTTAGATACATAGAATAGAGGACCACTAGCTACCACAGTTCAAGGGTGAGCTAGTACTTTCAGGCTGCTACTTACTCTTTTTTTTCTAGTCGTTCTTTCAGGACTCAGATTTCATTTGTTTAATTATTTTTATAACTTTTGGAGTTGTATCCCATTTCCTAGACATGTTTTTTTTAGTGCTTCGATATATCGACCTTCAAGTTCTAGGTGTTAATTTCTACATCTTTTGGGTTTTTGACTTGCTTTACTGAGTTTATGGGAGCTATCATTTTCTAGTAGTTCTCGCATCGGAGGGTTACTGTGGTTGTCAATCCTAATAGGTTGGGGTCATGAAAAAGGTTGTATCAGGGCCCTAGGTTCATTGATCTCGTTGTACCAAAATGAGTCTTATGGAGAGATACAGACACATCTGTATTTATATTTTAGAAGCTACCGGACCTTAGAAAAAATCTCTTTTATCTTCTATCCCCTTGCACTATAACTTGATTCCAATTTCTATCTTGTGATCAAAATTTATATCTATCTTCTTTCACTATCTTTTTCACAGATGGTGAACATATTGTACAATGGTTAACTCTACTTTGTATATATATTTGCTTGGTATGCTGTATTTACTTATTCATGTCACGCTTACTGGAAAGTTGCATCATTCTACCAATACAGTCGTGTCTTTGTGTACTGATACTACACATGGTTTGTGTTTGTTGAGTACAGGACCTATATAGACGACTACTGAGATACACAGAATAGAGGACCACTAGCTGTGATAATTCAATAGTGAGCTAGTTCTTTTAGCGTGCTACTTACTTTATTTGTTCTAGTCATTCTTTCAGGACTCAGATTTTATTTTTTTAATTTTTTCTATGATTTTTGGAGTTGTATCCCGTTTCCTGGACATATTGTTTTTAGAGCTTTGGTACATCGACCTTGAGGTTCTAGGTGTTAATTTCTACATCTTTTAGGTTTTTGACTAGCTTTACTAACTTTATGGGAAATGTCTTTTTCTAAGTATTTAAAATGTCCTCTGCAACTTTAATTCATTTTATATCTTCCAATTGTTTTTAGTTGGAATGAAATAGTGGTTCTCTCATTGGAGGGTTAGTATGAGTGCAAATCCTGATAGGTTGGGGTCCTGACATGGTTGGTATCAGGGTCCTAGGTTTCGTTTATCACGTTGTACTAAAATGAGTCTAGTAGCGTCTTGTGCAAAGATACAAAGACATCTGTATTTTTCTTCTGGGCTGCAAGACTTTAGGAAAAGTTTTTTTTCGCTTCTATCCCCTTGCGCTATAACTTGATTCCAATTGGTATATTGTGATCAAAATTTGTATCTTACTTCTTTCACTCTCTTATCCGCAGATGGTGAAAACATCCTACAATGGTTAACTTTACTATATATATATGTGCTTGGTGTGCTGTATTTAATTTTCCATGTCACGCTTACTGACAAGCTACATCATTCCACCAGTAAAATCTTATCTTTGTGTACTGATACTACACATGGTTTGTATTTTTTGAGTACCGGGCTTATTTAGACGACTACTGAGATACATAAAATAGAGGACCACTAGCTACCACAGTTCAAGGGTGAGCCAGTTTTTTCAGGCTGCTACTTACTCTCTTTGTTCTTGTCGTTCTTTCAGGACTCAGATTTCATTTGTTTAATTTTATTATGACTTTTGGAGGTGTATCCCATTTCCTGGACATGTTTTTTTAGAACTTTGGTACGTCGACCTTTAGGTTCTATGTGTTAATTTCTGTATCATTTAGGTTATTAACTTGCTTTACTGAGTTTATGGGAACTGTCTTTTTCTAAGTATTTAAAACATTCATATGCAACTTTTATTTATTTTATATCTTCCAATTGGTTATAGTTGGAAAGAAATAGTGGTTCTCGCATCAGAGGGATAGTGTAAGTGCCAATACTGACAGGTTGGGTTGTGACAAAGTTGGTATCAGGGCCTTAGGTTAGTTGATCTCATTATACTAAAATGAGTCTAGTAGAGTCTTGTGGAGAGATACAGAGACATCTGTGTTTTTCTTCTGGGGGATGCAGGAATTAGGAAAAGTTTTTTTTCTCTTTTATCCCCTTGAGCTATAACTTGATTTCAATTGGTATCTTGTAATCAAAATTTGTATTCAACATTATTCACTCTCTTGTCTGCAGATGGTGAACACATGCTATAATGGTTAACTCTACTATGTATATATATGTGCTTGGTGTGCTGTATTTACTTTTTCATTCCATGCTTACAGGCAAGCTGCATCATTCTACTAGTAAAATCATGTTTATGTTTAGTGATACTACACATGGTCTGTATTTGTTAAGTACAAGGCATATTTAGCCAACTGCTGAGAAACATAGAATAGAGGACCACTACTGCCATTGTTCAAAGGTAAGCCAGTTCTTTCAGGCTGCCATTTAGTTTTTTTGTTCTAATCGTTCTTTCAGGACTCAGATTTTATTTGTTTAACTTTTGTATGACTTTTGGAATTGCATCCCATTTACTTGACATGTTTTTTTTTAGAGATTTGGTACATCGACCTTCAGGTTTTAGGTGTTAATTTCTATATCTGTTGGGTTGTTGACTATGTTAACTAAGTTTATGGGAACTGTCTTTCTCTAAGTATTTAAAACGTCTTCTACAACTTTAATTCATTTTATATTTTCCAATTGTTTTTAGTTGGAATGAACTAGTGGTTCTCTCATTGGAGGGTTAGTATGGGTGCAAATCCTGATAGATTGGGGTCGTGACATGGTTGGTATCAAGGTCCTAGGTTTCGTTGATCTCATTGTACCAAAATGAATCTAGTAGAGTCTTGTGGAGAGATACAAAGATATCTGAATTTTTCTTCTGGGGGCTGTAGGACTTAAGGAAATGTTTTTTTCACTTCTATCCCCTTGCGCTATAACTTAAATCCAATTGGTATCTTGTGATCAAAATTTGTATCTAACTTTTTTCACTCTCTTGTCTGCAGATGGTGAACACATGTTACAATGGTTAACTCTACTATCTATATATATGTGCTTGGTATGCTTTATTTACTTGTTCATGACATGCTTACTGGCAAGCTGCATCATTCTACCAGTATAGTCTTGTTCTTGTGTACCTATACTATACATGGTCTATATTTGTTAAGTACTGGGCATAAATAGATGACTACTGAGATACATAGAATAGAGGACCACTAACTGCCATAGTTCAAGGATGAGCCAGTTCTTTCAGGCTGTCATTTACTCTCTTTGTTCTAGTCATTCTTTTAGGACTCAGATTTCATTTGTTTACTTTTTTATGAATTTTGGAGATGTATCCCATTTCTTGGACATGGTTTTTTAGAACTTTGGTATGTCGACCTTCAGGTTCTCTGTGTTAATTTCTGCATCATTTAGGTTATTGACTTGCTTTACTACATTTATGGGAACTGTCTTTTTCCCAGTATTTAAAACATCTTCCGCAACTTTACTTTATTTTATATCTTCCAATTGGTTTTAATTCGAAATAAATAGTGTTTCTCGCTTTAGATGTTTAGTGTGGGTGCAAATCCTGACAGTTTGGGTCATGACAAAGTTGGTATCAGGGCCCTAGGTTAGTTGATCTCGTTCTACCAAAATAAGTCTAATAGAGTCTTGTGGAGAGATACAGAGATATCTGTATTTTTCTTCTGGGGCTGCAGGAATTTAGGAAAAGTCTTTTTTTCTCTTCTATCCTCCTGCGGTATAACTTGATTTCAATTTGTATCTTGTCATCAATATTTGTAACCAACTTCTTTCACTCTCTTGTCCGCAAATGATGAACACATGCTATAATGGTTAACTCTACTATGTATATATATGTGGTTGGTGTGCTGTATTTACTTTTTCATGCCACGCTTACTGATAAGCTGCATCATTCTACAATTATAATCTTGTCTATGTGTACTAATACTACACATGATCTGCATTTGTTAAGTACATGGCATATTTAGCCGACAACTAAGAAACATAGAATAGAGGACCACTACTGCCATTGTTCAAAGGTAAGCCAGTTCTTTCAGGCTGCCATTTAGTTTCTTTGTTCTAATCGTTCTTTCAGGACTCAGATTTTATTTGTTTAACTTTTGTATGACTTTTGGAGTTGCATCCCATTTCCTTGACATGTTTTTTTAGAGCTTTGGTACATCTACCTTCAGGTTCTAGGTGTTACTTTCTGCATCTTTTGGGTTGTTGACTTGTTATACTGAGTTTATGGGAACTATATTTTTCTAAGTATTTAAAACATCTTCCACAACTTTAATGTATTTTATATCTTCCAATTGTTTTTAGTTGGACAGAAATAGTGGTTCCCTAATCATATGGTTAGTGTAGGTGTCAATCCTGATAGGTTGGGCTCGTGAAAAAGTTGGTATCAGGGCCCTAGGTTCGTTGATCTCGTTGTAAGAAAATAAGTCTAGTAGAGTCTTGTGGAGAGATACAGAGACATCTGTATTTTTCTTCTACGGGCTACATGACTTTAGTTATAATTTTTTTCTCTTCTATCCCCTTGCGCGATAACTTGATTCCAATTAGTATCTTGTGATCAAAATTTGTATCCAACTTCTTTCACTCTCTTGTCCGCAGATGGTGAAAACATGCTATAATGGTTTAATCTACTATATATATATATATATATGCTTGGTGTGATGTATTTACTTTTTTTGTCATGCTTAATTGCAAGTTGCATCATTCTACCAGTAAAGTCTTATTTATATGTAGTGATACCACACATGGTCTGTATTTACTAAGTACACGGCATATTTAGCCTACTGCTGAGAAACATATAATAGAGGACCACTACTGCCATAGTTCAAGGGTGAGCCAGTTCTTTCAGGCTGCCACTTACTCTCTTTGTTCTAATCGTTCTTTCAGGACACAGATTTGATTTGTTTAACTTTTTTATGACTTTTGGAGTTGTATCCCATTTTCTAGAAATGTTTTTTTAGAGCTTTGGAACATCGACCTTCAGGTTTTAGGTGTTAATTTCTGCATCTTTTGGTTGTTGACTATCTTTACTGAGTTTATGGGAACTGTCTTTTTCTAAGTATTAAAACTTCTTCCGCAACTTTAATTCATTTTATATCTTCTAAATATTTTTAGTTGGAAAGAAATAGTGGTTCTCGCATCAGAGGGTTAGTGTGGGTGCCAACCTTGATTGGTTGGGGTCGTGACAAAGTTGGTATTAGGTACCTAAGTTTGTTGATCTTTTTTTACCAAAATGAGTCTAGTAGATTCTTCCCGAGAGATACAGAGACATTTGTATTTTTCTTCTGGGGGCTGCAGGACTTTTGGAAAAGTTTTTTGTCTCTTCTATCCCCTTGCGCTATAACTTGAATCCAATTGGTATCTTGTGATCAAAATTTGTATCTAACTTTTTTTACTCTTTTGTCCGCAGATGGTGAACACATGCTACAATGGTTACTCTACTATCAATATATATATGCTTGGTGCACTTTATTTACTTGTTCATGTCACGCTTACAGGCAAGTTGCATTATTCTACCACTGCAGTCTTGTTCTTGTGTACCTATACTAAAGCATTGTCTATATTTGTTAAGTACTGGGCATAATTAGACTACTACTGAGATACATAGAATAGAGGACCACTAGCTGCCATAGTTCAAGGTGAGCCAGTTCTTTCAGATTTCGTTTGTTTAATTTTTTTAAGACTTTCGGAGTTGTATCCCATTTTCCTGGACATGTTTTTCTTAGATCTTTGGTACATCGACCTTTAGGTTTTTGGTGTTAATTTCTCCATATTTTGGATTGTTGACTAGCTTTACTGAGTTTATGGGAACTATCTTTTTCTAAGTATTTAAAGCTTCTACCATAACTTTAATTCATTTTATATCTTCCAATTGTTTTTAGTTAAAAAGAATTAGTGGTTCTCGCATCAGAGGGTTAATGTGGGTGCCAAACCTAATAGGTTGGGGTCGTGACAAAGTTTGTATTAGGGACCTAGGTTCGTTGATCTCTTTATACCAAAATAAGTCTAGGAGAGTCTACCCGAGAGATGCAGAGACATCTATATTTTTCTTCTGGGGGCTGCAGGACTTTTGGAAAAGGTTTTTTTCTCTTCTACCCCCTTGCGCTATAACTTGAATCCATTTGATATCATGTGATCAAAATTTCTATCTAACTTCTTTTACTCTTTTGTACGCAGATGGTGAACACATGCTACAATGGTTAACTCTACTATCTATATATATTTTCTTGGTGTGCTTTATTTACTTGTTCATGTCACGCTTACTAGAAAGCTGCATCATTCTACCAGTACAGTCTTGTTCTTGTGTACCTATACTAAACATTGTCTATATTTGTTAAGTACTGGTCATAATTAGACGACTACTGAGATACATAAAATAGAGGACCACTTGCTGCCATAGTTCAAGGTGAGTCAGTTCTTTCAGGCTGTTATTTACTCTCTTTGTTCTAATAATTCTTTCAGAACTCAGATTTCATTTGTTTAATTTTTTTAGGACTTCCGGAGTTGTATCCCATTTGCTGGACATGTTTTTTTAGATCTTTGGTACATGGACCTTCAGGTTCTAGGTGTTAATTTCTGCATCTTTTGGGTTGTTGACTAGGTTTACTGAGTTTATGGGAACTAAGTTTTTTTCTAAGTATTTAGAACATCTTTCGCAACTTTAATTCATTTTATATCTTGCAATTGTTTTTAGTTTGTAATAAATAGTAGTTCTCCCAATGAAGGGTTAGTGTGGGTTCTAATCCTGATAGGTTAGGGTCATGACAAAATTGGTATCAGGGCCCTAGATTCATTGATCTCGTTGTACCAAAATGAGTATAGTAGAGTATGATGGAGAGATATAGGGACATCTATATTTTTTCTTCTAGGGGCTGCAGGACTTTAGGAAAAGTTTTTTTTCTCTTCTATACCCTTGCGCTATAACTTAATTCCAATTGGTATCTTGTGATCAATATTTGTATCGAAAATCTTTCACTCTCTTGTCTGCAGATGGTGAACACATTCTACAATGGTAGACACTACTATGTATATATATGTGCTTAGTGTGCTTTTTTTACTTGTTCATGTCACGCTTACTGGCAAGCTACAACATTCTACCAGTATAGTCATGTCTTTGTGTACTAATACTACACATGGTCTATTTTTGTTGAGTACTAGGCATATTTAGATGACTTCTGAGATACATAGAATAGAGGACAACAAGCTGCCATTGTTCAAGAATGAGCCAGTTCTTTCAGGCCGCTATTTACTCTCTTTGTCCTAGTCGTTCTTTCAGGACTCAAATTTTATTTGTTTAATTATTTTTATAACTTTTGGAGTTGTATCCCGTTTCCTAGACATGTCTTTTTTAGTGCTTTGATATATCGACCTTCAGGTTCTGGGTGTTAATTCTACATCTTGTGGGTTTTTGACTTTCTTTACTAAGTTTATAGGAGCTGTCATTTTCTAAGTATTTAATACATGTTCTGCAACTTTAATTCATTTTATATATTACAATTGTTTTTAGTTGGTAATAAATAGTGGTTGTCCCATCAGAGGGTTAGTTTGGGTGTCAATCCTGATTGGTTGGGGTCATGACAAAGTTTGTATCAGGGCCCTAGGTTCGTTGATCTCGTTGTACCAAAATGAGTCTAGTAGAGTCTTGTGGAGAGATACAGAGACATCTACATTTTTCTTCTGGGGTTGCAGGACTTTAGGAAAAGTTTTTTTTCTCTTCTATCCCCTTGCGCTATAACTTGGTTCCATTTGGAATCTTGTGACCAAAATATGTATCTAAATTCTTTTATTGTCTTGTCCGTAGCTGTGAATAAATGCTACAATAGTTAACTCTACTATCTATATATATGTTCTTGGTGTGCTTTATTTACTTGTTCATGTCACGCTTACTGGCAAGATGCATCATTCTACCAGTACAGTCTTATTCTTATGTACCTATACTAAACATGGTCTATATTTGTTATGTACTGGTCATAATTAGACGACTATTGAGATACATAAAATAGAGGACCACTAGCTGTCATAGTTCAAGGTGAGCCAGTTCTTTCAGGCTGTCATTTACTCTCTTTATTCCAGTAATTCTTTCAGGACTCAGATTTTATTTGTTTAATTTTTTTAGGACTTTCGGAGTTGTATCCCATTTTCCTGGACATGTTTTTTTAGATCTTTGGTACATCGACCTTCAGGTTCTAGGTGTTAATTTCTGCATCTTTTGGATTGTTGACTAGCTTTACTAACTGTATGGGAACTGTCTTTTTCTAAGTATTTAGTACAACTTCCGCAGCTTTAATTCATTTTATATATTACAATTGTTTATAGTTGGTAATAAATAGTGGTTCTTCTATCAGAGGGTTAGTTTGGGTGTCAATCTTGATTGCTTGGGGTCATAACAAAGTTTGTATCAGGGCCCTAGGTTCGTTGATCTCACTGTACCAAAATGAGTCTTGTAGAGTCTTCCCGAGAGATACAGAAACATCTGAATTTTTCTTCTAGGGGTTGCAGGACTTTAGGAAAAGTTGTTTTTTCTTGTATCCCCTTACGCTATAACTTGATTCCAATTGTTATCTTGTAATCAAAATTTGTATCCAACATCTTTCACTCTCTTATCTGCAGATGGTGAACACACACTACAATGGTAAACTCTACTATGTATATATATGTGTTTAGTGTGCTTTTTTTCCTTGTTCATGTCACGCTTACTGGCAAGATGCATCATTGTACAAGTACAGTCTTGTCTTTGTGTACTAATACTACACATGGTCTAGTTTTGTTGAGTACTAGACATATTTAGTTGACTTCTGAGATACATAGAATAGAGGACAACAAGCTGCCATTGTTCAAGAGTGAGCCAGTTCTTTCAGGCAGCTATTTACTCTCTTTGTTCTTGTCATTCTTTTATGACTTAGATTTCATTTTTCAAATTTTTTCTATGACTTTTGCAGTGGTATTCCATTTCCTGGACTTATTTTTATTAGAGCTTTGGAATATCGTTCTTCAGGTTCTAGGGTTTATTTCTGCATCTTTTGGATTATTGACTAGCTTTACTGACTTTATGGAAACTGTCTTTTTCTAAGTATTTAATACATCTTCCGCAACTTTAATTCATTTTATATATTACAATTGTTTTTAGTTGGTAATAAATAGTGGTTCTTCCATCAGAGGGTTAGTTTGGGTGTCAATCTTAATTGGTTGGGGTCATGACAAAGTTTGTATCAGGGCCCTAGGTTCATTGATCTCGTTGTACCAAAATGAGTCTCGTAGAGTCTTCCCGAGAGATACAAAGACATCTGAATTTTTCTTCTGGGGGTTGCAGGACTTTAGGAAAAGTATTTTCTTATATCCCCTTACGCTATAACTTGATTCCAATAAGTATCTTGTGATCAAAATTTGTATCCAACATCTTTCACTCTCTTATCCACAGATGGTGAGCACATGCTACAATGGTAAACTCTACTATGTATATATATGAGATTAGTGTGCTTTTTTTACTTGTTCATGTCACGCTTACTGGCAAGATGCATCATTCTACTAGTACAGTCTTGTCTTTGTGTACTAATACTACACATGGTCTATTTTTGTTGAGTACTAGGCATATTTAGTTGACTTTTGACATACATAGAATAGGGGACAACAAGCTGGCATTGTTCAAGGATGAGCCAGTTCTTTCAGGCAGTTATTTACTCTCTTTGTTCTAGGCGTTATTTTAGGACTTAGATTTCATTTTTCAAATTTTTTCTATGATTTTTACAGTTGTATCCCATTTCCTGGACATGTTTTGTTTAGAGCTTTGGAACATCCTTCTTCAGGTTCAAGGTGTTTATTTCTACATCTTTTGGATTATTGACTAGCATTACTAACTTATGGTAACTGTCTTTTTCTAAGTATTTAATACATCTTCCGCAACTTTAATTCATTTTATATATTACAATTGTTTTTAGTTGGTAATAAATAGTGGTTCTCCCATTGGAGGGTTAGTTTGGGTGTCAATCTTGATTGGTTAGGGTCATGAGAAAGTTTGTATCAGGTCCCTAGGTTTGTTGATCTCGTTGTACCAAAATGAGTCTAGTAGAGTCTTCCCGAGAGATACAGAGACATCTAAAAAAATTTTCTAGGGGTTGCAGGACTTTAGGAAAAGTTTTTTTCTTGTATCCCCTTACGCTATAACTTGATTCTAATTGATATCTTGTGATCAAAATTTGTATCCAATATCTTTCACTTTCTTATCTGCAGATGGTGAACACATGCTAAAATGGTAAACTTTACTATATATATGTCCTTAGTGTGCTTTTTTTACTTGTTCATGTCATGCTTACTGGCAAGACGCATCATTCTACCAGTACAGTCTTGTCTTTGTGTACTAATACAACACATGGTCTATTTTTGTTGAGTACTAGGCATATTTAGATGACTTCTGAGATACATAGAATAGAGGACAACAAGCTGCCATTTTTCAAGGAGGAGCCAGTTCTTTCAGGCCGCTATTTACTCTCTTTGTTCTAGTCTTTCTTTTAGGACTTAGATTTCATTTTTCAAATTTTTTCTATGACTTTTGTAGTTGTATCCCATTTCCTGGACATGCTTTTTTTAGAGCTTGGGAACATCCTTCTTCAGGTTGTAGGTGTTTATTTTTGCATCTTTTGGATTATTGACTTGCTTTACTGACTTTATGGGAACTGTCTTTTTCTAAGTATTTAATACATCTTCCGCAATTTTAATTCATTTTATATATTACAATTGTTTTTAGTTGTTAATAAATAGTGGTTCTCCCATCGGAGGGTTAGTTTGGGTGTCAATCCTGATTGGTTGGGGTCATGACAAAGTTTGTATCAGGGTCCTAGGTTCGTTGATCTCGTTGTACCAAAATGAGTCTAGTAGAGTCTTGTGGAGAGATACAGAGACATTTGTATTTTTCTTCTGGGGGCTGCAGGACTTTAGGAAAAGTTTTTTTTTCTCTTCTATCCCCTTGCGCTATAACTTGATTCCAATTGGTATCTTGTGACCAAAATTTGTATCTAACTTCTTTCACTGTCTTGTTTGTAGATGTGAATAAATGCTACAATGGTTAACTCTACTATATATATATATATATATATATATATATATATATATATATATATATATATATATATATATATATGTTCTTGGTGTGCTGTATTTATTTGTTTATGTTAGCCTAACTAGCAAGCTGCATCATTCTACCAGTAAAATCTTATCTATATGTACTGATACTACACATGATCTGTATTTGTTAAGTACAAGGCATATATAGATGACTGCTGAGATACATAGAATAGAGGACTACTAGATGTCATAGTTCAAGGGTGAGCCAAGTATTTCAGGATGCCATCGACTCTCTTTGTTCTAGTCGATCTTTCAAGACTCAGATTTCATTTCTTAAATTTTTACTATGACTTTTGGAGTTGTATCCCATTTCATGGACATGTTATTTTTAGAGATTTAGAACATCTTCATTCAGGTTCTAGGTGTTAATTTTTGCATCTTTTGGGTTGTTGACTAGGTTTACTGAGTTTATGGGAACTAAGTTTTTTCTAAGTATTTAGAACATCTTTCGCAACTTTAATTCATTTTATATCTTGCAATTGTTTTTAGTTTGTAATAAATAGTAGTTGTCCCAATGAAGGGTTAGTGTGGTTTCTAATCCTGATAAGTTGGGGTCATGACAAAATTGGTATCAGGGCCCTAGGTTCATTGATCTCGTTGTACCAAAATGAGTGTAGTAGAATATGATGGAGAGATACAGAGACATCTATATTTTTTCTTCTGGGAGCTGCAGAACTTTAGGAATTTTTTTTTTCTCTTCTATACCCTTGCGCTATAACTTAATTCCAATTGGTATCTTGTGATCAAAATTTGTATCCAAAATCTTTCACTCTCTTGTCTGTAGATGGTGAACACATTCTGCAATGGTAAACACTACTATGTATATATATGTGCTTAGTGTACTTTTTTTACTTGTTCATGTCACGCTTACTGGAAAGCTATAACATTCTACCAGTACAGTCATGTCTTTGTGTACTAATACTACCCATGGTCTATTTTTGTTGAGTACTAGGCATATTTAGATGACTTCTGAGATACATAGAATAGAGGACAACAAGCTGCCATTTTTCAAGGAGGAGCCAGTTCTTTCAGGCCGCTATTTACTCTCTTTGTTCTAGTCTTTCTTTTAGGACTTAGATTTCATTTTTCAATTTTTTTCTATGACTTTTTCAGTTGTATCCCATTTCCTGGACATGTTTTTTTAGAGCTTTGGAACATCCTTCTTCAGGTTCTAGGTGTTTATTTCTGCATCATTTGGATTATTGACTAGCTTTACTGACTTTATGGGAACTGTCTTTTTCTAAGTATTTAATAAATCTTCTCCAACTTTAATTCATTTTACATATTACAATTTTTTTAGTTGGTAATAAATAGTGGTTCTCCCATCGGAGGGTTAGTTTGGGTGTCAATCCTGATTGGTTGGGGTCATGACAAAGTTTGTATCTAACTTCTTTCACTGTCTTGTCCGTAGATGTGAATAAATGCTACAATGGTTAACTCTACTATACATATATATGTGCTTGGTGTGCTGTATTTATTTGTTCATGTCAGACTAACTGGCAAGTTGCATCATTCTACCAGTAAAATCTTATCTATATGTATTGATACTACACATGATCTGTATTTGTTAAGTACAAGGCATATATAGATGACTGCTGAGATACATAGAATAGAGGACCACTAGCTGCCATAGTTCAAGGGTGAGCCAAGTCTTTCAAGATGCCATGGATTCTCTTTGTTCTAGTCATTCTTTCAGGACTCTGATTTCATTTTTTTAATTTTTACTATGACTTTTGGAGTTATATCCCATTTCCTAGACATGTTATTTTTAGAGATTTGGAACATCTTTGTTCGGGTTCTAGGTGTTAATTTCTGCATCTTTTGGGTTGTTGACTAGGTTTACTGAGTTTATGGGAACTATGTTTTTTCTAAGTATTTAGAACTTCTTCCACAACTTTAATTCATTTTATATCTTGAAATTGTTTTTAGTTTGTAATAATTAGTAGTTATCCTATCAGAGGGTCAGTGCGGGTTCCAATCCTAATAGGTTGGGGTCGTGACAAAGTTGGTATCAGGGCACTAGGTTCATTGAACTTGTTGTACCAAAATGAGTTTAGTAGAGTATGATGGAGAGATATAGAGATAGCTGTATTTTTTCTTGTGGGGGCTACAGGACTTAAGAAAAAAAAATTCTCTTTCATCCCCTTGCGCTAAAACATGATTACAATAGGTATCTTGTGATCAAAATTTATATCCAAGTTCTTTCACTCTCTTGTCCATAGATCGTGAATAAATGCTACAATGGTTAACTCTACTATATCTATATATGTGCTTATTGTGCTGTATTTACTTATTCATGTCACACTTACTGGCAAGCTGCATAATTCTACCAATACATTCTTGTATTTATGTACTGATACTACACATAGTTTGTACTTATTGAGTACAGGGAAAATTTAGACGACTGCTGAGACACATAGAATAGAGGACCACTAGCTGCCATAGTTCAAGGGTGAGCCAGTACTTTCAGGCTGCCATGGACTCTCTTTGTTGTAGTTCTTCTTTCAGGACTTAGATTTCATTTGTTTAATAGTTTTTATGAATTTTGGAGTTGTATCCTATTTCCTTGATATGTTGTTTTTTTAGAGATTTGGTACATCAACCATCATACTCTACGTGTTAATTTCTGCATCTTTAGGTTGTTAACTAGTTTATTGAGTTTATGGGAACTGTATTTTTCTAAGCATTTAAATTTTCTTCCTCAACTTTAATACATTTTATATCTTCCAATTGTTTTTAGTTGGAAAGAAATAGTGGTTCCCTCATCGAAGGGTTAGTGTAGGTGCCAATCCTGATAAGTTAGGGTGGTGAAAACATTGGTATCAGGGCCCTAGGTTCGTTGATCTCATTATACCAAAATGAGTCTAGTAGAGTCTGGTGGAGAGATATAGAGACATCTGTATTTTTCTTCTGGGAGCTGTAGGACATTAAGAAAAGTTTGTGATCAAAATTTGTATCAAAGTTCTTTCACTCTCGTATCCACATATGGTAAACACATGCTACAATATTTAAGTCTACTATGTATATATATGTGGTTACTATGCTATATTCACTTGTTCATGTCTCACTTACTAGCTAGCTGCGTCGTTCAACCAGTGTGGGTGCCAATCCTGATAGGTTGGGGTCATGAGAAAGTTTGTATTAAGGCGCTAGGTTCATTAATCTCGTTGTACCAAAATAAGTCTAGTAGAGTCTTATGGAGAGATACAGAGACATCTGTATTTTTCTTCTAGGGGCGACAGGACTTTAGGAAAAGTTTCTTTATCTTCTTTCCCCTTGTGCTATAACTTGATTTCAATTGGTATTTTGTGATCAAAATTTGTATCTAACTTCTTTCATTCTCTTGTACACATATGGTGAACACATGCTTTAATGGACAACTCTACTATATATATATATATGTGCTTATTGTGCTATATTTACTTGTTCATGTCACGCTTACTGTCAAGCTGCGTCATTTTGCCGGTACAGTCTTATCTTTATGTGCTGATACTACACTTGGTCTGTATTTGTTGAGTCCAGGGCATATTTAGAGGGCTGCTTAGTGACATAGAATAGAGGACCACTATCTACCAAAGTTCAAGGGTGATCTAGTTCTTTTTGGCTGCCATAGACTCTCTTTGTTCTAGTCCTTTTTCAAGACTCATATTTTATTTGTTTAATTGTTTTTATGACTTTTGGGGTTGTATCCCCTTTCCTGGACTTGTTTTTTGTTTAGAGATTTTGTACATCGACGTTCAGGTTATAAGTGTTAATTTCTTTATCTTTTGGGTTGTTAACTTGATTTATTGAGTTTATGGGAACTAAGTCTTTTTCTAATTATTTAAAACATCTTCCGCAGCTTTAAAGCATTTTATATCTTGCAATTGTTTTTAGCTGGACAAAAATAGTGATTCTCCTATCAAAGGGTTAGTGTGGTTGCGAATCCTGATAGGTTGGGGTCCTGACAAAGTTGGTATCAGGGCGCTAGGTTCGTTGATCGTTTTGTACCAAAAAGATTATAGTAGAATCTTATGGAGAGATACATAGACATGTTTATTTTTCTTTAAGGGGCAATAGGACTTTAGGAAATATTTCTTTTATCTCCTTTCCCCTTGCGTTGTAATTTGATTCTAATTGGTATCTTGTGATGAAAATTTGTATCTAACTTTTTTCACTCACTTTTCCGCAAATGGTGAATACATGCTACAACGGTTAACTCTACTATGTATTTATATGTGCTTATTATGTTGTATTAATATGTTCATGTCATGCTTACTGGCAATATGCATTATTCTACCAGTATAATCTTGTCTTTGTTTACTGATACTACACTTGGTATGTATTTTTTGAGTACAAGGTATATATAGATGGCTAATGAGCGACCTAGAATAGAGGACCACTAGTTGCCATAGTTCAAGGGTAAGCCAATTCTTTCAGGCTACCATGGACTATATTTGTTGTAGTCCTTCTTTCAAGACTCAGATTTCATTTGTCTAATTGTTTTTATGACTTTTAGGGTTGTATCCCCTTTCCTGGACTTGTTTTTTTATTTAGAGGATTCATACATCGACATTCAGGTTCTAAGTGTTAATTTCTTTATCTTTTGGGTTGTTGACTTGATTTATTGAGTTTATGGGAACTAAGTCTTTTTCCAATTATTTAAAACATCTTCAGCAACTTTAATTCATTTTATATCTTACAATTGTTTTTAGTTGGACAGAAATAGTGGTTCGCCAATCGAAGGGTTAGTGTGGGTGCCAATCCTGATAGGTTGGAGTCATGACATAGTTGGTATCTAGGACCTAGGTTCATTGATCTCATTGTACCAAAATGAGTAGAGTAGACTCTTGTAAAGAGATACAGAGACATCTACATTTTATCTTCTAGGGGCTACAGGAATTTAGGAAAAGTTTCTTTTATCTTCTTTCCCCTTGTGCTATAACTTTATTCCTCTTGGTATCTTTTGATCAAAATTTGTATCTAAGTTTTTTCATTCTCTTGTCCACAAATGGTAAACACATGATACAACGGTTAACTCTACTATGGATATATATGTTCTTATTGTGTTGTATTTACTTGTTTATCTCACATTTACTAGGAAGTTGTATCATTCTACTAGTATAGTCTTGTCTTTGTGTATTGATACTACACATGGTATGTATTTTTTGAGTATAGGGCATATCTAGATGGCTGTTGAGTGACCTAGAATAGAGGACCACTAGCTGCCATAGTTCAAGAGTGACCCAGTTCTTTCAAGCTGCCAAGCACTCTCTTTGTTGTAGTCCTTCTTTTAGGACTCAGATTTCATTTGTCTAATTGTTTTTATGACTTTTTGGGTTGTATCCCCTTTCCTGGACTTGTTTTATTGTTTATAGCTTTGGTACATTGACCTTCAGGTTCTAAGTGTTAATTTTTGCATCTTTTGGGTTGTTGACGAATTTACTAAGTTTATGGGAGCTAAGTCTTATTCTAAGTATTTAAAATTTCTTCGACAACTTTAATTCATTTTATATCTTGCAATTGTTATTACTTAGACAAAAATAGTGGTTCTCTCATCGGAGGATTAGTGTGGTGCCAATCCTGATGGGTTGGGGTTGTGACAAAGTTGGTATCAGGACCCTAGTTTCCTTGATTGAGTTGTACCAAAATGAGTCTAGTAGAGTCTTGTGGAGAGATACAAAGACATATGTATTTTTCTTCTAAGGGCTACATCACTTTAAGAAGAGTTTCTTTATCTTCTTTTCCCTCGTGCTATTACTTGATTCCAATGGGTATCTTCTAATAAAAATTTGTATCTAACTTCTTTCACTCTTTTGTCCACAGATGTTGAACACATGTTACAAAGGTTAAATTTACTCTTTATATATATGTGCTTATGGTGTTATATTTACTTAGTCATGTCTCTCTTACATGCTAGTTGTGTCATTCTACCAGTACATTGTTGTCTTTGTGTACTGATACTACCCTTGGTGTGTTTTTGTTGAGTACAAATCATATCTAGACGGCTTCTATGAGACATAATATAGAGGACCACTAGCTTCCAGAGTTCAAGGATGAGCTAATTCTTCGAAGCTGCCATGGGCTCTCTTTGTTCTAGTCATTTGACAACTCAGATTTTATTTATTTAATTGTTTTTCTGACTTTTTGGGTTGCATCCCCTTTTCCTGGACTTTTTTCTTTACAGTTTTGATGCATCGACATTCAGGTTCTAAGTGTTAATTTCTGCATCTTTTGAGTTGTTGACTAACTTTACTGAGTTTATGGGAACTAAGTCTTATTCTAAGTATTTAAAATTTCTTCCACAACTTTAATTTATTTTATATCTTGCAATTGTTTTTAGTTGAATAGAAATAGTGATTCTCCCATCGGAGGGTTAGTGTGGTGCATATCCTGATGGGTTGGGGTCGTGATAAAGTTGGTATCAGGGCCCTAGCTTCTTTGATCTAATTGTACCAAAATGAGTATAGTAAAGTCTTGTGTAGAGATACAGAGACATGTATTTTTTCTTATAAGGACTACAAGACTTTAGGAAAAGTTTCTTTATCTTCTTTCACCTCATGCTATAACTTGATCCTAATTGATATCTTGTGATCAAATTTTGTATCTAAGTTCTTTCACTCTCTTCTGCGCACATGGTGAACACATGCTACAATATTTAAGTCTACTATGTATATATGTGCTTACTATGTTGTATTTATTTGTTTATGTCTTGCTTACTGGCTAGCTATGTTGTTCTACCAGTACACTGTTGTCTTTGGATATTGATACTACACTTGTTCAGTATTTTTTTAGTACAGGACATATTTAGACGGCTATTGAGAGACCTAGAATAGAGGACCACTAGCTGCTAGAGTTCAAGGGTGAGCCAGTTCTTAGGTTGCCATGGACTCTCTTTGTTCTTGTCCTTGTTTCAAAACTCAGATTTCATTTGTTTAATTTTTATTATGACTTTTAGGGTTGTATACCCTTTCATGGACTTGTGTTTTTTTTAGAGCTTTGATACATCGACCTTCAGGTTCTAGGTGTTAATTCTTGCATCTTTTGGGCTGTTGACAAGATTTACTGAGCTTATGGGAACTAAGCCTTTTACTAAGTATTTAAAACTTCTTCTGCAACTTTAATTCATTCTATATCTTGCAATTGATTTTAGTTGGACAGAAATAGTGGTTCTCCCATTAGAGGGTTAGTGTAGGTGCCAATCCTAATAGGTTGGGGTCATGAAAAAGTTGGTATCAAGGTCCTAGGTTCATTGATTACATTGTATCAAAATGAGTCTAGTAGAGTCTTTTTGAGAGATATAGAGACATCTGTATTTTTCTTCTAGGGGCTACAAAACTTTAGGAAGGGTTTTTTTTATCTTCTTTACCCTCGTGCTATAACTTGATCCCAATTGGTATCTTGTGATCAAAATTTGTATATAACTTTTTTTACTATCTTGTCCATAGATGGCGAACACATGATACAATGGTTAAGTCTACTATGTATATATATGTGCTTACTATGTTATATTTACTTGTTCATGTCTCGCTTACTGGCTTGCTGCGTAGTTCTAATTTTACATTGTTTTCTTTATGAATTGATACTAAACTTGGTCTGTATTTGTTGAGTATAGGTCATACATAGATTGCTATTAAGAGACCTAGAATAAAGGACTACTAGCTGCCAGAGTTCAAGGGTGAGCTAGTTCTTTTAGGCTGTCATGGACTATTTTTGTTCTAGTCCTTCTTTTAATACTTAGATTTCATTTGTTTAATTGTTTTTAAGACTTTTGTAGTTGTATCCCTTTTCCTGGACTTGTTTTTTTTACAGCTTTGGTACATCGACCTTCAGGTTCTAGGTGTTAATTTCTTTATCTTTTGGGTTGTTGACTAGCTTTATTAAGTTTATGGGAACCAAGTCTTTTTTGATTATTTAAAACTTTTTTTTGCAACTTTAATTCATTTTATATATTGTAATTTTTTTAGTTGGACAGAAATAGTGGTTCTCCCATCAGAGGGTTAGTATGGGTGCCAATCCTGATAGGTTGGGGTCGTGACAAATTTGTTAGTAGGGCCCTAGATTCATTGATAACGTTGAACCAAAATGAGTCTAGTAGAGTCTTGTGGAGAGATATAGAGACACCAGTATTTTTCTTCTACAGGCTGCAGGACTTTAGGAAGAGTTTCTTTATCTTCTTTCCCCTCGTGCCATAACATGATTCCAATTGGTATCCTGTGATCAAAATTTGTATCTAAGTTCTTTCACTCTTTTGTCCGCAGATGTTGAACACATGCTACAAAGGTTAAATATACTATGTATATATATGTGCTTACTGTGCTATATTTACTTAGTCATGTCTCGCTTACTCGCTAGCTGCGTCGTTCTACCAGTACACTGTTGTCTTTTGGTACTGAAACTACACTTGGTCTATATTTTTTTAGTATAGGACATATTTAGACGGCTGTTGAGAGACCTAGAATAGAGGACCACTAGCTGCTAGAGTTCAACGGTGAGCCAATTCTTTCAGGATGCCATGGACTTTCTTTGTTCTAGTCCTTCTTTCAAGATTTACATTTAATTTGTTTAATTGTTTTTATGACTTTAGGGAGTGTATCCCCTTTCTCAAACTTGTTTTTTTATTTAGAGATTTGGTACATCGACCTTTAGGTTGTAGGTGTTAATTTCTGCATCTTTTAGGTTGTTGACTAGGTTTACTGAGTTTATGGGAACAAAGTTATTTTCTAAGTATTTAGAACTTCTTCCACAACTTTAATTCATTTTATATCTTGCAATTGTTTTTAGTTAGAAAGAAATAGTGGTTCTTCCATCGGAGGGTTAGTGTATGTGCCAATCTTGATAGGTTTAGTGTATGTGCCAATCCTGATAGGTTGGGGTCTTGAAAAAGTTGGTATCAAGGACCTAAGTTTATTGATCACTTTGTACGAAAACGAGTCTAGTGGAGTCTTGTGGACTGATACAGAGGCATCTGTATTTTTCTTTTAGGGGCTACAGGACTTTAGGAATAGTTCTTTTATCTTCTTTCCCCTCGTGCTATAACTTTATTCAAATTGGTATCTTGTGATCAAAATTTGTATCTAACTTCTTTCATTATCCTATCCTAAGATGGTGAACACATGCTATAATGGTGTCATGCCCATAGCTCCTATTAAACCAGAAAAGGAGCAAGTTATGAGAGGTCGCGGCCAAGGAAGGGACAGGAGAAAGGGAAATGATTGTGGCCGAAGAAGAGCAGCACTCTCTTAGGGAGGCTCCAGTTGAGGATGTACAAAGAGTGGAGGCCCCTATCATGCCCTAGGATAAGTTAGAGGAGAACATAGAGGTCGAGTAAGATAAGATAGCTGAACAGGGGGAGGACACCCAAGCTGGAGCTACCGGTTTTCCCCTACTAGACCCAATATTAGCTCAGCAGATTGTGGATTTTTTTATTAGATTGGATGTTACTATAGCCTTTCCCACATGCCTGCAATACCAGCTCTGGTTGCTCACCCATTTTCTACTATATCTCCTCAGATAGGTGGGGTGGTAGGCATTTATGCCTTTTTTCGACCACTTATGGTCCCAATGATTATCGAGACTAAACATGACATGTTCACGAAGTTTTTGAAACTTAAGCCCCAGTCATCTATGATTCTGAAAGCGAGGATTTGTATGAGTTCATTCTCAACTACTATGAGTGATTGCACAATTTAGGGATAGTTCACCAGCATAGGGTTGATTGTGTGACTTTCCAGCTTTAGGATGAATCCAAGTAGTGATAGAGGGCCTATGTTGAGTGTTACTCATAATTTTTGCATCCACTCACTTAGGTCTAGTTCCATGTCTTATTTCTAGAGGAATATATAGCACGCACATTGAAGGATCACAAAAAGGATGAGTTCATGGCATTTAAGTAGGGTACCATTATAGTGGTTGCCTATGAGGCCAAATTTCATGCATTGTCCAAGTATGCTACTCAACTAGTAATCATAGTGGAGGAGAAAACTCGGTTATTTATGAAGGAGTTAACCCCGAGTTGCTAGTTTTGTCTTTGCATATGACTTCATTAGGCAAGAATTTCAATGAGGTCACATATTTTATGAAGAAAGTAGAGAGAGTACAATGAGATGGGCAGGCCAAGGCTTTTGCTATGAGGCCCAAGATTATAGGTAACTTCTAGGGATCCTATTTTATGGGGTCAGGTAGGCCGGTGATTGAAATTCGGCCAATTTAATCAGCATTTCCCACTTCTACAAGTAGTTTTTTAGGTACTCTATAGTAACATCCGGCCCGAGAAGGCTAAGGAGCTTCTTTTCGAGGTAACAGGCCATCCTTTGAGTGCAGCTGTTTCAACTGTGGAGAGTCGGGGAACATAAGAATGGAGTGTCCCCACCCTTCCAGGATAGATTTAGTACCCTAATAGGCCTAGCAGTGGTACCCATGGGCGGAGGTAGAAGCACTAGAGAACGTTTACATGGTGGGTAAGGAGGGAATTCGAGAGGTTGTGGAGGCCAAGGTAATGGTAGTGCAGGTCGAGGAGTAGTGCATCCAGGCAGAGAGGTGTCCCATCAAGATAACAGGGCTCAGTTTTATAACTTTCTGGGGAAGATAGAGGGTAGAGGCATCTAATATTGTGATCACTGGTACTATTTTTATTTGTGGCCAGATGGCTACTATTTTATTTGATCCAGGTTAAATTTATTCATATGTGTCAGTGCAATATGTCTTGGGTGTTAATACAATTTATTACATGCTTGATGCCCCTATATATGTTTCTACCCTTATTAGAGAGTCTGTTATAGTAACCCATGTGTGTCGTACTTGTCCTATTATGTTGATGGGGTTTCTGTTATACCCCATACTTTCATACTTTGGAATGCTTTATTAAGCTTCTTAAAAGTTTCCACGTGACCCAGAGTATCTATAACGTAACCAAATAACTCTAAGGAAAGAAGGATGTGATACCCCATAATAGGGAAGGTCGGAAATAGAGTTATAAGAATCCAGAATTGAGGCCAACTAATGAGTCGTAGGACTCGACTTACCAGCTTAAGATACCAAATTGGATATCTTATGTACTTAAGCTACTTGACTACATGTCGAGCTTAAGTAGCAAGAAATACATAGGCTTTTGAACTAAGACAAGATTACGAACCCACAGAATGGATATAAGGAGACGACGCGCATACGTAAAACAAGTAGGTGATGCACCTACTTGGACTAAGTAGGTGATGCATCTATTTGGATCAAGTAGGTGACTCACCTTCTTGGGGTAGACCCCATGCTGCCATGTGGCAGCATGTGAGTGGGCGCATGGATGAGGTGGCGCCCTAGAGGCAGCCACAGATTTGGCCAATTTGAGGTAAGCCTCTGACATTTGTTCCATGAATTAATTATTTAAGGTATCCCACAACTACATGATGGTTTTTAACAGCATAAAATTACTATTTGGGGCAGCGAAGAAGGGACACAAATAGACCGTCAATTTTCAGCATGTTAAGAGAACTTTCGAGGTAAGTTTTTGCCAGTTCTAGCAAGGTATGTCTTGATTATCTTCTCCCACGCTTTGGTAAAGTTTAAGCATGTTATGGGCGTGTAAACATGAGTTGGAGATGTGCAAATATGGAAGTCACTGCTGAAGGAAGTTGCAGGTCGTGTAGGGACTGTTTTGACGTATTCTAATGGCTTAAAATATAACTAGTGTCATTGTTATCATACTGTCGTATTGGGAATTGTTTTGTAGTGTTGCAGGGATGGAAACATTTCAAAACATTGGTATAAGTGCTTCTGGTTGCAGCTACATGATACCCCATTTCGTGTCGTGAAGGTTTTACAAAATAGAGATTAAAAACCTTATTTTGGTATCATAGTTTTAAGCGAGTTGTTTGGAGTTTGTGTTGTGTAATATTGAAGTGGTTTATTTGTAAATATGCTTTGTTTTTTTGGTTGGATGATATGGTTTGGAGGTTAAACAGAAGTTTGGATAGAGCAAGTTATAGGGGAGATGCTGCCCGATTTCTGCTAACTTTGGAACTAGTAATGAACTAGTCTAAGGAAATGGATAAGGGATTGGTTCCTATGGGTAATTGATGGTAGAATTACAAGCTTGAAAGTCGAAGGTTACTAACCTTAGAATTACTTTCATGTTAAATAGGTTCAAAACACGATGAGGTGAGCTTGTTAAGAGTAATCCGGAAGAAGTAAGTAAAGCTAACGTTTCCTTCTTTTGGCATGTTTTTGGCATAAGTATGTAAAGATTATTCTTTCTCTTGGCATGTTTTGACATAGGTATGAAAATCTAATCTTTCTTTTTGCATGGTCTTTATGAAATAAATATATGAATTTTTTTATAGTTCCAAGGAAGTTCGTATTCCTATAGCCACTAGGATGGCCAATTTCTTGATTTTCAAATGACATTTTATTACGCTTTGATGCGAGTATATAATTCCTGAAGTTCCATCTTGATGTAATCCATAGTGACTTTCAAAAGGTACTTGAGATAACTCTTATCTTGATTTTGAATGATAACTTATTTCAATTATTCCATTGAGCCCCATAATATATTTAGAAATATGGAAATGATTTCAGAAAGACTATTTTGACACAAACTATTGTGACATCTGAAAGACATGCACTATGATTATCGCTCAATTTCTCTTATATGACTTGGCATCGGAGTTACGCTATCGAGTCTTTGAAAATGTTTTATATTTTATATTGCATTTAGTTTCTCACTACTCTACTCGTGGATGCCTCAATGCTTCTTTCACTGAACCCGGGTCAAGATTTGTAATCATGCGTACTTCATTACATTTTTCGTCGTGCCTCGACTTGAGGGGGTAGGTATATCCTGTACATGGGATTTATGGAGTTATGATGTGCCATGTACATATAATATGATATGATATGATAGGACATCTGATATGATATGATCTGTTATGGAGATATTCCTTACTCTTAGTTATGATGTGCTGTGGCGCCAGTGATGGGGCGGCGACCACGATTTGTTCACCAAGTCCCATAATGGGGCCGGATATGGCATATATTTTCTGCAGACATTATCTGTGGTTATGAAAAGCATTTTGGTATTCTAGATATTTTGCACATTTCTACACCTTCTGTTTTGGTAATGGCTTTAGTAATTATAGTCCATGATTTACATACTTGGTACATTATCCATTTTGAACCCCTTTATTTGGGGGGGAGGGCTGCGTTTTACACCCCACACTCTGGAGCCCAAAATGTCTCTTAAGCTTCTTAAAAGTTATCATGTGAGCTGGATAATCTACGATGCTATCAAATAACTCTAAGGAAGGAATAATGTGATACCCCATAGTAGAGAAGGTTGGAAATAAGGTCAAGAGAAGTCGGAAGGAGTTGGAGGCCAAGGAATGGCCGCATGGGCTGAGGTGGTGCCCTAGGGTGCTGCCATGTGTTACTTTAGGGGGATTCCACATGTCACCTCCAAGTAAGCCTATATATACATGTTTTATGAATCTTAAAGTCATTCCATATCCAAAAATACTTCAGCCAATAACAAAGAAAAGGGAACCCTAAACCTAGAGAGAAAGGAGCGACGGCCAAGAGAGAAAAAGGTAAGGTTCCCAATTTCGTTCCATGAATTAATTATTTAAGGTACCCTACGGTGATATAGAGGTGTTTTATAACGTAAAATTTCATTTTGGGGTGGCAAGGATGAAATACAAACAGTCCGCTAATTTCCAGCATGTTAAGAGAACTTCCGAGATAAGTTTTAGTAAGTTTTAGCAAGGTATGGCTTGGTTATATTCTCCCACGTTTTGTTATGGGTTTTGATATGTTATTATGGTATTCATGATGTAAATTTATGGTTTGTAGCATCACCAAATGGATAGAAAACAGCAACGACATTTCAGCCGCAACTAGAGAACTTCTGAGGCGAATTTTGGCAAGCTTTGGCCAATTTCGGGTAAGGTAAGGTCTTTCCTTCACATTTGGAGTTTATGGGGTGGTTATGGAGTATATTATATGCCTTTTATGTGGCTGGAAATATAAATCTTTCATAGGGATGCTAGACGATTGAAACAAACTAAAATGGAGTCGCTATAGTTAAATTGTAGTCAAAACAAGGTGTTGTGCTTGTGGTGTGAGGCTGCAGGTGTGTGGTGGTATGTTGGATGTATGTATCATGGTATAAATAGGTATTGGGTTATGCTATTTTCATCCACACGACCCTCTTTTTCGTATAGCTAAAGGTTTTATGAAATAAAGATTAAAAACCCTCTTCTGGTATCGTAGTTTTGGGCGATTTTTTTGGAACTTATATTGAATCATATTTGGTATTTATTTGTTTTATATCTTATGGTTATTGTGGTTGTTGTGTCTTCTAAGGTTTGAGGGTAAAATGGAATTGTTGATAGGGCAAGTTATAGGGATGTGCTGCCCGATTATTGTTAACTCCGTAACTAACTAATAGACTAGTCAAGAAGAGTAAATAAGGAAATGATTCCTACGGATGCTTGGTTTTGGATTAAGGGTATGGAGAGTTGAAAGTTATTAATATCGGTATTAATTTCGTGTTAAATAGGTTAAGAGAACGACGATACAATCACGATTAAGAAGAATATATAAGAGATATGTAAAGCTAACATTTCCTTCTTTTGGAATGTTTTTGGCATAAGTATGTAAAGATTATCTTTCCCTTCTTTTGGCATATCTTCAAATTAAGTAGTGAGTGATAATATCTTGAGGATAAATCTACTCATAAACGCCAAGAGTAATTCACGACCCTTATTTACTTCTTAAAGAAAGCACTCTTACAGTAATTGAATTAGGACTTTTCAAGCCTTCCATATGTTAGGAAGTGAGGAGTACGTAAAGTCTACCTTTCTTTTCTTTTGGCATGTCTTAGTCTTAAGTGGATTGTGTATGTAGTGTGGGTATAATTCCATTCATAGAACCCTGAGTGTGGTTCATCAATCTTATTCACTTCTCGACACTAGAACTCCTACGATAGTTGAGTTATGGACTTGTAAGTCTTCTACATGGCGAAAAGTGGTACACGTGAAGCCTATCCCTTCCTTCTCATGAAAAAGTTTCAAGTAAGTAAAGTGATATATTATATGAGTTAGAGGTGATTCCATTTATAGGTTCCGGATATAACTTATGACTTGTACACACTTTTGAGTGATAAGGGTCTTGAAGTAGTTGAACTATGACCCTCGAGCCTCCTACATACTGAACGATGATTGGATGTGCAAGCTCTTATACCTAGAGGCTCTTTGACATATCTTTAGATGATATTCGGGAGATGTCTGATATATCACAAAGGTTTACGTGCATGTATATGCATTATTATACTTTATAGGGATCTGGCCGAACATTTCTCACCACTAATGTATTATATTTATAGGGATCGGGACGTACGTTCCTTGGCACTAACATATTATATGTATAGGGATTGGGTCATATGTTCCTCGGCACTAACGTATTATATGCATAAGGATCAGGCCGTATGTTCCTCGGCACTAACCTATTATGTATAGGGATCAGGTCATACATTCCACAGCACTAATAGTATGCATATGTCTACGATAATAAAATGATGCATTTGTAACACCAAGTCCCCAAGCGGGCTGGATACAGTATGGGATAATGATATACATGACGTTATTTTGTAAGGTGCAGGTATAGTACTCTGTTAAATTTTATACTTTTCCCCTGCACCCTCATGTTAACTATAATTTCCTTATGATGCTTTTTACTTTACATACTCAGTACATATGTCGTACTGACCCCTCTTTCTTCGGGGGGCTACGTTCATATGCGCAGGTGCTGACATAGGTTTGGGGAGTCCGCCAGCTTAGTGTTCTGCTCAGCCAGTTTGGAAGAAGCTATATTGTACCGGAGCCGTGTTCTTGGTACTTAGTATTTGATGTATATACTTGCTTATTCAGGGGTACGGCGGGGGACCTATCCCACCATGTGATATGGTTGCTATTCTTAGAGGTCTGTAGATATATGTATGTGGGTTATTTGTAAGTTATTCCAGTTATGCCTATATAGCATTTTGTAACATTATTACGCTATGGAAGTCTTGTCATCTTGCACGTCCTTTCATATTTTGAATAATGTAACTCCTTATGAGACAAATGAAAGCGGCTACATATATGCGAAAATGTATGACCCATTGGGCTCCCCATGTATGAGTATTATATTTGTTGTTACAGTTGATAGTTATATACACGGGGGTCACGATTGGACCTTAGTCATGGCCTATAGGGATGGGTCGTGATAGAAGTGGTATCAGAACAGTTAGTCCTTAGAATGTCTATAGACCGTGTCTAGTAGAGTCTTATTTATTGGTGTATTGTGCACCACATCTATAAACAGGAGGCTACAAGACATTTAGGATGTTAATTTCTTTCAGATCTAAATCATGCTATAGAGCTGAGTCATAGGGAATAAAATTCCTCATACAAACTTGTGATTTCAATAGAAGAACAACATCGATAGAAGAAGAGACTAATGATGTTGGAAGTTACAAGGCATGTAGGTAAGCAAAGGCACGAAGGACCTATGTCAAGTAAGGTGTTGAAATACGAATGACATATAAAGTTGAAAAATGAAAGGAAAAGTATACAAGAAAGTACAATAGGTGCAGTTCGAGTGGACATACGAGGTAAGTCCATTTTCATACTGCTAATTATGGGTGCCTTGTGTCACTGCGATATGAGATAATGTGACTATATATATGTGTGCCCTATGAGGCACTATTGGCATTTTCTGCGTGCAGGGGTTGAGATAGTAAGAAATATAGATAAAACTCTGCCCAAATCTTCCTAGAAATAAGAAGAGAATGGGATACAGGGCTGTAGTATGTCTTGAAAGGTTGTTCCCACAAGAATGATGAGATTTGGTTAAACCACGAGTATGGATAACCTCGAGAAGTGAATTAATGGTTGAATTAATGGCAATAGAAACTAGGAGGTTGATACTGGTATGGTAGAATGAAGTTGGAAAAGACTTATAATCCAAAGAAGATGATTTAGAGAAGACTGATAAATATGGATAGAATGATACACTAAGGCACCAACTGAATTTATACACAAGGATAGACTATGACGAGTTACAATTAAAAGAAGTAATAGTATGATTAAGACAAGAGTACAAGGAAAAAGAATTGTGATGGATATGAAGTATTAATAAGACAGCTTGTGAGACATTAAGGATGATACTAACTAAGAAGGGTAAGTAACCCATAGTAAGGATCGTGAAGAAGGTTAATAAGTGTTATACTATGGGATTAAATGCACACAGGATACCATGTGAATATAACCAAGATCGTTATGAGAATAAGGAAAGCTCAGTAAGAAAGTAACTAAAAGGCATCCATGGTCTATGTGAGTGGAATATAAAGATAGGTATGAAATGAAAGAGTGAGCTATGGAATAAATAAAGAAGTTCTTACGGAGGCACCCAAGATAGACCTAAGTAATTGAATACAAGGACGGAATGAAAGGAGAATGTGTAGTTATAAATTTAAAGGGGTAGTACAACCACATGGTGTTGAGGTAGACGTATTATTGAGGCAAGCTCGATATGCTATTGAGAAAGTGAGCATTGGGTGCACGATAAGGATGAAAGCTCATGAGGCATAAAGATGTATTGTGTATACGTGACTCGAGTACCAATAATAATACTGGATCAGCACCTCACAATTATGTTAAGATGTCGTACATGGTTAACCAAAGGTATGGGTGATATAAATAAAGGCATAGATATGGTACAGTATACCAATAATGTTGGAAAAGAATCATACATATTTGAAAATTAGAAATAAGGGCATAAGGTAGAACACAAACATGTAGTGACATGGGTACACCCTAAAGGGGAGAACGATAAGGATGAAAGCTCATGAGGCATAAAGATGTATTGTGTATACGTGACTCGAGTACCAATAATAATACTGGATCAGCACCTCACGATTATGTTAAGATGTCGTACATGGTTAACCAAAGGTATGGGTGATATAAAGGAAGGCATAGATATGGTACAGTATACCAATAATGTTGGAAAAGAATCATACATATTTGAAAATTGGAAATAAGGGCATAAGGTAGAACACAAACATGTAGTGACATGGGTACACCCTAAAGGGGAGAAGTGGCTTCAAGTGAGATCCTATACCGATATGAATTAACAAGATCCGAAAGCCAGCAATGAACTGATAGAAGCCATGATACCTGACACGGTGCTGAGAATTATTAGTAAGAACCTTGAATAGTATAACATCAAAGAATGGGTGCATATAAAGGGGATGAATAGGATAAGGGAATCACAATGAGAACTTAAAGATATTGTAAGGGATAGCCAGGCTACACTTGACTAAAGGCTAGGATGTTAGTAATAGAGTTACTGGCTACTGACATTGTGATATACAAGTAAATAAAGAGAAAGGATAAGAAATCTCTCCTATACTGGAATATGAGAAAACTTAAGAGGTAGTGAAAAAAGTGAAACATGTATGACAAAAGAGGCTAGTATAGCAACGCCAAGGGATTTTCTAGACTGCTCTAAGAATCTACATAAATTTTTATAAAGATTATGATATGATGTGTGATAAAAGAACTAGAGGGTAGATCTGAGTAAAAGTGCAGTATAACATGCCTAAAATGGTACAATCTGGGTTAAGAGGGATTGTACAATAGCTTAAACAAAATGGAGCATCATAAGCTTGATAGCCTATTACAGGAAATGGAAACCCCGACTCGGAAATGGAAAGCAGTGAATATGGATTATAGTACAGGCTAACCTCGTATTCTAAGGAACTATGAATTCATACAGGTTATGGAAGATAGGCTGACAGAATCAACCCATTTTCTTCCATCTAGGAAGATATGTTCAGCTGAGGGTTATGGGAGATGACATAGCAAGGGGACAATGAAATTTCATGGAGTTCCCACATCTATTATCTCAGACAGGGAAGTTCAATTTACAGCTAACCACTGGAGATCATTGCGGAAGGGAGTAGGGACACATGTGAATCTTGGTACAGTATTTCACCCCTTGATTAATGGACAGGCCCAGATATGATCCAGCAAGTACTGATAAAGTAAAGTTTATTTAGAGAAAACTATTAACAACCCAAGGTCAACAAAAGTCATGTGCAGATAGTCGACATCTACTTTTTGAGTTGAAGTAGATGAATGAGTATTTGTGAAAGCATCACTAACGAAGGGTTTAATAAAATTTTGGCAAGAAGGGGATACATTGGTCCTTAACGGGTCATTCATAGAATAGGCAAAGTTTCCTGCAAGTTAGATTTACCACCTAATTGCAAAACTATACGCCCAGTATGTCAGATACGGATACTTAACAAATGTACTAATGATCCACCTAGAGTATGTCCCATAAATAATGTCCATGAAATGGAAGAGTTGTCCTGCGAGGAATAGCCTATCCCCATCTTGTATCGGCAAACTAGAAGGCTGTGAACTAAGAACGTGACTTCCATCAAGCAATTGAGGTAAAATAAAAACCAGAGAGGGGATGACTTGGAAAGTCAAAAATGAGATAGAGAAAAGATATTAGTACTTGTTCCCTATATCCAGGGGTAATCTAAACTCCTAAATAGAGTAGATGGAAACTGGTATAGAGAATTCCCAAAGTCCAAGTAAGACCTCATAAGATTAATTAACATTCGAGGACAAATATTCTAAATAGGGGAAGGATGTTACACCCCATACTCTAGAGCCTGGAATGTCTCTTAAGCTTCTTAAAAGTTATCATGTGAGCCGGATAATCTACGAGGCTATCAAATAACTCTAAGGAAGGAAGAATGTGATACCCCATAGTAGGGAAGGTTGGAAATAGGGTCATGAGAAGTTGAAAGGAGTTGGAGACCAAGTAATGAGTCATAGGACTCAACTCACCTACGTAAGCTATTAACTTAGAAGTTTTACATACTTGAGCTACTTGAGTATATACTAAGCTTGCGTAGCCTAGATTACACAGGTTCTTAGGGTAAGACGATATTACAAACCGACGAGGGAGATAAGAGGACGATACATGGCAGCAAGAAAAAAGTGCCACATGGCAGAAGGAGGAAGTTTCATATGGCAGAAGCTCAAGAAAGGAGGTGACTCAGTTTCCTGCTAGGGGGGTAGACCCCACTGCTATGTGGCAGGGTGTAAATGGCCAAATGGGCTGAGGTGGCACCTTAGGAGGCTACCATGTGTCACCCCTAGGGGGCTGCCACGTCTCACCCCTAGGGGGATGCCATGTCTCACCTACAAGGCTGCCCATATATACATGTTTTATGACTCTTAAAGTCATTCCATATCCAAAAATACTTCAGCCAAGAAAAAAGAAAAGGGAACCCTAAACCTAGAGAGAAAACAGCGACGGTCAAGAGAGAAAAAGGTAAGGTTCCCGATTTTGTTCTGTGAATTAATTATTTAAGGTATACTATGGTGATATATTTGTGTTTAATAATGTAAAATTTCATTTTGAGGCAGCAAGAAAGAGATACAAACAGTTCCCTAATTTCCAGCATGTTAAGAGAACTTCCAAGACAAGTTTCAGTAAAATTTAGCAAGGTATGGCTTGGTTCTCTTCTCCCATGTTTTGATGAGGGTTTGGAAATTTTTTTATGGTGTTAATGATGTAAATTTATTGTTTGTAGCAACACCAAACTGATAGCAAACAGCCACGACATTTCAGCAACAACTAGAGAACTTCCGAGGCAAATTTTGGCAAGCTTTGGCCAATTTTGGGTAAGGTGTATTTCCTTTAAATTTGGAGGTTATGGGGTTGTTATGGAGTGTATTATATGCCTTTTATGTTTCTGTAAATATAAATATTTCATAGGTATGCTTGACGATTGAAACAAACTAAAGTGGAGTCGCAATAGTTAAATTATAGTCGAAGCAAGGTGTTGTGCTTGTGGTGTGCTGCATCAGGTGTGTGGTGGTATGTTTCAGGGATGGAGAATGGTCTAAATAGGGCATGGTTTCTTGTGGTTGCATCCACACGACCCTTCATTTTGTATAGCTAAAGGTTTTATAAAATAAAGATTAAAAACTCTCTTTTGGTATCGTAGTTTTGGGCGAATTGTTTGGAACTTATATTGCGTCGTATTGTGGTATTTCTTTGTTGTATATCATATGGTTGTTGTGTTTTTTGTGGATTCTAAGATTTGAGGGTAAAACAGAATTGTTGATAGGGAAAGTTACAGGGGAGGTGCTGCCCGATTTCCGTTAACTCCGTAACTAACTAATAGATAAGGAAATGATTCCTACGGATGCTTGGTTTTTGATTAAGGGTATGGAGAGTTGAAAGTTATTAATATCATTATTAATTTTGTGTTAAATAGGTTCAGAGGATGATGATACAAGTACGGTTAAGAAAAATCCATAAGAGGTATGTAAAGCTAACGTTTCCTTCTTTTGGCATTTTTTTGGCATAAGTATGTAAAGCTTATCTTTCCTTTCTTGTGGAATGTCTTCAAATTAAGTAGTGAATGATATGAGCTTGAGGGTAAATATACTAATAAACGCCAAGAGTAATTCACGACCCTTATTTACTTCTAAATGAAAGAACTCTTACAGTAATTGAATTAGTACTTTTCAAGCCTTCCATACATTAGAAATTGAGGAGTACGTAAAGTCTACCTTTCTTTTCCTTTGGCATGTCTTAGTCTTAAGTGGATTGTGTGTGTAGTGTCGGTATAATTCTATTTATAGAACCCCGAGTATGGTTCATCAATCTTATTCACTTCTCGATACTAGAACTTCTATGATAGTTGAGTTATGGACTTGTAAGTCTTCTACATGAAAAAAAGTAGTACATGTGAAGCCTATCCCTTCCTTCTCTTGAAATAGTTTAAGGTAAGTAAAGTGATATATGATATGAGTTAAAGGTGATTCCATTTATAGGTTCCGGATTTAACTCATGACTTGTACTCACTTTTGAGTGATAAGGGTCTTGAAGTAGTTGAACTATGACCCTCGAACCTCTTACATACTGAACGTTGATTGGATGTGCAAGCTCCTATACCTAGAGGCTCTTCGACATATCTTGAGATGATATTCAGGAGATATCTGATATATCACTAAGGTTTACGTGCACGTATATGCATTATTATATTATATATGGATTGGGCCGAACGTTCTTCGCCACTAACATATAATATGTATAGGAATTGAGCCATAGGATCCTCGACACTAGCGTATTATATGTATAGGGATCGGGCTATACATTCCTCGGCACTAACGTATTATATGTATAGGTATTGGGCCGTACGTTCCTTAGTACTAATGTATTATATGTAGAGGGATCAGGTCGTACATTCCTCGGCACTAACATATTATATGTATAGGGATCAGGTTGTACGTTCCTCGGCACTAACTTGTTATATATAGGGATAGGTCCGAACGCTCCTCGGCACTAACTAGTTATATATGGATCGGGCCGAATGCTCCACGGCACTAACCTATTATATATATGGATCAGGTTGTATGTTCCATAATGCTAATAGTATGCATCTATCTACGATGATAAAATGATGCATTTGTAACACCGAGTCCCCAAGCGGGCCGGATATGGTATGTGATAATGATATACATGTCTTTATTTTGTAAGGTGCAGGTATAGTACTCTGTTAAATTTTATACTTGTCCCATGCACCCCTATGGTAACTGTAACTTCCTTATGAGTCTTTGTACTTTACATACTCAGTACATATATTGTACTGAACCCCTCCCCTTTTTTCGGGGGGCTGCATTCATGCCCGCAGGTGTAGACATAGGTTATGGGAGTCCGCCAGCTTAGGATTCCGCTCAGCCAATTTGGAAGAAGCTCCATTATACTGGAGCTGTGTTCTTGGTACTTAGCATTGGATGTATATATTTGCTTATTCATGGGTACGGCGGGGGCCCTATTCCGCTATGTCATGTGGTTGCAATTCTTAGAAGTTTTTAGATATATGTATGTGGTTCATTTGTAAGTTGTTCTAGTTATGCCTATACAACGTGTTGTAACATTATTACACTATGACATCCTTATCTTCTCGCACTCCCTTTCATATTTTGAGTAATATAACTCTTCAAGATATAAATGAAAGCGACTACATGTATGTGAAAATATATGACCCATTGGGGTCCCCATGTATGAGTCTTATATTTGTTGTTATAGTTGATAGTTATATACATGGGGGTCCCAGTTGGACCTCAGTCGTGGCCTATGGGGATGGGTCGTGACACTGCATTGCATGTCCATAGGTACATACGCTCGGTTTGCTAATCCGCTCGCCTAGGACATCCACCCTTTTGGTTGGTAGTGCTCCTTTGTTCGGAGGCTTATTTTGGTACTAACTTTTCTATTGTACATTTATACATGTTGGTTAAGGGTATGATGGGTTGTCCCATCATATAACTAGGTTATTGTTCTGTAAAGGTCTGTAGACTTGTGATGTGGGTTCTGTATATATGTTTTGGGCTTTGTGTTCCGTGATGGCCTTAACGGCCCTCTTGTGCTATATCTGTTCTCATGCGCTATCTAGCGACCCTTTTTTGACTCCTACTTTTATTTAATCTGCTAACACGCTAAGTGGGGCTAAGGTTATGTATGTGTGCCCAACTCGGGCACCAGTCACGGCCTATGGAATTAGGTCATGATGGAAATAGTATGAGAGTAGTTCGTTCTTGGAATGTGTATAGACCATGTGTAGTAGAGTCTTGATTATAGGTGTGTTGTGTACCACATATCTAAATAGAAGTCTATAGGACATTTAGGATGCTATCTTTATTTGATATCCAAGATCGTGTGATAGAGCCAAGTCATAAGGAATAAAATTCCTCATACTAACCTATGCTTTCATCAAAAAGGAAACAATGATACAAGAAAGTAACTAACGATATTGGAAGTTACAAAGCATGCAGGTAAGCAAAGGCATGAAAGATATATGGAAGGTAACGTATTAAAGTACGATTGACATGTAAAGTAAAAATGGAAAGGAAAAATGGACAGGAAAGTGCTACAGGTGTAGTTCTAGTGGACATATGAGGTAAGTCCATTTTCATACCGTTGATATTGGGCACCCTGTGTGGCTGCGATATAATATGATCTGAATATATATACATGCATGCCTTGTGAGGCATTGTTGGTATTTCTTGTGTGCAGGTGTCGAGATAGGGAGAAATACAAAGGAAACTATGCCTAAACTTTCTTAGAAATAATAAAAGAATGAGATATAGGATTGTAGTATATCTTGAAAGGTGGTGCCCATAATAAGAATGAGATGTGACTAAACTACGAGTATGGATGATCTTGTGAAATAAGTTAATAATTGAAGTGATATTAATAGTAACGAAGAGGTCAATATTTGTATGGAAAAAGAATCTGGAAAAGACTGGTGAGACTAAAAGATGATTTAGACAAAGGTTAAGTGCATTTACCTCACCGACCCTAATTAACACATAGTAGGAATTGTGAAAAGGTTAAGAAGTGTTATACTATAGAACTGAATGCGAACAGGATATCACATGAATATAACGAGGATTGTTATAAAAATAAGGAAAGCCTGGTAAGGAAGTAACTAAAGGATATGATGAGGTTTGTAGAGAACAGAAAAGCAAATAGAAAATGAATGAGAAAGACTTACACAGATTTACAGGAAAGGTTCAGAATAATAGGTCAAGTGGCAATGAAAATAAAATGTGTAAAGAAGAATAAGCTAAGAAAAAGAAAGACTATGATTAGAATGGAACACACTTGGTACAAATTATACAAGAATAGTTATGCAACCTACGAATATTGGTATGTTAACGTAAACAAAATTGGGCATCAAAAGCCTGGTAGCCTATTACAGGAAATGGAAATCCCAACTTGGAAATAAAAAGTAGTTAATATGGATTATAGAACAGGATGACCTCGCATTCTATGGAAGCATGAGTTCAGATGGGTTATGGTAGATAAGCTGACAGAATCAACCCATTTTCTTCTAGTTAGGAAGACATATTTAGCTAAGGGTTATGCAAGATGATATATTAAGGAAACAGTAAGATTTCATGAAGTTCCCACATCTATTATCCTAGATATGGAAATTCAATTTATGGCTAACTTCTGAAGATTATTCCAGAAGAGATTGGGGACATAGGTGAATCTTGGTACAACATTTCACCCTAGACTAATGGACAGGCCCAGACATGCCTCAGCGAATTTTGGAGTCAACATAAGTCATACACATATAATTGACATTGATATTTAAGGTTTAAAGTTGAGGATTGAGCATGCTTAAAAGAGTCACAGATGAATGGTGTAACAAAATTTGACAAGAAAGGGAAACTTGGCTCGGGATGTGTGGGTCCTTATCAGATCATTTGTAGGATAGCAAGAGCTGCCTATAAGTTTGACCTACCATTGGATTTGGAGGCGGTACACCCAGTCCCTCATGTGTCAAGGGTTCTCAAAGGTATAGGTGACCCTTCAAGAATATTTTTTGTGGAGGAGATCCAAGTAACCAGAAGTTACCCTATGAGGAGCAACCTATCGCCATCATGGATTGGTAGATTAGAAGGTTGCGAAAAGTGGCTTCCATCAAAGTTTTGTGAAGAAATAAGAATAAAGAAGAGTTGACCTAGAAACCGAAGAAGAGATGGAAAATAAATATCCGTACATGCTCCCTATGTCTATAGGAAGTCTAAACTCCTGGGTTAGTTGAATCGATGAATAAAAGATCTATGGGGAATATCTGTACATGCTCCCTATGTCTATAGGAAGTCTAAACTCCTGGGTCATGTTATGGGAATGTAAATATGAGTTTTATATGTGAAAATATGGACGTCACAGCTGAAGGAAGTTGCAGGTCGTGTAGGGACTGTTTTGACGTATTCTAGTGGCTTAAAATGTAACTAGTATCGTTCTTATTGTAGTGTCATATTGGGAATTGTTTTGTAGTGTTGCAGGGATGGGAAAATGTCTAAACATGGGTATATGTGCTTCTGGTTTCAGACACATGACACCCCATTTTTTGTGGTGAAGGTTTAACAAAATAGAGATTCAAAACCCTATTTTGGTATCGTAGTTTTAAGTGAGTTGTTTGGAGTTTGTGTTGTGTAATGTTGAAGTTGTTTATTTGTATATATGCTTCTGATTGTTTTTGTTTGTTGGATGCTAAGGTTGGAGGTTAAACGAAAGTTTTGATATAGCAAGTTATAGGCGAGATGCTGCCCGATTTCCGCTAACTTCGGAACTAGTAATGAACTAGTCTAAGGAAATGGATAAGGGATTGGTTCCTATGTGTAATTGGTGGTGGAATTACAAGATGTAAAGTCGAAGGTCACTAACCTTAGAATTACTCTCATGTTAAATAGGTTCAAGAGACGATGAGGCGAGAGTGTTAAGAGTAATCCGGTAGAGGTATGTAAAGCTAACATTTCCTCCTTTTGGCATGTTTTTGGCATAAGTATGCAAAGCTTATTCTTTCTCTTGGCATGTTTTGAAATAAGTATAAAAAGCTAATCTTTCTTCTGTCATGGTCTTTATGAAACAAATATATGAATGTTTTATGGTTCCAAGGAAGTTCCTATTCCTAGAGCCACTAGGATGGCCAATTTCTTTATTTCCAAAGGACATTTTATTATGCTTTGATGCGAGTATATAATTCTAGAAGTTCCATTTTGATGTAATCCATAGTGACTTTCAAAAGGTACTTGATATGACTCTTGTCTTGATTTTGAACGATAGATTAATTTAATTATTCTATTGAGCCCCATAATACATTTTGAAATATGGAAACAATTTCAGAAAGACTATTTTGACATAGACCATTGTGACATCTGAAAGACATACACTATGATTATCGCTCATTTTCTCTTATATGACTTGGCATCGGAGTTACGCTATCGAGTCTTTAGAAATTTTTGTATTTTATATTGCATTTAGTTTCTCACTACTCCATTCGTGGATACCTCAATTCTTCTTTTACTAAGCCCGGGCTAGGATTTGTTATCATGCATACTTTTCTGCATTGTTCGTCATGCTCTGACATGAGGGGGCAGGTATGACCTGTACATGGGATTTGTGGAGTTATGATGTGCCATGTACACATATGATATGATATGATCTGATATAAACATTGATATTATATGATCTATTACAGAGATATTTCCTACTCTGGAATTATGATGTGTTGTGGCGCTAGTAACGGGGTGGCGGCCACGATTTGTTCATTGAGTCCCATAATGGGGCCAGATATGGCATATGTTTTCTATATACATTATTTGTGGTTATGAAAAATAGTTTGGTATTCTGGATATTTTGCTCATTTTTGTACCTTCTCTTTTGGTAATGGCTTTAATTATTATAGTCCATGCTTTACGTAATCGGTACATTATCCATACTAACCCCCTTTCTTTAGGAGAGGGGGCTGCGTTACATGCCTGCAGGTACAGATGCTCGGTTTGATGATCTGCACGCCAAGGACATCCACCCTGTTGGTTGGCAGTGCTACTTTGTCTGTAGCCTTATTTTGGTACTAACTTTTCTGTTGTACATTTGTACATGTTGGTTAAGGGTATAATGGGGCCCTGTCCTATCATATGAGTAGGCTATCATTCTGTAAAGGTCTGCAGACTTGTAATGTGGGTTATGTATATATGTTTTGTTCTTTGTGTTCCGTGATGGCCTTAATGACCCTGTTGTGCTATATATGTTCTCACGCTCTTTCTAGCGACCCCTTTTTGACTCCTACTTTTGTTTATTTAGGTAACATGCTAAGTGGGGCTAAGGGTACGTCTGTGTGCCCAACTCGCGCAACAGTCATGGCCTACGGAGTTGGGTCGTGAAAGTTTCAAACTTTGGCTGAATTACTAATTTTAGACATTAGTGATTTCAATGTAATCTTAGGCATGACCTGGTTGTCCCCCTATTTAAATGTGCTTAACTGTAAGGCTAAGACTGTGACTCTAGAGATCCCAGGAAGGGAAAATTTAGAGTGGGAAGGGGTGTACAAGCCTAAGCCACCTAAGGTCATATCCTTTCTCTGAGCTAAAAAAATTGTAGGGTAGGGTTATTTGGCTTAATTGGACCATATTCAAAATTCTGATATGGAGTATCCCTCTATGGAGTCTATTTTGGTTGTGTGTGAATTCCTAGAAGTGTTTCATAAAGACTTGCTTGGAATACCTCTTGATAGGGACATAGATTTTTCTATTGACTTGGATCCAGGCACTTACCCAATTTCTATTCCTCCTTACCGCATGGCTCCAGAAGTGTGGAGAGGTCTTCTCTGTGGGGTGCTCCAGACTTGTTTGTTAAGAAAAAGGATGGTATCATGAGAATATGTATAGATTACCGATAACTGAATAGGTTAACCATTCAGAATAAGTACCCGTTGTCGTATATTGATGACCTTTTTAATCATTTGTAAGTTGCGTCATGATGTGATCTTCTTGGGAGAATGCTACTACTTAGAAAGAGAATGTATATAATACTTACGATATTTCAAGAGCTTAACTTAAGACATATTTATATAATCTAGTAGTAAAATTTTGCCCATTCAGAATAGTTAAAGGTATAAAATTGTGCCTTTTTAAAATGTAATTGGCCTCAATTGAACCAAATAAAAGTTCCAATTTATGACGGGGCGACTTTTCATAATAATTAAAGAAAATACCTTACATGACGTCCATGTAGCACTCCATACCACTACAGTTCACGATATAAAGTATTTCCAACTTACAAGTACCAAAGTTAACTAGTTTATGCTTCAAGCAAATACTCCAACTCAAATAGTAAATTTAGTATATTACAAAACTTGGATATACATGCCTCAAAACAAAAAAATAAGAAACTAAATTTAAGTTACAACCCATGATGTCATGAATGGATCAGCTCTCAAAAATAAATATATATACACAAGCACCATATGGATGAAAGACATGAACCAAAACTATTACAAAATATAGATGCCTATATGTAAATGTAATCTTCCTTAAATCTCCCAAAAATTTTATCTCCGATGGCCAACTTCAAGCATCTCCTCAGACATTTCCTATGATAGAAACAACTATCGCTAATCATAAAGCTTAGTGGTGTAAAACTACAAGTTTGAAACCTTTAGATTCTCCAATTACTCTTCTCAAGTCATGAGTAGCAAAAATGTAAACATAATAAATAAATCATGCCAACAAATATATCACGAGTACCAAGTGTCAGGAATTCATAGAACCCCATTTATAAGATATTAAATAACAAGTTTCACCCAATATGTACATCATGCCATTACACCAAACATGATCAAGTACCAAGAAGGACGGAAGCCATGTATCAAGAAGGATAAAGACACAATAATCAAGAGAACCATGAACCATATTTAAAATGGCTTTCTAGTTCATACTTAAAATAGATAACTTCCATACTTAAGACAAACCAAAAATAAATAATCAAGATGGAAAAGGGTTCGAATAAAGAGGCATGCCAAGGGCGACAAAGTCACAGCCACAAGAAGGACAAAGTCCATAAGAATTTCATGTTATCGAACAATCCGTACAAATGGGCGACTGAAACAAGTGTCTTACAAATGTCAAAAGATACCAACACGACAATACAAAATAATAAGAAATAACCAACATACCATGATAGATTTTCAAATACACCAGAAGGAAATAAGAGTACAAGTACATGTTTATGCACAAAAATCATCCTTTTAGGATACAAACAGTCCAACATGACTTCAAGAGTTCAAACAGCAGACCAACCAATATCTCAAGTTCCTGAACTTTTACATGATATAAACAACCTTGAAAATAAAATTAAATACCCTCTGTAATTTCCAACACCTCCATAATATTGACAATAAACAAGATGTATCACCAAAAGTAAGCCTAGAATAAATCTAGCTAGCCAAGTACCTCATGTCGTAACTAAATTTTGAAAATGCAAACAACAAAACTGGACTTTATGTATTGCATGAAATTTGTAGATATACATCTTAAGCTTGCTAATAATAAAGAATCGCAACAAAATATATTTTGTACAAAAAGATATAAGTGAACAAATAACAATTGAACATACGGTATTTTTAAATCAAGAATCTGGACAGAACTTGTCATATGTTGCATCCTCTTTGTCGACTCAATAATAGCAATGTTAGGCTCCAATATAAACATAAGAGTTGTAGTTATGTGTGTTATCTTTTCAAAACAAATTTATTTACCTAAAAGAAAGATCTACACAATGATATATGTTAAAATTACTAACACCTACACATTTTGAAATTGATTTACTTACCACAAGGGAAGGGGTTGCTTTGTGTTCTAGCTGAAAGGACAAGTTTCATTGGTGATTTTATGAGAGATTATAATGGAGAGACAGTTCAACGTATTTCCTTGTCTTTAAGAAACCCAAATTGTGAGAGGTGTAAGAAAAGTCTTCCAAAAGTGATATTTATCACTTGGTACCTCCTACTAGAAAGGTGGCTGCCCAAAAAGTAAAAGTGGGCAGCCCAAATACATACATATATGCATATATATTTATATATAAGATCTTTTTTATTGTAAGGGTAATTATGATTAGTAGTTTACATAAATACCCCAATATAATCCACTAAATTAAAATAGAAATTTATGGTAAGAAAATTTTAAAATCTTGCAAAATTTCTACTTTCTAAAATGTGAGTAAAACATAATATATTTATTAAGGAGTGTTCTATCGAAGTGAAAATATTAGCTTAATTAATTAGGGTTTAACAAGTCAGTCTTCTTTAAATGATCTCAGGTTTGGATACCATCAATTTAAGAGTAGGCCTGAAAATGTGCCCAAGACAGCTTTTAGAACAAGATATGGGCACTATGAGCTTTCGGTGATGTCTTTTGGAGCCTTCATAAATTTGATGAATGGGGTTTTCAAGCCATTCATAGATTCATTTGTGATCGCATTTATAGATGATATTTTAGTATATTCAAAGAGTGAATAAGAACATGCAAATCATCTTCGCATTGTTCCAGGTGTACTGGGGAAGCAGAAACGGTATGCAAAATTCTATAAGTGAGAATTTTGGTTGTCTTTAGTTGCCTTCATGGGGCGTGTTGTTTCGAAGGAAAGGGTAATGATTGTGTCACGACCCAAACTAGGGCCTAGCTGTGACATGGGGATTAGTATTCCCGAAGAAACCCCAACCAAGCCTCTTAGTATATCGTAAGCATACATAAGGGAAACAATAACTGGAAACTCATTAAAGTTCAAGAATATAGCATATCTAGAGATAATTATGACAACATGGACTCCTTACACAATATGCCCAACATGCCTCTACTCGACTACATATGTGGGGACTAGGACATATTTATAGCTCACCCTCAACAAAGTAATGACATGATTTGGAATACTCTTTAAACATCATAAAAGTCTAGGAATAACAATAAAAGAGAGAATGACTATGACTAGACTTTCCCTCGAAGCATGAGGACTCACCTCACAATCTTAACAATGCATCACCAACTATCCACGAGAATAAGATGGAGTGTATGTTCCTACATTAGGATATAATGTAGCCAATAAAGTATACGTTAGTACGTTTGATTGTACCAAAATATGTAGGTGATACAATGCATAAATAAGACCATGTTGTGCAAATAACCACTTTAAATATCATGAGGAAAGGGTTAGTAAAATCTTAAGTAAAAATAAGAAAGGTCAAAGCACTTAAATCATAACAGTATCATATAAAAGTAAAGGATAGGAGTAACCTTATAAAGAAGCATAAGAACCATAAATATCTGGGAGATAATCATAACTGATATTAAGACCATACGAGCTATTTCATAGAATCCGATAATCCCCACATTGGGAAGGGGGGGCTACTTTCCAGCTAGACTCCGTCCAAAATTAACATAATCATGTGCTATATGTGGATTTACTTGTAGTCCATATTGTCAAACCTACATTAGCAATGTAGGTTAAGGGACTTGAGGTTAAAACTAAGGCTTAGGACGAGCCACCACCTCAAAGTTCTCTAGGTGCTAAGTTAGCATCCCATGGAATACATATCATAACATAATCATATATCTTATGTATCATAAATCATAAGCCATTCATAATCATACTTTATAAACATGTTCAATGGCTCATCATCATTTGATTCATGTAAGGTAGGTGTAGGCCTTCCATCATTACAAATAGTTTTCATAGAAACATCAGTAGGGTTGTGATTCACCCTCATTCGTAAAGCTTACTCTCATACTTGAAAATTATGATCATAGATTATACTTGAAATTAGGATAGAAATATGGATACATGATCAATTGCCTTCCAAATCATGAAATTTGATTGAAAATATGCATAATCATATACTTTCTATCAGCCCATACATAATTCATTAAGATAATATCATTGGAAGTATAATTGAAAATACCCATAATTTATATCATGAACACTAAAGATTAATGTAGGAAAAATTCATTAAAAATTCTTCAATTCAATGTAATAACCATCAATTTATATTAAAATAGACTCATAATCATAATTCAAGTAATTTGAATGAAGATCATAAAGCCCCATAAAATATATATTTTAATTCTTTGAAAAAGTAGAGAATTTGTTTAGCTCCATGGGTGAAAGTATCCAAGGATCAAATACCCACATACCTTGTATGAGAAGACCAAAGAATTTGGAAGAATTTCAAAGTTTTAATGGAGAGCTTGGGTGAATTTTTTGGAGTTCTTCAATGGAGTCCTTGAGAGCTTTTGTAGAGAGACAAAAATTTGAATAGGTGAATTATAGAAGAATGAATGGAATTAGAGATTTAAGATAGTTTATAGAACTGAATTAGGTTTTAAAATATCTAGATTTATTAACTAAAAATTAGGGTGATGTCTAAAGTATCCCTACTTAAAAAATGAATTCTGACAGAAAAACTCATTCAAGTTCATGATGCGGACGAGCTCCCGGATAGGCCTATTGTGAGCGAATGAGATTTTGGCCAGATTTTAACTCGAGAAAAAAATGCTTTGAGTGAGAGAAAGTGGGCGATGAGGACTTTCCGTGCACTTCATAGTTTTGTGTAATTTCTTGAAAATTTTATTTTTTGATATACAGATCCTAAAAATCCACCGGCACCATTTTTGGAATGCTTAACCTTCATATATCATATTCCAACCCTCAAATACCAAGAATATTACATTATCTCCTCCTTGGAAACATTCGTCATCAAATGAGGAAGAACTAGATTGATTATAGTATAGTGTATAGATTAACAACCCAGCATGAATGCCATAATGCAACTTAAACATCATTTAAAAATAGGTTCATGCCTATGCATACATGTAATGGGACATTGAGAGACTTGATAGTAAGAGCTTGGAGGATTTGAGCATGAAAAGCTAAATACCTTAGGTTGGAAGTGAAGGAAAGAGATAGGGATATCGTTCCATCATATCCGCTTCCTCTTCCCTTGTAGCACTTTCAACCTCTTGGTTTCTCCATAATACCTTGACGGATGCAACTTTCTTATTCCTCAATTTTTTAACTTGGTGGTCTAAAATCTCAACCAGAACCTCTTCATAAGTCAAGTTCTCTTCAACACTCACATCAGCCAAAGGCAAAATAGTATTGGGATCACTAACACAGTTTCTCGATATTGATACATGGAATACCGAATGAACCGAGGCTAATTCTATTGGAAATTTTAGTTCATAAGCCACCTTACCAATACGCTTTAAGATCCTATATCGTCTTACATATCGGGGACTAAGTGTACCCTTCTTTCCAAAATGCATTAATCCTTTCATTGGCAAAATCTTCAAGTAAACCCAATCTTCCACATTGAATTCAAGATCTCTTTTTCTAACATCAAAATAGGACTTTTGACAACTTTGGGAAGCCCTTAACCTTTCTCAAATAATCTTGACGTTCTCCCGTTCCTCAAACACTAACTCAGCTCCTAATAAGTCAACCTCTCCCATTTCAAACCATCTAATGGGTGATCGACATATGTTTCCATACAAGGCTTCAAATAGTGCCATTCTAATACTTGAATGGTCACTATTTTTGTATGCAAACTTGACTAATGGTAGGTGATCATCCCAACTTCCTTTGAAATCAAGAACACATGCCCTTAATATATCTTATAGAGTTTGGATTATCCTTTCAGCTTGCCCATTGGTTTTAGGGTGAAATGTGGTCCTTAGCTTAACTTGGGTACCAAGTCCCCTTTGAAAGGACTTCCAAATGTGAGAAGTGAATTGAGTACCACGATCTAAAATGATGGACAAAGGAACACCATGCAACTTTACCAATTCCTGAATGTATATCTTGGCATAATCTTCGGCACTTTAAGAAGTCTTAACCAGTAGAAAATAGGTTGACTTAGTCATTCTATCCATTACCACACAAATCGAATCATGTTGCTTTCAGGTACGAGGCAAACCCGTTATGTAGTCCATGTTCACATCTTCCGACTTTTAAGTAAGAATTTTAATATTTTGGCCTAAACCGCCCAACCTTTGATGTTCAACCTTAACTTCACAGAAATTTGGACATTCAGCCACAGATATTACCATTTGGAACACATAATTGGCCTTGGTAATGAAGTACTCCATATCCCCCTTGTGAGAAAACCTCTATCTTCTTATCAACCATCAATTTCTTCAACTCAACTAATGTTGGATCCATGTCTTGCTTTGCTGTTACATCCTCTACCAATGATGATTCTAAACCGTTTTGAACAAGGATACAACCCTCATTAGAGTCACTTAATATAACCTCTAAATAGGCTAATTGGTGCATATATTTAACTAACTCCTTCTTTTCCTCTTCCACATGAGCAACTATATTTATGGATAACCGACTAAGAGCATCGACAATACTAATGGTATAAACACTCATATCAAAGTCCTTTAAGAGTTCAATCAACCTTCTTTGCCTAAGGTTCAAGTCCCTTTGTCCAAACACATATTGCAAGCTTTTATGGTTGGTAAATATATCAACATGCACCTAATAAAAATAGTGACACCAAATATTCAATGCAAAGACAACCACCGCCAATTCAAGATCATGAGTTGGATAATTTTTTTTATGCACCTTCAGTTATCTAGAGGCATACAATATAACCTTTCCATGTTGCATCAAAACACAACCCAATCCAACTCATGAGGAATTAAAATGTACAACAAACCCATCTGGACCTTCCAGTAATGTCAAAATAGGAGCCGATGTAAGACCATCCTTCAGTGTTTGGAAATTCCTTCCACACTCATCTGACAATTGGAATTTCACCTTCTTTTAGATCAACTTAGTCAAAGGAGATAAAATAGATAAAAACCCTTATACAAATCTTCTATAATATTCGTCCAAACCTAAAAAGTAGTGAATATCTAAAGGAGAAAATGTTCTAGGACAATTCTTTACCGCCTCTATTTTTTTCAAATCAACCATGATACCATCACCCAAAAAAATGTGACAAAGTAATGCCATGGATTTCAACCAAAATTCACATTTACTAAACTTGGCAAATAATTTCTTATCCCTAAAGGTTGCAACACAATTTTCAAGTGACCCATATACTCTTCTTCATTTAAGGAATAAATCAATATATCATCAGTAAAAACCACCACAAACATATCTAGGTACAGTTTGAAAGTAAGATGCATCAAGTCTCTAAAAATAGCCAGGGCATTACTCAACCCAAATGATATAACCAAAAACTCAAAACAACCAAAGCTAGTTCAAAACACCATCTTGGGAATGTCAAAATCCCTCACACTCACTTGGTGATAACTGGATGGGAGATCAATTTTGGAGAATTGACTTGCACCTTTGAGTTGATCAAATATATTATTTACTTTTGGAATGTGATACTTATTTTTTATGGTGACCTTATTCAATTGCCAATAGTTTACACACATGTGAGGTGACCCATCATTCTTTTTAACAGATAAACGGGAGCTCCCCATGGTGAAATACTTAGCCTAATGAAACCCTTATCTAACAAATCCTTCAATTGTTCCTTCAACTCCTTCAGTTCCATCAGGGCCATACGATATGGAGGAATAGAGATGAGTTGAGTATTGGCAAGGAGATCTATACAGAAATTGATTTCCCTTTTAGGAGGAATACCGGTCAAGTCATCGAGATACATATAGGGGAATTCATTCACAATGGGAATCGACTCAATAGAAGGAGCTTCAGAATTTGTATCTATAACCCACACTAGATGATAGATACACCCCTTAGAGATCATTTTTGGGCTTTTAGGAAAGATATGAAATGACCTCTAAATACAGAATTATTGCCCTTTCACTCAAGTACCGACTCATTAGAAAATTGGAATTTGACCATACGGGTTCTACATTCAATAGATGTATAGGAAGCATATAGCAAATCCATACCAAGAATAACATCAAAATTGGTCTTGTCAAGTTCAACAAGATCATGAGAGAATATTCTATGAAAGACTAACACGGGACAATCTCTATAGACTTTTTTAGCTAGAACTGAATCACCAATTGAAGTATAAACAAAAAAAAGGCTCTAGCAAGATTTAGGGACATATATCAAATCTTATAGCAAGGTAAGGAGTAACAGAATATAATGTAGCACCTACATTAAGGAAAGCGTAAACATCAAAGTTAAAGACCCACAATATAGCGGTAATCACATTGGGAGACTCATCAACATCTTGCCTAGCTTGGAATGCATAGAACCTATTTTGGTGTTGGCTTCTACCTTGTTGAGCTTGTCTTACTTGAGTAGCTTTCCCTTTAGGACGTCCTTTTTTCCCCTTGTTAGGGAATTCGAATATCTTGTGCCCTATTTTACCATTTCCAAAATGAGCCCCCATACTAAAAAAATATTTACCTCCATGATTTTTCCCACAGTAGGGATACTTGGGAAAGGTAGACCCACTAACACCACCATATTAGTCCTTAGAGTTGGGCACCTTATCTTTATCAAATACTTGGCCTGAATCTTGTGAAAAACCATAGCCTTAAAACCTTTGACCTTATTGAAATATGTCATTACCACCATAGGATTTGGATTGACAAAACCCACCTTCAAATTGATCTCTGTTGAACTCTCTCACTTTCTTCTCCATAATATTTTCCCCTTCTATTTGTTCAGCATATGTCATGAACCTTGAAATATCCATCTCCTTAATGAACATAGCGGTTTGACACTCTTTAATTACCAAGTTGGACAACCCTAAATTAAATTTAATCATTCGAGCATGAGAATCATCTACCAAAAAAGGAGCATACTTGCAAAACTTTGAAAACCTGAGGGCATACACCCTCACACTATTATTACCTTGCTTGAGGTTAATAAATTCCAACACCTTTGCCTCCCCAGCTCAAATAGAAAGAAACAATCAAGAAAATCAACTTTGAAATTCTCCCAACCTATGGGACCTCCTTCAACCCTTTGAGCCTTCTATTAATGGTACCATACTTGAGCAAAACCCTTGAGTTGGTAGGCCTCCAACTCTATTTTCTCCTCCAAAGACACTGCCATGATATCAGCAAGCGTATACACCTCAACAATAAAGTCTTGGAGATTTTCATTAATCATAGACCCATGAAACTTGGGATGGTTCATCCTTATGAAATCCCTAACCCTTGAAGTTGGTTTAGACGCAATTGGAGGAGCCACTACTCCTTGGTTCACTTGTGTAGTCATGGATTTGGCTAGCATAGAGATAGCGGTCTAGAACTTCGCGTGGGTAACTTGATAGACTAGAGGATCATTAGGACCTTGAGGGGCTTGTCCCTCATTATTATCAACTTCTCTTAGAACTGGAGATCTTCTTGGAGACATATTCTAAAAATAGCAAAAAACAACTGTTAGAGAGAAAAGGCTTAGAGTACAATCTATCGCACGATATAGATCATGAAAGAAGTGAGTATTTCCTATGATTCCTCATAGCCTCCTACTCATAAATTTGGAGCGCTTCACATCCATTAATAAGACTCTACTTGACGCAGCATGTTGGAGTCCCTAGGACACTTCAAAACCATGTGCTCTGATACCAAGTTTTTTATAATCTGAACTAGGGCCTAGAGGTTACAATAAGTGTAAACTAATAAAATTCCAATAATATAGAATATATAGAGATAATCATGAAAACATAGACTACTTACACAATATGCACAACATGCCTTCACTCGACTACATAGGCGGGGACTAGGACACATTCCTAGCTCACCCACAAGAAAATAATGACATGACATGGAATAGTCTTTAAACATCATAAAAGTATAGGAATGAAAATAAAAGAGAGAATGACTTGGCTTGCCCTCTAAGAATGAGGGCTCACCACATAATCGTCACAATGGATTACAGACTAGCCACTAGAATAAGATGGAGCATCCATTCCTATATTGTGATATAATGTAGGCAATAAAGTATGTGCTAGTACGTTTGAATGTACTAAGTATGTAGGTGATACAATGCATAAATAAAACCATCTTGTGCAAATAAACATTTTAAATAGCATAAAGAAAGGGTTACTAAAATCATAAGTAAATATGAGAAAGGTCAAATCACTTAAATCATAAGAGTATCATATAAAAGTAAAGGATAGGAGTAATCTTGTAATGGATCATAAGAACCATAGATATGTGGGAGATAACTGTAATTGATATTAAGACCATGTGAGATATTACATGGAATCCGATAATCTCCACATCGAGAAAGGGGGGCTACTTGCAAAGGTAGACTCTGTCCAGCATTACCATAATAGTGTGCTATATGTGGATATACTATCTAGTCCATATTGAAAAGCATATGGTGGCAACTTAGTTTAAGGAACTAGAGGTTGCTACTAAGGCTTACGTCGAGCCCCTACCTCAAAGTCCTCAAGGTGCTAAGTTAACAACCCGCGGAATACATACCATAACATAATAATAAATCATAAGACTTTCATAATCATACTCATTTAAGACCCCAAATATTTGGAAAGTTATAAACCAAGGAATAAAGGAGGAAATCTCAGAAAGTTATAGAAACTAGCACTAGAAATTGGCCGCGGATGCCATCACGGGTAGTGGTAAGCATCATGGACCATTGTGAGAAATCGTGGTAAAGACTCAGAGGCTCATACTTGTAGGGAAGGGACCACGTTGAGGACCATGGACCGAGGTGAGTAACACAGGTCGTGAAGCCCTCCATGTAGACTCCTCCCCAAAACCTTCCAGAAACATTTTAAGAAAAGGGCCACGGATAACCACCATGGGTCATGGAGCCCTCCACGTACCGTGTTATATATCCGTAGTGGTCACTCTGTAGGCCTGCAGCAGGAGCTGCACCACAGCAACATTCCAGAGCCGTTATGCCCTTCATGGAAAGTGAAGGGGCACAGTGGAGAAACTTTTGAGACCTACCAGCAGCTTTCCAAAAATAATTCCTTAAGTACTTACCATGTGAACCCACCATGGCCGTGGTAAGCACCATGGACCATGGAGGGTCCCCATGAAGTCTGTCCCGGTAAAATTTTAAAACAGATATTTTGGTCATTTCCTGCGTTTTAGTTTAAAATAGAGTCATTTTGAAGGAAGCATTCTTCCATCCAAAGACCCTAAACCCTCCAAAAACCCTCATTCTTCATAGTTACACTCAATCCTCACAAATTCTATCTTCTAAAACTCTCCCAAGAACTTCATGCCAAGCTAGGGTTTCATCTCAAGGCATCTTACAGTCTCTCTTCCTTCTCAAACTTTCATTAGGCATTTTGTTTCCCCAAGGTATTTGGTTTTCATCCATGGGTTCTTCGACCCATGGATCCTAAATGTTTCCTCAACTTAAGTATTATAAATTCTAAATGATGAAATCTTATGGGCTTTTACATAATAATTCTAAATACCTAGATTATGGCTTATTTGAAGTTTATTTACCTAAATTGATATGTATTGATTCTCAATTTGTTGAAATGAATGATTTATCAAGGCTCTTATATGAAGACTTGAGAGTAACTTTAAAGTGTAAATGGTGGGTTGTTTGAAAATATTTTAATTTATGCATTTCCATCACTCTCATGCATGCAAGTATTGTTTTTAATGTATTTGAAATATATATGAAATGAACCTACCTAGTTTCTTATGATTGAAGAGAAGTGGAATTGAAAGCTTGACTCCAAATGAAAATTTCTGAAGAAAATATTTATGCTTAAGGGAGTCTTATGAAGTAATTGAATGATGATGAAAGGGCTTTTTAGCCAAAGAAAGGATTCAATATGAAAGTACAATTCTCACATATTTGAATCAAATGAAATGTTATAATAAGATATCCCACAGAACAATGATTTGATGTCTAAAGTTATTAATGCTTATGTTATTATGATCTTATTCTGCGGGATTGAACTAGCACCAAATATAGCATGTAGATGGGGACTCGATCTAAGGGATCCTTAAGTAAATTATCATATTGCACTAACTATGTTCAAACATAGGAGCCCTTGTAGGCTATTTAGTCTAGTGGATCCACAAAAATCCATTAAAGTTAAAGTTAAAAAATGATTAAACTTGAAGGAGTTCTACCCGTGCGAACGTAGGGGGTTATGTTGTATTCCATGTAATACCTCGCATGGTCTTAAATTTCAATTATGGTCATCTTTCCACAAAGTGAATATTTTAAGGTTTCATATGATGATTTTTCATGCATGCATTCACATGCATGTTTCTTATAAATTTCTTAATGTTCTTCATTATATTGCATATTTACATACTTAGTACATTCAAAGTACTAACGCATACTTTTGCCTACATGATATCACCATGTAAGGACTGGCGTTGCTCCACACTCTCCTCCCCATGGCTAAGTTTAATCATTGAAGGCTACCACTATTTGGTGAATTCCCATTTTTTGGGAACAACACTACTATCTTTCTAGCTTATGTCATGTACACACTACTGAGTTACTTTTGGTACTTTTGACTTATATATTGAGGATGATCTAGGGATATATTTTAGCCTTCGACAAGCCTTACAGTAGAAGGTATTGTAGGATAAAATGTATCATGTTCAAATGACTTGTCCCTTATTCTATGTGGCATCCCTTAGTCCCGTTATCCCTTACATTTTCTCTTATTTTAATTATCATTACCAATGAAAAGCTTAATGAATGATAAGAGGCTTAGATGATGTACCTCTGAGTGCTTCATTCGCCGTGTAACATCTAGGCCCTAGGCTTGGTCCGTGGCAAACTTGGTATCAGCGATCAAGGTTTTGAAATATCCCTCGAAGACCAATATACCACATTGAATAGGGTCTTGTTCATGGTTGTTAAGCATGCCACAAATATGAATAGGAGACTATGGAACGTTTAAGAAAGTTTTCACTTCTTTCAAATTCATATCGTGACCTAGAGTATCTTAAGTCTTTCTTTAAATGACAACCCATTTTATGTTCTCTAGATAATGCCTCGAGGAAGAGAACCTCTCATAGCAAGGCTTGATGATGAGGACCAAGCTCCTTTGGTTCCCGATGTCCCACATAATGAGGAAGGAGTAACCCATACAAAATTGTAGAATATCATTATATCATTGGAAAAATCCCTAGCCAACCAAGGGAACCAAGGCGTTCCTCTTTCTCAAGTGAAACATCCAGCTTCTAGGATTCAATATTTCCAAAGAATTCATCTGCCCAAATTTGATGGCTCTAAAATAGATGACGACACTATAAAGTTCATAGATGATATATACCGAATTGTGACTATCTTGGGTGTGACTCAAAATGAGAAAGTTGAGATAGTGGCCTATCAACTAAAATGTGTGGCATGAATTTGGTACGAACAATGGGTTGTTGAGAGGGATAATGAAATAGGGCCAATAAGATGTAAAGAGTTCAAGGGTGCCTTCCTAGACCACTTCTTTCCATTAGAGCTAAGGGAGGCCAATATTCAAGAGTTTATCAACCTTCGTCAAGGGAATATGAGTGTGAGGGCGTATGCCCTCAAATTTACTAAATTGTCCAAATATACTCCCTTCAAGGTCTCCAAACCAAGTACAAGGATGTGCAAGTTCATTTCTGGTGTCTCAAAATTGGTGTCCAAAGAATGTCAAAGAGATGGACATCTCCCGACTAATGACATATACCGAGAAAATAGAAGAAGAGAAGTTGAGGGAGAGGTCGAGAGGGTTTAAAAGAGCTAGAGTGGATGGTAGAGAGTTCAACCCTCAAAGGTCCAGTTATGTATTAATGGAAAAGGCCAAGGTGAGTAATAGTTTGCAAGACAAGGTTCCACCAATACTCCTCCTCTAAGGTTCAACAAGGATAAGGGTGCTAACGCAATGGTCCCAAGGGATAATGTTGGTGCTCAAACTTTCTCCAGTTGTAAGAGGTGTGGAAGGACTAACAGAGGGGAACACTTAGTCGGCTCCAATGCATGCTTTAAATGTGGCAAACTGGATCATCATGATTGGGATTGTAGGGGTGGTAGTTTTAGTCCTCAAGGCCAAATTTCTCATGCTCAACAAGTTCAAGGAATTGCCTAATGCTCCAACTACTTTTATACCTTGCATGGGAGAAAAGATGTTGAGAAAGCACCAAATATTGTTACTGATATGTTAATGGTCTTTTATTTTGATGTGTATGCATTGTTAGATCCGGGTGCAAACTTGTCATTTGTTACTCCATTCTTAGATAATAGGTTTGATGTATTACTCAAGATGTTAGTAGAGACTTATTTGGTCTTTACCCCCGTTAGTGAACTGATTGTTTCTAGAAAGGTTTATAAGAGACGTCTCGTGTCAATCTTGCATAAATATATTCCTTGTGATCTCATTGAGCTTGACATGGTAGATTTTGATGTTATACTTGGGATTTATTAGTTACATGTATCCTATTCTTCCATAGACTATAGGACTCGTCGAGTCAAGTTTAAATTCCCAAATGAGTTTATCCTTGAATTGGAGGGTCATAATTTTGTAGTGAAGGTTAGGCTCATCTCTTGTCTTAACACCCGAAAGTTGATTTCTAAGGGTTGTATTTACAACATTGTGAGAGTTAGGGATGTCGACTTAAAAAGTCCTTATCACGCTCTGGGAGGGTACCCTAGACGTAACCGGCAATCATAAACCATTTCTGGCTCCCAAGTGAACCACATAGCCTGATCACACATTCGTTCGTTCATTCATTCAGTGGAAAGTTTAAAAATAAAGAATAATTTAGCGGGAAACTCAAATCACCCATCCAACTCAAAGAATAAAGGCCATGGGCTGACAGATCAACTAAAATATTTGTCATTTAAAAATAGTTTGACAAGAATAACTCAAGGATAGAAATACTCAAACAACTCATCACTATCTATTCGATGAAGCCTCTATCACTACTATATAATTGGTGTTAATGACATGTTCATGGCTACCTCAAATCAAAATGAAAAGGGCTAACTCGATGCAAGAATACACAGACGGTGTCCTCCGAATGTAGGGGAGGACTCACCAATACGCTGAGTGTGAATAGATACCCAATGATGCTCCTATTGACGATCTCTTAAACCTGTCTCTACATCATGAAATGATGCAGGTCCAAATGGACTTCAGTACGTGGAATGTATGAGTATGTAATATGGCATAATGAAACATACCTTGAGGAAGAATAACATCGGTCCACATATCTCAAACCAGAAAGATAAGATAGACTCAAATAAGGCTTCATAAATCTAAAGTAAGGATACAGTTTAGATAGAGACCAATCATATACCATACAATCCAATCCAATTATGTATAATATAGTTCAATCAAATCATTTACAATTTGATCCCTTTTAATCATGTACAATCCGATTATATACACTCTACTCAATAATTAACTCAATAATCAAATCCAATCTAGTCACATACCATTCTATTCAATCCAATCACAATTCATCTAATCCAATCCGACCATATAAAATCAACTAAACATTCAACTCAACAATCAGCTCAAAGGACTCAACTCAGTAAATATGCAAATTAAATTATGCAACATTTTACAATTCAACTCAAAGGACTCAACTCAATAAATATGTAACAACTCACTCAAGTTTCCTAAGTCTAACAAGAAATAGTTTAGACAGGACTAACTTATAAGCATCTAGCAACTCACTCAAATGCCCAAAGTCTAACAAGAATTAGTTTAGACAGGACCAACTCGTAAACCACTCAACTCAACTGACTCGGAGCACTATCAAGACCTAAATAAGAGTTTCTCTTATCCGACAACCATCACCTATGAGCCGGTGATAGGACAATAATCAGACATTGTTGCCACATCCGTCCATACCTTTTCAGGGCATGAACGCCTCCCTAATCATGGATACCATTGATTAGTCAAGTCCTATCATTTCAGGACAATAAAAATAGGAAACATCCGACTTTAACGGTTCGATCCCATGGGAAGCATCCAACTTTAACGGTTCCATCCCTACCTAGGTTGGCGGCGTATTTTCTGGGGTTCGAGTATGGACTATACTCTCACCTGCTTCGGTGCTCGATACTCCTCCCATGATTCCATGCTCATAAGACTCCCTCCAATCATCTCAAGTAAGCCCCCACGGCTAGTTTCATGTGGAACATTACCACCTCATCAACTTTGTTCTCATTTCAACTCAAATAAGTCATAATGGCAAGTCTCATTGGACTATTTTCAAAACTCAACTCAAATCATCAAACTCTTCTCTTTAAAACTTGTACAATCTCAACTCGATGAATGTAGAAAATATTATATACGTTAAAACATAATTTCAACCCCTCAACTCAAACTCAAAATAGATACTTTAATGTAAAAAATACTCAACTCATTTAAAGGCTCCTCATACTCAACTCATGCTTAAACTCTTTTTAAATCACAAATGAAAATAATCATTTCTTAAACTCAAAAATAGTGTATAAATAGTTTATGCAAAAATGCTCACAAATCATTTATTTAAAACTCCTTCTCAAAAGATCCTTTATTTCCAAAATACTCATAAGACTCCAATCAACTCAGATTATGCAAATCACATATCACATAATCACAATAGACTCCAATCCGCTCCATCACATAACATCCTCATCAATACACCTCTTCATCAATCATTCTACACATATTAAATAAGCACCATTCACGTCATCACTCACATCATCATCAAAACATCATCATCACATCATCATCATATATTATCATTTACATCATCATCAAACATTATCATCACATCATTTTCAAGTATTATCATCACATCAATTATCAAATATCTACTCCAAAATCCTTATTTTTGTCCTATGTTCATTTTATAAAAGCAAAGGGACATTCTTAACTAACCAATTCAGTCTTTTCATTCCAATCAATACATATATACACATAACTATCCATCTTAACCTCAAGACAGTTACGACAAGAAACTTCATCTTGGGTTTATGTGAATGAAATATGAACCCATACTCTCAACAAAACTCAACTCAAGAATGTTGTCAATACCTATAAATCTATATACAAAGATACATTTGTAGTTAATAATATAAAAAATAACTATTTAGTAACTCAATTCATTAAAATCATCAATCAACCATTTGTATCTAAAATCATTCCATAGTTTAGGGAAAACATTCAAGAAAACCTTTCTAGAAGGTGCAACTCTTTCACAACTCCTAACCAATACATCTATGGGCATATGGAAGAACTCAGTCCATATTTTAGGTTAGGCTTACATACCTTATTTAAAGACTTTGAAGGAACTTGATGTTAGGTCTTCAATGGAAGACTTGAATTCTTGAAGCTTTTGAAGGCACCCTTTGTTGGAGATGGATTTGGGGAAGAAGAAGAAGAAGAGAGGGAGAGAGATTTCTAGGGCTTTTAGAGAGAGAGTGAGGGCTGAAGAAATTTTGATCCCAAAATGACCAATGGCAATACATATATAACTTGGGTAAGTTCCCAAATTACCCCTCCTCAAAAGTTCTGAAAATAGGCTAAAAATGCACCTGGCACAATAGTGGCGCGTCGCGCCATTGTAGCGCCAGGCCGATTATGCCTAAAACCTCCACACCTCGTAGTGGCGCGCCACGCTAAAGACCAAACTACTGAGGCATGTTTCTGGTGCGGTAGTGGTGCGTCGCGCCCTTATAGCGCCAAGGCCAAAGTTTCTGGGTTCTGGAAATTTGGCCTGAAAAACCCTGCACAACTTTTAGTGGCGCGTTGCACCAAGGGCCAAACTACTTAGGCATGTTTCTGGCACGTTGCGCCCTTACAGCGCCAAGGCCATTTCCCCAGCAGTTGCAACCCAGGCCAAAAATGAAATTCCTGCCGCGCTAGTTCATCTTAGGAGCGTCATATCTTTCGACTCCGAACTCCAAAATTCGCATTCTTAGTGGCGTTGGAAAGAAGACTTGATGAACTTTGATTTAATAGATCGTGGGCCATCCAGATCATCATCTATCAAAAGATATGGTTATTAGAAGTCAACCCCTTAAGAGAACTCCTCCTCGAACTTAGTCATGATGAATCCTTGGGTAAAATTTGGTCCTAGGGGTCCTTCATGACCCCACATCACCTCTAATGCTGCAACATTTCTCAACCACTGGTCTTACTCATGCGAAGGCTCCACAATACTCGAGTCTGACCCTACCCGAACACAAGAAGGGTCTGAATCTTAGGGAAAAATTTTGAGGGGTGTTCAATCAATCAAATCCTCAATCAATTATCAATCAAGACTCAAAATGCATAAATGAATTCAATGTTAAGGAAAGGGACATTACCTTCGACATCCTCCTCGGTAGGCACGAATAGATGTGGATATTTAGATTTCATGGCTTCCTCCACTTTCCATGTGGCTTCCTCAACAAATTGATTCCTCAACAGGACTTTGACTGAGGCGACCTCTTTGTTCCTCAATTTGCGAATTTGGCAATCAAGAATTTGGACTGAAACCTCTTCATAGGATAAGCTATCCTTAACCTGAACGCTATTAATGAGGACTGCCAACGAGGGATCGCCCAAGCACTTTCTCAACATCGAAACGTGGAACACCGGATGAATAGAATCTAGTTCTGAGGGTAACTCTAACTCATAGGCAACGCTCCCAATCCACCTCGAAATCTGGTAAGGACCGATATACCGGAGACTAAGATTTCCCTTCCTTCCGAACCTCATGACTCCCTTCATGGGTGACACTTTCAAATACACCCAATCACCCACCTCAAACTTCAAGTCTCTCCTCCTCACGTCGGTGTAAGATTTTTGGCAGCTTTGGGCCGTCTTTATCCTATCTTGGATAACTCTCACCTTCTCCATGTCTTGGTGAACAAAATCGGGCCCAATCAACTCGGCTTCACCAACTTCAAACCACCCAATGGGAGATCTATACCTCCTCCCATACAAAGCTTTATAAAGAGCCATTTGAATGCTTGCATGATAGCTATTGTTGTATGCAAACTCTACGAGAGGTAAGTGATTATCCCAATTTCCCTTGAAGTCAAGCACACATGCCCTCAACATATCTTCCAATGTCTGGATGGTGCGCTCTGCTTTGCCATCTGTCTGGGGATGGAAGGCTGTACTCAAATTCACCTTCGAACCTAATCCCCTCTAGAAGGATTTCCAAAATTAGGAAGTGAATTGAGCTCCTCTGTCTGAGATGATAGACAAGGGGACCCCATGCAGTCTGACGATCTCCCGAATGTATAACTTTGCATAATTCTCTGCGGTGTCAGTAGTCTTAACCACTAGGAAGTGAGCTGATTTCGTCATCCTATCCACAATTACCCAAATCGAATCGTGTTGTTTTCGAGACCTCGACAGACCTGTAATAAAGTCCATGTTGATCATTTCCTACTTCCATTCCGGAATTTATATATTTTGAGCTAAACCACATGGCCTTTGATGCTCAACCTTCACCTATTGACAATTCGGGCACTTGGAAATGAATTTCGCAATATTCCTATTTATCCCACTCCACCAATAGATTTCCCTCAAGTCATGATACATTTTCGTAGAGCCGGGATGGATGGAGTATCTGGAATTATGCGCTTCAGCCATAATTCTTCCTTGAACACCATCGATATTTGGCACACACAATCTATTTTGGTATCTCAACACACCATTCTTACTACTTCACATCTACTCCTCTAACCCCCTCTTCCTACCTCTACAATCATTCTACCAACCATAGCTCAATATACCTCAAACTACATTCCCTTGAATGGTAAGACTTGTCACTCAGATACGCAACTTCCCACTCGAAGGTGACATTCGAATCAGGATGTAGGGATAAGATTCTAGGATACATCTCGCTCTGACTCAATGCACGATCCATACGAATGAGAGTACATCTTTCCAGATCAATAGAGTTAAGCATAGTAATCGTCTTCTTTTAAGACTTGTACCGTCTCTTCCCTTCCTCAAGACTTTATCTTAACTCATCAACAAGAATCTCATATCTATCGTTTCAAATACCTTGAGTATGAGGGGTAGTCAAATAGATTTGAGAAACGCATGAATTAGAAGGGAACATTCATAGAGTTAAACTCTATCGCACGAACTCAAAATATGAAAGAAGGGAAACATATTCTTAATGTCCTATAGCCTCCTGATTATAAGTGTGGTGCACAATACACCCATAACCAAGACTCTACTAGACACAGCTTCATAGACTCCCTAGGACACTTGAACTCTGTGCTCTGATACCATGTTTGTCATGCCCCGGAAGGGTACCCTAGACGTAACCGGCACTCAGAAACCATTTCTAGCTCCCAAGCGAACCACATAGCCTAATTACAGATCCGTTCATTTATTCATTCATCAAAAAGTTTAAAAATAAAGAATAATTTAGCGGGCAACTCAAATCACCCATCCAACTCAAAGAATAAAGGCCATGGGCCGACAGATCAACTAAAATATTTTTCATTTAAAAATAGTTTGACAAGAATAACTCAAGGATAGAAATACTCAATCGACTCATTACTATCTAGTCTAAGAAGCCTCTATCACTACTATCTAATTGGTGACAATAACATGTTCATGGCTACCTCAAATTAAAATGAAAAGGGCTAACTCGATGCAAGAATACACAGACGGTGTCCTCCGAATGTAGGGGAGGACTCACCAATACGCTGAGTGTGAATAGATACCCAATGATGCTCCTATTGACGATCTCTTAAACCTGTCTCTGCATCATGAAATGATGCAGGTCCAAATGGACTTCAGTACGTGGAATGTATGAGTATGTAATATGGCATAATGAAACATACCTTGAGGAAGAATAACATCGGTCCACATATCTCAAACTAGAAAGATAAGAGAGACTCAAATAAGGCTTCATAAATCTAAAGTAAGGATACAGTTTAGATAGAGACCAATCATACACCATACAATCCAATCCAATTATGTGTAATACAGTTCAATCAAATCATTTACAATTTGATCCCTTTCAATCATGTACAATCCGATTATATACACTCAACTCAATAATTAACTCAATAATCAAATCCAATCTAGTCACATACCATTCTATTCAATCCAATCACAATTTATCTAATCTAATCCGACCATATAAAATCAACTCAATATTCAACTCAACAATCATCTTAAAGGACTCAACTCAGTAAATATGCAAATTAAATTATGCAACATTTTACAATTCAACTCAAAGGACTCAACTCAATAAATATGTAACAACTCACTCAAGTGTCCTAAGTCTAAAAAGAAATAGTTTAGACAGGACTAACTCATAAGCATCTAGCAACTCACTCAAATGCCCAAAGTCTAACAAGATTTAGTTTAGACAGGACCAACTCGTAAACCACTCAACTCAACTGACTCAGAGCACAATCAAGACCTAAATGGGAGTTTCTCTTATCCGACAACCATCACCTATGAGCCGGTGATAGTATAACAATCAGACATTGTTGATACGTCCGTCCATACCTTGCCAAGGCATGAATGCCTCCCTAATCATAGATACAATCGATTAGTCAAGTCCTATCATTTCAGGACAATAAAAATGGGAAACATCCGACTTTAACGGTTCGATCCCATGGGAAGCATTCGACTTTAATGGTTCCATCCCTACCTACGTTAGTTGCATAGTTTCTGGGGTTCGAGTATGGACTATACTCTTACCCACTTCGGTGCTCGATACTCCTCCCATGAATCCATGGTCATAAGACTCCCTCCAATCATCTCAAACAAGCCCTCACAACTAGTTTCTTGTAGAACATTACCACCTCATCAACTTTGTTCTCATTTCAACTCAAATAAGTCATAATGGCAAGTCTCATTGGACTCTTTTCAAAACTCAACTCAAATCATCAAACTCTTCTCTTTAAAACTTGTACAATCTCAACTCGATGAATGTAGGAAATATTATGTACGTTAAAACATAATTTCAACCCCTCAACTTAAACTCAAAATAGATACTTTAATGTAAAAATACTCAACTCATTTAAAGGCTCCTCATACTCAACTCATGCATAAACTCTTTTTAAATCATAGATGAAAATAATCATTTCTTAAACTCAAAAATAGTGTATAAATAGTTTATGCAAAAATGCTCACAAATTATTTATTTAAAACTCCTTCTCAAACGATCCTTTATTTCCAAAATACTCATAAGACTCCAATCACCTCAGATTATACAAATCACCTATCACATAATCACAATAGACTCCAATCCGCTCCATCACATAACATCCTCATCAATACACCTCTTCATCAATCATTCTACACATATTAAATAAGTACCATTTACGTCATCACTCACATTGTCATCAAAACATCATCATCACATCATCATCATATATTATCATTTACATCATCATCAAACATTATCATCACATCATTGTCAAGTATTATCATCACATCAATCATCAAACATCTACTCGTAAATCCTTATTTTTGTCCTATGTTCATTTTATAGAAGCAAAGGGACATTCTTAACTATCCAATTTATTCTTTTCATTCCAATCAATACATATATACACACAACTATCCATCTCAACCTCAAGACATTTATGTTAAGAAACCTCATCTTGGGTTCATGTGAATGAAACATGAACCCATAACTTGCTTGAAGACTTTGAAGGAACTTGATGTTAGGTCTTCAATGGAAGACTTGAATTCTTGAAGCTCTTGAAGGCACCCTTTGTTGGAGATAGATTTGGGGAAGAAGAAGAAGAAGAGAGGGAGAGAGATTTCTAGGGCTTTTAGAGAGAGAGTGAGGGCTGAAGAAATTTTGATCCCAAAATGACCAATGGCAATACATATATAACTTGGGTAAGTTCCCAAATTACCCCTCCTCAAAAGTTCTAAAAATAGGCTAAAAACTCACCTGGCGCGATAGTGGCGCATCGCGCCATTGCAGTGCCAGGTCGATTACACCTAAAACCTGCACACCTCGTAGTGGCACGCCGTACCAAGGACTAAACTACTGAGACATGTTTCTGGCGTGGTAGTACCACGTCGCGCCCTTATATCGCCAAGGCCAAAGTTTTTGGGTTCTGGAAATTTGACCTGAAAAACCCTGCACAACTTTTAATGGCGCATCGCGCCAAGGAACAAACTACTGAGGCATGTTTCTGGTGCGACAGTGGCGCATCATGTCCTTACAGCGCCAAGGCCATTTCCCCAGCAGTTGCAACCCAGGCTAAAAATGAAATTCCTGTCGTGCTAGTTCGTCTTAGGAGCGTCATATCTTTCGGCTCCGAACTCCAAAATTCGCATTCTTGGTGGTGTTCGAAAGAAGACTCAACGACCTTTGATTTAATAGATCGTGGGCCACCCAGATCATCATCTATCAAAAGAAAGGGTCATTCAAAGTCAACCCCTCAAGGGAACTCCTCCTCGAACTTAGTCACGATGAATCATTGGGTAAAATTTGGTCCTAGGGGTCCTTCATGACCCCATATCACCTCTAATGCTGCAATATTTCTCAACAACTCGTCTTACTCACGTGAAGGCTCCACAATACTAGAGTCCGACCCTACCCAAACACAAGAAGGGTCCGAATCTTAGGGAAATATTTTGAGGGGTGTTACAGTCCTTCTCTTAAGTCGGTCACTATAGCCAATGAGTTTCCTAATGTCTTCCCCGATGACCTTCCAGATAGACATTTTGAAAGGGAAGTTGATTTTGGTATCGATACCCTTCCTATTACCCAACCTATCTCTATTTTTCCTTATTAAATGGCCCCAACGCAATTGAAGGAACAATTAAAGAACTTGTTAGAAAAAGGGATCATAAGGCTAAGTGTTTTACCATGGGGTGCTACTGTATTATTTGTGAGGAAAAAGGATGGGTCGCTTTGAATGCGCATAGACTACTATCAATTGAACAAAGTGACCATTAAGAATAAGTATCCAATCCCTAGGATAGATGATTTTCTCGATCAATTTCAAGAGGAAAGTCCTTTCTCCAAATGGATCTTTGGTCCGACTATAACCAACTAAGTATCAGATAGTGTGAGAACAAGGTATTGTGACTTCAAGTTTCTGGTGATATCACTTGGGTAGATGAATGCACCTGTTGTGTTTATGGATCTAATGAAAAGGGTGTTCAAAACCTACCTTGATATCTTTGTTATGATCTTTATTGATGATATTTTGATTTACTCTCGAGGTGAGGAAGACCATAAGAACCATTTGAGGGTTGTGCTACAAACCTTGAGGGATAGGCAATTTTTTGCTAAATTTATTAAGTGCAAATTTTGGTTGAAAGAGATGGCTTTTCTTGGACACATAGTGTCCAATGATGGGATCAAGGTTGATTAAAGAAAATAGAGGCGGTCAAGAATTTGCCTAAATCATTGTCTCCTTCAGACATTGGGAGTTTCTTGGGTCTAGCCGGGTATTATAGAAGGTTCATTGAAGGGTTCTCTTCCATCTCATCTCCTATGATGAAATTAACCCAAAAGAAGGCAAAATTCATATAGATGGATGAATGTGAAAAGAGTTTTCAAACTTTGAAAGATCGACTTACCTCTGCTCCTATTTTGACTCTACTAGAAATATTTATGGTTTATTGTAATGCTTCATTGATCTATTTGGGTTGTGTCTTGATGCAAAATGGCAAGGTTATAGCCTATGCTTCTAGGCAGTTGAAAGTGCATAAATGTAGCTTCGCCACCCATGATCTTGAGTTCATGTCCATTGTCTTTGCTCTAAAGATTTGGTGGAATTACCTCTATGAGCTGTATGTGGATGTGTACACCTACCATAAAAGTCTTCAGTATGTGTTCACCCAAAAGGACCTCAATTTAAGGCAAAATAGATGGCTAAAACTCCTCAAGGAATATGATATTAGTGTGCATTACTATCCGGGTAAAGCAAATATGGTTGCTGATGCACTTAGTAAAGTGTTAATGGGGCGTGTGGTTCATGTTGAAGAAGGGAGGAGGGAATTGGTGAAAAAGGTTCACTGATTGAATAGATTTGAGGTGAAGTTAAGTGGTATCGATGGTAGTACTATAGTTGTTCAGAATAGGTCTGAGTCTTCTTTGATGGTTGATATTAAATCAAAATAAGACCTTGACCAGACATTTGTGGAGTTGAAGAAGTTAGTGATTGAAAAGAAAGTAGAGGCCTTTTCATAAGAAGGAGATGGAGTTCTATACTACCTAGGTCGGTTATGTGTTCCAGATATGGATGGCCTAAGGAGTTTAATTTTGAAAGAGGCTCATAATACTTCATACTCTATTCATCTTGATTCAATGAAATTGAACCGAGACATAGAAAAGCTTTACTGGTGAGGCGGCATGAAAAAGGACATAGCAAGGTTCGTGTCTAAATGCCCGAATTTCAAACAAGTGAAGGCCGAACATTTATGGTCGGGTGCCCTAGAACAAGATATTAAAATCCTTAATTGGAAGTGGGAAGTTGTGAATATGGATTTTCTAGTGGGGTTGCCTCATACTCAAAAATGTCTTGATTAGATTTGGGTAATTATCGATAGAATTACTAAGTAGGCTCACTTTCTACTGGTCAAAACCTCTTATAGTGCTGAAAATTATGCTAAGTTGTATACTCGGGAGTTGGTAAGGTTGCATGGTGTGCCATTGTCAGTTATTTTAGATCATGGTACCCAATTCACTTCTCACTTCTGGAAATCATTTCAAAAGGGACTCGGGACTAAGGTAAAGTTAAGCACCGCATTATATCCTCAAATTTATGGGCAAGCCAAAAGGACAATTCAAAAACTAGAGGATATGTTAAGGGCTTGTGTGTTAGAGTTCAAAGGGAGTTGGTATGATCATCTACTGCTTATAGAGTTTGCCTATAACAATAGCTACCACTCAAGCATCGATATAGAGATATTTGAGACTTTGTATGAGAGACAATGTAGATCTCCAGTTGGTTGGTTTGAGGTAGGTGAGTTGACCTTGTTGGGCTCTGATTTGGTGATTGATGCTTTAGAGAAGGTGATAGTCATTAGAAAGAGGTTGAAGATAGCCCAAATTTGACAAAAGTCATATTCTAATACTAGGAGAAGGGATCTTGAGTTTAATCTGAATTATTAGGTGTATTTGAAGGTTTCACCCATGAAAGGTGTGGTTCAGTTTTGTAAGAAAGTGAAATTGAGCCCTAGATATGTAGGTCCTTATAGAATCTTGAGACGTGTTGGTAAGGTGGCTTATGTGTTGGAGTTGCCTTTGTTGATGGCCATGGTTCATCCGGTGCTTTATGTGTCTATGTTTAGGAAATATGTGGGGGATCCTAGTTCCATTGTGCTTTTGGATATAGTGAATGTTGAAGAAAACTTGACCTATGAAGAGGTTACAATTGAGATTTTAGACCGACAAATCAAGAAATTAAGGAACAAAGAAGTTGCATCCATTAAATTCCTTTGGATGAATAAACAAGTTGAAAGTGATACATGGGAAGCGGAAGCGCATATGATGAAATGCTACCTTCATCTCTTTCATTGTACTCAAGCCTAAGGTATTAAGTTATTCTTGCTCAAGTGTTTAAGGCTCTTATGTTTCAGTTTTCTAAAGTCTTCATATGCATGCATGTTCAAGAATTTCAGTTTTAAAGTTATATTTTATGCTAATGAAGATTTCATGTTTGATGCATTTCAAGTGTTATTATGTTCATATTGGGTTTCTAGTCTTTGTGCCATGTTCTTTTCTATGCTAATGAATCTTATTCGAGGATGAATATTCCTAAGAGGGAGATATTGTAAGACCCCAAAAATTCAAAAGTTGTAAACCAAGGAATAAAGGAGGAAATCTCATAAAGTTGTAGAAAATAATATCGGGAGTTGGCCGTAGAAGCCATCACAGGCCATGGTAAGCATCACGGACCATGGTGAGAAATCATGGTAAACATGTAGAGGATCAATCCTACAGGTAAGGGACCACGATGAAGGCCACAGACCTTGGTGAGAACCACAGGCCGTGAAGCCCTCAGTGACAACCCCTCCCTAAGGCCCTCAGAAAACATTCCAAGGCAAGGGCCACGAACGACCACCACAAGTTGTGAAACCATCCACAGACCACAGAGTGTATCCATGGTGGTCACTCTACAGGTCTCCTGTAAAACATACACCAAGGCCACGTTCCACGGGCCGTTATGCCCTTCACAGAATATAAAGGGGCTTTGTGGAGAAACTTCAGCAACCTACCTGTAGACTTCCAAAAATAATTCCTCAAGTCTTTTACCATGGGAACTCACCACGGACCATGGAGGGTCCCTATGAAGTCAGTTCCGATCAAATTTTAAAAGGGATATTTTGGTCTTTTCCTGTATTTTATTTCAAAATGGAGTCGTTTTGAGGGCAGAATTCTTCCATCTAAAGACCCTAAACCCTCCAAACCCCCTTATTCTTCACACTTAGATTCAAGCCTCATAAATTCTAAATTCTCAAACTCTCCCAAGAACTTCAAGCTAAGCAAGGGTTTCATCTCAAGGCATCTTCAAGTCTCCCTTCCTTCTCAAACTTTCCTTAGGGATTTTGTTTCCCCAAGGTATCTAGGTTTCATCCATGGGTTCTTCTATCCATGGAGCCCAAAAGTTTCCTCAACTTAAGTATTTTAAATTCAAAATGATGAAATCTTATGGGCTTTTACATGATGTTTCTAAATTACTAGATTATGATTTATTTCAAGTTTATTTGCCTAAGTTGATATGCATTGACTCTCAATTTCATGAAATGAATGATTTATCAAGGCTCTTATATGAAGACTTCAGAGCAAATTTAAAGTGTAAGTGGTGGGCTGTTTTAAGATGTTTTAAATTATGCATTTCTATCACTCTCATGCATGCAAGTATTGTTTTGAATGTATTTGAAATATATGTGAAATGAATCACCTAGTTTCTTATGATTGAAATAAAGTTGAATTGAAAGTTTGACTCCAAGTGATAGTTTATTAAGCAAATGTTTATGTTTAAGGAACTCTTATGAAGTAATTGGATGATGATGAAAGGGATTCTCAGCCAAAGAAAGGAATCAATGTGAAAGGACAGTTCTCATATATTTGAATCAAATGAAATATGTTAATGAGCTATTCCATCGAATGATGATTTGATGTCTAAAGTTATAAATGTTTATGTTGTTTGATGTTATTCCATGGGATTGACCTAGCACCGAATGTAGCATGTAGATGGGGACTCGACCAAAGGATTCCTTAAGTAAAGTCTCATGTTGCATTAACTATGTGCAAACATAGGAGCCCTTATAGGCTATTTAGGCTAGTGGATCCACGAGTATCCATTAAAGTTAAAGTTAAAGAAATGATTAAAGTTGATGGATTTCTACCCGGCATGTAGACTCTCCGTGCCAATATATGGGGTTATATTGGATTTCATATAATAGCTCGCATTGTTTTAAATGCCGGTTACAGTCACATTCCCATAAAATGAATATTTTAAGGTTTCATATTATGATTTTGCATGCAAGCATTGAGTTATGCATATTGATTATAAATGTCTTAATGTTCTTCATTGTATAGAATACTTACATACTTATTACATTCAAAGTACTAATTCATACATTTTCCTATATGATTTTACCATGTAGGGACCGGCGTTGCTCCACACTCTCCTCTCCATGGCTAATTTCAATTACTGAAGGCTACCATTATTTGGTGAGCTCCCATGTTTCGAAAACAATACTCCTATCTTTCTAACTTATGTCATGTACACACTATTGAGTTACTTTTGGTACATCTGACTTATATCTTCAGGGTGAGGTAGGGACATGTCTTAACCCTCAAGTCTTAAAGTAGAAGGTATTGTTGAACAAAACGCATGATGTTCAAATGACTTGGCCCTTATTCTATGTGGAATTCCTTAGTCTCATTATCCCGTACATTTCCTCTTGTTTTAATTATCATTATCAATGAAAAGCTTAATGAATGCTAAGAGGCTTGGATGAGGTATCTCTGGGTTCTTTATTTGCCATGTCACATCTAGGCCCTAGGCTTGGGTCCTAACAACTTTATAAACATGTTCAAAGGAATAGATCATCATCATGTGATTTATTTAATGTGGTTCATGCCTTTCATCATTATGAATAATTTTCATAAAAATATCATTAGGATTTTCAGTCACCCTCATTCATAATGCTTACTCTAATACTTGAAATTTATGATATATTTGAAATTAAGGTAGAAACATGGGTACATGATCAATTGACTTTAAAAACATGAAATTTTATTGAAAACATGCATAATAATATACTTTCTATCATCCCATACATAATTAATAAAGATAATATTATTGGAAGTATAACTGAAAATACTCATAATTCATATCATGAACCCTAAAGATTAATGTAGGAAAAATTCATAGAAATACTCTCCAATTCAATGTATTAACCACCAATTTATATTAAAATAGACTTATAATCTTAATTAGTATCATAATTTATGCAATTGAAATGAAGATCATAAAACCCATAAAATATATACTTTAATTGATAGAAAAAGTAGAGAATTTGTTGGGCTCCTTTGTTGAAAGTACCCTATGATCAAATACCCACATACCTTGTATGAGAATACCAAAGAATTTGGAAGAATTTGAGAGTTTTAATGGAGAGCTTGAGTGAATTCGTGGATGTATTAAATGGAGTCCTTGAGAGCTTTTGTAGAGAGAAAAATATTTGAATAGATGAATTATAGAAGAATGAATGGAATTAGAGTCTTAGGATAGTTTATAGAGCTAAATTAGGTACTAAAAGCATCTAGATTCATTAACTAACAATGAGAGAAATTCTAAAGTGTCTTCACCTAAATTTGGACAGAAAAACTCACCCAAGTACATGAAGCGAACGTGCTCCCTTATAGGTCAATTTTGAGTAAATGAGATTTTGACCAGATTTTGACTCGGGAAACAATTGCCTTGAGTGGGAGCAAGTGGGCGGCATGGACTTGCCACACACCTCACTATTTTGTAAAATTTCTTGAAAAAATTGGTTTTTTATATACGGGTCCTAAAAATCCACCGAGACCCTTTTCAGAATGCTTAACCTTCATCTATCACATTCCAACCCTTAAATACTTATGATATTACAGGTAGATCCACAAAAGATTGAAGAGGTTATGATTTGGAGACAACAGTGGCACGGGAAGATAGGACGAACAACCAAATGAGATTGGAGACCCTAATATCTTTCCTATTTGACTAGGTGGTTTGAAACCATATATCATACATGATCATCAAGCATGTAACTACAACTATAAGTCGGTAGGCAATGAACACGTCCATATAGACAGCGCCATGAAAACTCTGCTAGATTCCAACAATAATAATGCTCTTACTCTAAGTAGTAAACCGTATGATAGATGGTACAATGTTTCTGTACATAACATGGGATTTTGCGGTCTCCTTGCCTATGCTCCCTTCAAGAGTCGGTCACTCAGTTCTACTCTATCATTACTAGTTTACATACTTAATACTTTCGAAGAGTATTATAATTACAACATGTGGTGTGTTGGTAAACTCAAACCTATAGTTTCATCAAGCTGAAATTGGTAAACTTAGAAATACAGTAAAATGCCAACAAGTAAGCTTGCGTGGTGTTTCCTTTACCCCACTACTCTTACTATCATACCAAACTTTACATCCCCCAAAGATTGAAGAACAAGAGAGGGGTTTATTCAACAATCATATTATTCATGAAAAAAGTGTATATACAAGAGAGTAGTATGTTTCTAAGACTTGGAAAAGACTTAGATGTTACTACTATTCTATCCTCATTTCTAGAGAGAAGACTAAGAAAAATACTAAGGTGGATTTTCGGTTTTGAAGCAAAGATATCCTTTACCCAAGACATTGGCTTCCTTTTATAGGAGAAGTTAGCATAATAAAAACAAATCGAATTTAAAACAAACTTGCATGACACTCTATGCTAATAGATAAGCCTTATCCTATCTAAAAATAGTAAATCATTATCAGGATTTACTATTTTTATCTAATATAATAAAAGATAACACATATTTATTCAAATGAGTTCCACCTAACATGTGAAGGATCCTACTAAAACAAAGTACAAAAAACAAAAGTATGTTATTGGCATGTGATGACATGAGCTAGTTGGTGATTGAGAAGCTTGTAGGCGACTGCAAGCAGGTGTGTAAGCTACTTGTTGGCAACTTCCAAGATGGTTTGAAAGATACTTGTTGGCATCTTCCAAGCAGGTGGATAAGCTACTTGTAGGCAATATTCAAGTAGGTGGATAAGCTACCTACAGATAAACTTGTGTAGAAAATTTTGTGACCAAATTGGCTAGGAAGTTTGGTGGCAATCTTTACTAGGAAGCTTTGTGGTAAATTTTAACGGATGATGTGGGTAATTGGTAATTTCATGGTGAAGGTTGTAAATCATATGTCATCGGGTAACATATGATTATATAGTAGATGAATGTGTAGGAGTTTGGCTTGAATATCCTTCTTCCATCCATCAGTCTATGCCATGCTTTGTGTGAGGTCGCAACTGTGTTATAGCTGACGTAGTTTGTTTCCCATCTGACCTTATTGTGCTTTTTCTTATAAATATAGCTAATTGAGATAGTAAACCTACCATGATACTATTCATTCCCTTGAAGTGTTCAGCCTTTAACTTGTAAGCAGAGAACAATTATGTCCTCCATTCCATCATTATCCTTGGATCAAACAGATATTCATATTGTATAAATAGTCCCGGTGGGTACTCTGCCATATTAGTCTGAACAATCATTGGTGTGTTAAACATCAACATAGAGTTGACTAGTTTGTCTTTCATTTCTTGATCACTGATGGTGTGGAGTAACTTCAAGATCATTGTATACGGTTTGAATTATTTTTTGAAGAATATTCTTGTAGTTCTAATCTCAAGTTTATCATTGAATTATTTGTATATGTCAAACCTAATAATGAGATTTCTTCCTAGAATACCTGAACCAAGAAGTCTAGTTCTAAATTGTAAGACTGGGAAGAATTCAATTACGACCGGATGCTTTGTGATTAGCTTAGTCATCAGGATTTCTCTCGATGGTGTACTGAAATTCTAAAAGTGAGAAATCCATTGAGTGTGAAGTCTTGTACTGTTAGGAATATGTTTCTATCTATGACTCCAAGTGTGTTCAACCAATCTTTGAGAATGTTAGAGGTCCTTGAAGTAAATTCTAATAGGATCTTGTACTTTTCCTGATCGACCAGATTTTTGGTGACTATCCAAGTATAGAAGTCTTGGATTCTTTGGGGCCATGCTGCAATCTTGATATCATCAAGAGTTGAAGTATGGAACCTAATTCAAACTAGTTTTGGTGATGTTGTCGCTGGTTCTATTCTCTTTTCAAGGATAGGATCATCTGTCAGGCCATCCTGATCGTTATCCACTTGAGAGATGTTTGGTTCTGCATATTGGTTCATGAATATAGGAGGATAGTCCTCCTTGTCTGATTATAGTGAATAATCACTAGTTTCTTTAACATATTCCTAGGAATCATCCACATATTCTCGGGAATAATTAGAAGAATTGTCACTTTCTTTAATGTATCCATCGGAGGGATAATTATTCTCAAGTTCTAGTTCTAGATAGATGTCATCAAGGTGCTCATCGCATCTGCGATAATCATCAATAGCTCTGAGATAATCATCTATTGTACTATCATCTTTGAGAAATAAAGCTCTAGAACAACCTGAGTAGAGACGATCAAGTCATTGTTTGGGTAACCATGATGTTGAAAGAGCCAGCTATCAGTTTTTGGAAAGCTATCATTTTCTAGGATCTCCATTAGGGTATCCCAGTCCGTATCTTGATCAGAGATAATCAAGTCATCAATTTGAACAATTGGGTTCAAATCTAAGAAGATAGGATCCTCGTCTAGGGCACTAGATTTCTAGATCATCATGGTTCCAAGGTCAGCAGCTTTCTATTGTTTCGACTTTTGTTATCTTCCTCAACCAGCTTTTAAGCATCCATGGCATCTTTTCTTTCCCACACGAATTTTGCTATGCCAAAATTTTCTTCTTTTGGATATATAGACTCATATGCACAAGAGAATAAAGTGGAAACAGGATCAGCTTGTCTCGATGGGGAGTATGGCTGGGAACACATGGGAAATAAGGTAGACCTTTGAGAAGAGCTATGTGGTCTCTGTGGGTCAGGACTACCATATTTCAGCAGCTAGATTTGCTCTTTGATAGAGGTCATATCTCTTTGTTGTTGTTCAAAGAAGTGGATAAGTGATGTTCCTGGCGAACATATATAAAATTACATGGTTTGTAATCTTTGTTCAAATGCTCTAATAATCTGGTATGTTGAGTGGACATTTGTTCCATCTTTTTATCTATCGCATCTACCTTTACCATTAATTTGCTTAGTGAATTATTAGTACTTTAGATGGATTATCCGAGACTAGACAACATTTTGTTTTGTCACATAGTATTCTCTATTTGTCAATTAAGTGTTGCCTTTATATTGCTTGTAGTAATATGTTCTCTTGTTGATAGGATAACATTCTTTTGTGGTATTTTTGGAGCATGGCTCAGGTTATCCTTTTTGAATGATTGATAGGAGGGGAAATTGTATGTCTAACTAGATCTTGCATAGGATAACATGAACAATTATAGTGGAGACTCTTTTAAGGAGATTTTATTTGATAAAGTAGGAAAGGCTGGCCAATCTTGGGGTTTATATGATACAAGGAATCGGTATTCCTCTTCTGTTGTTTTCTAGTTGGCGTTTTGATAGTTGTATTAATCATAGTCTACATCATCATCAGAATAGTCACCGTCCTTCTTATGTTTTTGAAATTCCATGTAGTTACAGTCTATATCCTATGGAATATGCGCCATGAAAGGACACTTGTACTAGTGAACTTCATGACCTTCATGACTGAACTAGTTTATCCAATCACAATCATTTCCAAAAAACTCAGTTATAGCTTGTGGATCAAAAGCTTCCTCATCTGCAAATTTATCAAATGGTTGGTACATATAGATAGAAAAGGCAGTTCTATAGAGTGTTTTGAGATGAGAGTGGTCAAATATTATAAAGACTGTGTTATCAGGCTTTTTGGTAAAGATAGGCTCTGTGGACTGGAAAGGTTTAGGATGGTCTCTCAACTTCTCATAGTTTATGACCCATAAATTAGAGAGAACTTTGACAAGTTCATCTTTAGATATTTTCCTTGGGATTTGGGTCCACTAAGTGGTTCCGTTGGTGGAATCTATGTTTATGAACAAAATATCTCAGCCACCTGTAAGATATAGGTCCATGGCATGGTTCTGAACTCACCAAGCTAGCTAATAGAGAAGAGTTGCTTTTATAGCATCTCTAGCTTATAGAGCTCCAAGGATTTGGACCTATATCTTCAATGCCTCTGTTAGATATGGATCTTTTAGGGATATATTGAAGTTGGGCAATATTGTGACAAAGATAGTCCCAGATTTGAGGGTTATTTCAAATGTACCTATGTTTGCATGTTGGTACTCATTGTATCTAGTATCGATAAGGGAAAGACGTGCCACAACAGGCTGGCCTTTTCTTCCATGATATGATAATGCAACTCTGAAGCACTAAAATGGATACGGGTGAAACCCAAACTTTTCCACTAGCGTGGAAAGTCTTCTGGCATCTGCAAGGTGATGAACTATTCCTCCTGATTTGCAATAATAGGGTGTTGGTCTAGTTTTGAAGCAGCAATATGTTCTTTAACTCCTTTGGGCTTTTGCTAGACCAAGGAGCGAATTTACAATTATAGATTACAGGACATTTTTATAATGCCAAATATGGGCTTAACATAGGTAGATATGTGGAAGATAATTTATTTTCTGGGGGTAACACATCTACCTAATAAAGGTAGTCATATTTTCAAGACAACATTTTGGTTAGAGTAGGAGACATGTTTACTTTATCTAAATATTTGCATGGACTAGGAGTAGATGGAAAAGACAAAGATTTACACGAATTTGAAGAAAACAGTAAAGAATCTGAAATGGACATATTTTTATTTTTTTAGACAATAAAGACTCAGACATATTTGTTCTAAAAAGCTAAGAAAGACACAACAAAAGAAAGACTATTTGTTCCAAGTTCTAATAAAAGAGACCACAACTATTTATGAATAGTGTTATAACTAAAAACAGACTCAAATTAAAGATTGAATATAAAAGATGGCAGTAAGACAATAAGAGATAGACCTTATAAGAAACCTTGCTCCTCCCTCCGGAAAGGACGATCTAGCTTTGATACCAAATAGGTAAGGAGACAGTAGTGGCACGGGAAGACAGGCCGAACAACCACGCGAGATTAGAGACCCAGTAGCTTATTTCTATAAGCTTTGACCACTCCCATCTGATTTGTGAGGAACTTCACTTCTATAGCTACCTATTTACCAAGGTTGACTCAGAACGAGTCCCCATTCGAGTTGACCAACAAATGCAAAGAGAGCTTTCAAAAGCTCAAGACTCTTCTGACAACAACACTTATCTTGATCCTACCGGTTGAAGGTAAAGACTTTATTATTTATTGTGATGCTTCATATTCAGGTTTGGGTATTATATTAATCCAGGATATAAATGTTATAGCCTTTGCTTCACGGCAGTTGAAGGTTCATGAGAGAAACTACCCAAATCATAACTTGGAATTGGTAGCGGTAGTGTTTGCTCTAAAAATATGGAGGCATTATATTTATGGTGTTAAGTATGAGAGATTTACTGACCACTGCAGTTTGCAACATGTGTTCACTAAGAAATAATTGAACTTGAGACAGTAAAAATGGATGGAGTTGCACAAATATTATGATGTAACCATACAGTATCATTCAGGCAAGGCCAATGTGGTGGCAGACGCATTAAGCCATAAACCAGTTAGCATAGATAGTCTAGCCTATTTGGGAGTCTGTAAGCTGCCTCTTGCTAGAGAGATTTAGGACCTGGAGGCCAAATTCATGAGAATAAGCATCTAAGAATAGGTGGGGTGATGGCCAGTATTGATCTAAGGCCCACGTTTATTGAATAGGTTAAGGTCAAGAAATTTGAGGATGCAAACTTGAATAAGATCAGAGAAAAAGTGTTGATGGGAATGGCCCAAGATACATTCCTTGATGCAGGTGTGGTGCTCAATGTTAAGGAAAGTATTTGTGTTCCCCGAGTAGATGAAATAATCCAAAAAGATTTGTCTAAATCCCATGGTTCACGGTACTCTATTCATCCTAGAATGACCAAGATGTATTAAGACTTAATGTGTCTATATTAGTGGTCGGGTATGAAGAAATACATAGCCTAATATGTCGCTAAGTGCTAGAATTGTTAGCAGGTAAAATATGAGCACCAAAGACCTTTGGGTTTGCTTTAAAGGATGTCAATTCCTAAGTCGAAGTGGAAAAGGATAGCCATGGACTTTTTGGTAGGACTCCCCAAGACCCTGGAAAGTATGACTCCATTTGGGTAGTGGTTGACAAATTAACAAAGTTAGCCCACTTCATCTTGGTTATAGTGGAGTACAATGCACAACAATTGGCAAATATTTATGTAAAAGAGATAGTAAGGCTGTAAAGAGTGCCCCTTTCTATTCTTTAAGACCGTGGTACATAGTTCACCTCTAAATTTTGGGGAAATTTGAATGAAGAGTTGGGCACTCCACTCACATTCAGTACAACCTTCCATACATAGAGAGATGGACAGTTAGAGAGGACCATCCAAGTGCTAGAAGATATGTTGAGAGCATGTGTGAACGACTTTGGAGGATATTGGGTCAAGTTCTTACCCTTGTATGAGTTCTCCTACAACAATAGTAACCACTCCAGTATTGGGATGGCATCATTTGAAGCCCTTTATAAGAGGGGAAGTAGGTATCCCATAGGGTGGTTTAAAGGTGGAGAAGTGGAGTCTTTGGGGATTGACTTAGTAAAGAATGCTCTGGATATGGTAAAGAGCATCCAATCTAAACTTCTAGTAGCTCAGAGTCCTCAAAAAGAGTATGTTGATCATACGGTAAGAAACATGACCTTCCAGGCTGGTGAGCAAGTGCTTTTAAAGGTTTCACCAATTAATGGGGTAATGAGATTTTTAAAGAATGGCAAACTTAGTTCTCACTATATTGGCCCTTTTGAGATTCTTGACCATGTAGGACCAGTGGTTTACAGATTGTCCTTACCACCTAGCATGTCTAAGGTACATCTAGTATTCCATGTATCCATGTTGAAGAAGTACCACGGAGATGGATATTACATCATTAAATAGTACTCTTCTTTGTTAGATAAGGATTTTCAGTACTAGAAAAAGCTAGTGACAATCTTAGATTATGATGTACGAAAGATGAGGACCAAGGAAATTAATATGTGAAGGTTAAATAGAAGAATCTTCCAGTAGAGAAAGCTACTTAGGAAATTGAAAAAAGGACATGCGAGACAAGTATTCCAGTTGTTCATCGAATCTAGTACTACTATGTCTCTATCTTTTTCTTAGCCCTGTTTTCCTAATTGATCACTTGGGGACAAGTAATGACTAAATTTCTATCTACAATAGTGACCTATTTTCATCGTTATGGATAAGCCAAAATGGAAGAAATTTGGGCCACAAAACTTCAAGTAGTGATGTGAGAAATTTTTAGCCTAGGCAAAACTTGGATAAATGTAGAGTCAGGTGAGGTCAAATGTGATCCATAAGTAGATGGGGGTTTGAACTTATAGTTTGATTGGTTTAGTAGGTAGACAAGATAATATGGAACCTGTACTACTTTAAGGAATCATAATCGGGTAAGTAAAACTCCCGAAATTGATCTTGGTGTGAAAGGTATATCTTAAGGTGTCTTAGGACAAGGGTGTATTGTAAAAAGGTAGACTTTGAGACTCTTTACGAGCTCTATATCTTTGCCTATCCCACTAGAGTGGAATTATTCCAACTAAGGTAGGGCAGCGAGAGCTAGATGGTCATGCTGTGGCGGGACAAACGTGACTTAAGTTAAGGAAAAAACCCAAAAATGGTATTCTGCCTACAAAAATCTTCTTAAGAAGTTAGGAGGCGACCCACGGCTCTTTTGAATATTTTTCCACAATTCCTCACCCAAAGGTAAGATTATTACTCTCCTACTTTGTTATTCAATTCCTAGAATCTAGAATTATGGTTGGTAATCATTGGGGATAGGGTTTTGGCCTGAAACTAGTGGTAGAAATTTGTTACACTCCGTACTTTAGTACCTTGAAATGCTTCTTAAGCTTCTTAAGTTTTTGGAAAGACTCTTAAGTTTCTCAAAAGTCGTCATTTGAGTTGGATAATCTATAACACTATCAAACAACTCCAAGGAGGGGAGAATGAGATACCCCAAATATAGGGAAGATTTGAAATAGGGTTATAAGAATCCAGAAGGAGTTGGAGGCCAAGTAATGGGTTGTAGGACTTGACTTACTCATGTACGCCATCGATTTGGACGTCTTACATAACTAATCTACTTGAGTGCATGTCGAGCTTAAATAGCAAGGGATACATAGGCTCTTCAAGTGAGACGAGATTACAAATTCATGAAAGAGAAATAAGGAGATATAGTACCTACTTGAAACAAGTAGGTGATGCACCTACTTGGACTAAGTAGGTGATGCACCTACTTGGACCAAGTAGGTGACAAACCTTCTTGAGGTGGGTCCCACGCTACCATGTGGTGTCTTTGGATTAGATGCATGGATGAGGTGGCTCCCTAGGGGGATGCCACATGTTATCCCTAGGGGATGCCACATGTCATCCCTAGGGGATGCCATATGTCACCCCTAGGGGGATGCCATATGTAGCCTCCTAAGGACATGTATATACATGTGTATTAAGGCTGAATTTCTCACAAAACAGCCTTGAACTTAAAGGAAAAGAAAAGAAAACCCTAGGAGGCTAAGAGAGAGTGGCGATGGCTTGGCCAAAGTAAAAGGTAAGCCATGATTTATTTCTATGAATTAATTATCTAGGGTATAACATGGTGATATGAAGGTGTTAATAATGTGAATTTATGGTTTTGATCAGCACAAAATGGATAGCAAACAACCACAATGTTTCAGCCGCAATTAAGGAACTTCAGAGGCGAGTTTTGGCAAGCTTTGGCCAATTTCGTGTACGGTAAGGGTTTTTCTTTCAATTTGGAGTTTATGGTGTTGTTATGGAGTGTATTACACGTCTTATATGTGGCTAGAAGTAAAAAATTACACAAGGATGCTTGACGTTAGCAATGAACTAAATTAAGGTCGTTATAGTTAAGTCTATTTTTTATATATATGTACTTACTATCTTGTATTTACTTGTTCATGTCCCGCTTACTGGCTAGCCATGTGATCCTACTAGTACATTGTTGTCTTTGTGTACAAATAGTACACTTGCTCTATATTTCTTGCGTATAGGGCATATTCAGAAGGCTACTGAGAGACCTAGAATAGAGGACCACTAACTGCCATAGTTCAAGGATGAGCCAGTTCTTTCAGGATGCTAAGGGCCCTATTTGTTCTAGTCCTTCTTTCAGGACTTAAACTTTTTTTTAAATTGTTTTTATGACTTTTGGGGTTGTATCCCCCTTCCTAGAGTTGTTGTGATAGTAATGTGGCGGGATAACAAGCCCATCCCTAGAATCACGTCAAAATCTACCATGTCTAGAAAAATAAGTTCAACCCGAATGTCATACCCCTGGATAGTCACTAAAGACGATCATTATACCTGATCAACCTCTAAGGACTCACTTATTGTGATCGAAACATGTACCAACTCTACAAAAGACTCCAAAGTCTTACTCAATTGGGGTGCATAATAAACAGACACATATGAAAATATAGAGCTCGAATCAAATAAAGTTGCAGTGGGCTAAAGTCATAAAAGAAATGTACATGTGATGACATCGTTGGATATCTCAACCTTCGCCCTCGCTGGAGCTACATAGAAATGGCCCTAGGAAACTCTAACTTATACGTTAGTTTACCACCAGACCTACCTCCTGGTAAGCACCTTATTGGATACCCCGACTATCCTGATCCTAACCACCGTCTCTAGTTTGAAGGGGTATAGCTAAACCTGGCTTGGGTGTAGTAGGGGCCGGAGAAACTATCCCATGATGGGGGAAATCCCTAGATCAGTAATCTAAATAGCTGCAGTCATAACAATCTTAGAGGAATGACCCACATATAATTAGCCACCACGACTGGTAGAACTCAAATTTGATCCCTTCGAACTTTGGTTTGTTCTAGAACCACCTAGATGTTGTTGGCTACTCTCTAAAGTAGGCAAATCCTCCTGAACAAACCAACTAGACTAACCCTGCTAAAACTATAGGCGGGGCCTATCATAAGAGTCCTTAGCCCTAGATCGGGACCCTTTGTAGAAGCCCTAGTAGCAAGCACTATTATTAGTTCCCTCATGGGCCTCACAATAGATATGATGCATGGTCTGAGCATAATCAACTACCTGAAGAAACGGTCATCTTTTTGATGCCATAGAATGTGTCTCGATCCTCAATTGGAATCTCAGCCCATGCTCAAAAAAATGGACCCTCTACTCCTTAGTGGGTAATATCATGGTGGTATGGAGAAGTAGTTCATGAAACCTTACGTCATACTCCAAGACAATCCTAGAGGCCTGCTCAAATTTCAAGAACTTATCACAGAGCCTATCCCTAATGCTCAGCGATATGTTTTTGGACAATAAACCCCCTAAAAACTTGTCCCAAGATATTTGACCTGACCCAACTGGCCTGGTGTATAAATATGAGTGCAACCACTGCCTTGCTGGCCCATAAAACTGGTGAATAGTGAAGTCAAATTTTGTTGACTCCACAATACCCAAATATTGAAGCTGCTCGCGATAGGTCATAAGAAACTTATGATCATCCTTATTAATCGATCTAGAAAATCTCGACGGAAACAACCTTTGAAACACCACAAGCATATTCTTCTCTCGTAGAGATGTGGCCTCATTAGCTATACTTGGCTGATCAACAATGGAGGCTGCTGGAGGTTGGACCTTTAGAGCCGCTAGTGTAGGTTGAACCTGCGGAACTGGCATAGATAGGATAGGAGTTGGGGCCTACGAATACATACCCTCAATACTGTCAAAAACTGAGTAATAACATTCTTTAGCTCAGGAGCCATAACTGGTGCAAGTGGTTGGTTAGATTGGCTCCAGCCCCACTTGTTAATGATGAACTGGAGCTACCTGATGCTCCTACACTAGATCCATAGTCCTCTCTCAATAATGGGCTAGTATTGTGGCCCTATCACGACCTCGAGGTCAGCTTCTACCCCTATCTTGGACTCTATCTGCGGGCTCGGATACATCACCCCTGGCCATAATGCCATATGTGTAAGCCATCCCTATAAAAGAGTGAAGCACATGAGAATTTATGAAATTGATAAGACACACGTTGCACAAAAGTGATACAAAAGCAAAGGACTCCTAACCACATCGTATAGCCAACCAAAGATAAGTTACAGATGACTTCGCATAGATCCACTGGACTCTACTAGACTTTAGCTCTAAACAAGTGAGATGGTGAACCTAGGATATGATACCAACTTATCACGGCCCAATTTCTTGAGTAATGATGGCACCTACTATAACCCACTAGTAAGTAAGTTGACCGTATCTCAAAATTACAAATAATAGGATTAAGGGTAGAAACTAAACCAAACTAAGAAATAACATAAATTACAAAAGAAAGGAGCAGAAGAAAGCCAAAAATATACATACAATAAAAGATCCCTCTAATAACCTAAAAATCACATGTATAGAGCATCTACAAAATAAATATATGTCCCAAAAGAGGACCATAGAAATAAAGATTTATCTCAAAATACAAACTACTAGTAAACTATATACATATGGAGACAGGTAAATCTAAAATACAATGTGTTCACGCTCACCTTCGATATATACTGTAGTTGGGTCGAATCAGCAGTGGTAACTAATGCTCAAACCTGCATGTAAAAAATAAATACAGAATGTAGCATGAGTACCAAAATAGCAGATGCCCAGTAGGTATCATACACTGATTGAGCTTGAAAAGTCAAAGCAATATGAAAAAATAGAACCTAGGAAACAATAGAGTTTAAATAGAATGTAAATGAGATGCACACGAGTATAGATAACTAGAAGAAACTAAGTACAACTAACTAAACCTTGCTAGTCCCCCTTATGCCTATAAAATACACTCATGCACAATTTTAAATAACAACCCAAGAAGACACCCATAAGCCAGACAGGTACACAGAATAGTTAAAACTACTAAGATTACAAAATGGTGAGTCCAGAGTCGAAAAAGCGTAGCCCAGATCTTGAACCATGGATAGCCTTCAAGTAACAAACAATAAAAGCCTAGCTAAGAAGTCTAATGTCCGAACCTCAAACCACAGATGAATCTCGAAGGGGTAAATATTCCAAAAATAAAGCAAGCCAATAGTAGTCTCCAAATAAACAAAAAGGACAACCTAGCTAGGAAGTCTAGCGCCCAGACCTCGTATCGTAGATGAGTATCAAAAGGGAAATTATGCTTAGCTAAAATGAATCAAATTCATAGAATATAAGAGGGTAGCATGACTTAACCTTGAGTCTGTGACTATAGTAGTTGTCAAATGATATCATGCCATTCCATCACCATAAAACCACTATGGATTGACGTCGACTCTCGAATAATTAACCAAGCACTCCAATCTCGAATAATACCTAATCTCAAATCGTCAAGTGAAGCCCAAAAGCTCAAATAATCAACATACAAGTAGTAAAAAGAGGGAGAAAGGGTTTAAGGTCATTGAAGTATAGGCAATGCCTAATCTAGGGCTCAACTACCGAACCCAAGTATACTTTTCAAGTCTTTAGGAAGCCAAGCTATCCGAATTGATGTCGTAGTAAAAGCAAAGCTTAAAGGCTCCAAATATTGCAAGTCTATGGAAAACAATATTCTAAGCCAACACTAAGTCCAACATGCACAACATCATCATAAAAAAGCAATTACAAAGCTACAAGGCATGGATGATCACAAAAAATAGGCAACATGCTCACAAGTACCTGATATTACTCGAAAATAGACTAAAATGGGATTTCTACACTACTAGGAATAAATAAGAACCTAATCAACCAAAATTCCAACTAATCTATAATGCTTTAAAATAATCAAGCTTAATCTAAGGAGAGGAAAGTTGTACCCTATCTTTAAATGGATCACGCGCGCTCCAAGATCAAGATGTTGTGGCTTTTCCCTTTTGAACGGCCTCTAAACACTACCACGCTACCAAAATAGTATTACAGTGTGAATATAGTCATTTAGACACTAAAATTACTAAAAATATAGACAAACCAATTTCATAGTCTAAAATGATAATGTGAGACCAACGCCAGAAATTCTAGAATTGACTCTTTAAAAAGGTCCTAATTAGCTTTCCAAATTTGTGTACTGAAATAGAACACAATTCATGGATCAAAAAAGTCCAAATTCGAGACATCTAATAAAATCAAAATTTTAGCTAAGAAACCCAACCATGGTAGCAGCTAGAATAAGAATGATTTCTCAAATGAAGACTCCACAACACTCCCCATATACTCCAACACGTTCCCTCAACACTTGCCCATAATCAAGCCTTTGAAACACTCAAATCGGACTTAAAATGGATGAGATATCAACTTTTGAAAAAGAGGAACTAAACTGAAATTCATTTCTAAAATGGACCCCTAAGTGTCGCAGAAGCGACCTAAAATCTTGCTAAAGCGACAAACCCCCAAGAGGTGGGCCTCACTAAAGCAAGACCGTAGTCTCTAAAGTGAGGGTTGCTTTAGCGATGGCCAGGCCGCTAAGCAAGAGTCGCCAAATCAAAGGCAGGACCGCAAAACTAGAGGTATCAAATACAAATGTTATGCTCGAGATTCATTTAGAAACCCAAGAACACAAACAAACTATGCTATCCCATTAAATTTAACATTCTAAATTAAATGACATAGTTAAAATTTCCATTCGAGGTCATTTCAATAAAAAGTGAATCCCATACCCAGGTGCTCCTTTTAGCCAATTCTATAAAAGTGTCACGACCCAACCTCATAGGCTGCGACTGGGGTCTGACCTAGACCCCCGTACACCTAACTATCAGTTGTGGTTAAATTGAATTGTAAATAAAACAATATCATGTAACAGAGCCCTATTGGGCGACAATATTTTCATAAACCTATAGCCTTTATCGTTTGTGTCATAACATGAAAGGGCATGCAAGCCTACAAGGTTGACATAACATTATAACATATACCATACATCATGTAGACCCAGCTGAATCAAACTGATATACACAACCTACATATACATGTCTGCAGACCTCTAAAAATATTAACGACAATATATGGCGGGATAGGGCCCCTGTCATACCCTTGAATGGACAAAACAATTTTATACATCAGTTGAAAATATCAAAAACTAGGCTCCGATATAATGGAGCCTCTTCCAGCTGAGCTGCGCGGAATCCTAAGCTGACAGACTCCCAAAACCTGCATTTGTACCTGCGGGCATGAAATGCAGCCCCCCGAAAAAAGGGGGTCAGTACAACATATGTACTGAGTATGTTAAATGTAATATAATACAACTGGAAGTATATCTGAAATAAAGAAGTAGGGGAACACATTATCAAATTAGAAGCCTGTACATATACTTTGTGAATTACAAAAAATGCATGTTCAAATTATATCATATAGTCGGCCCTATCAGGGGTCCAGTGGATACACCTGTAAGATCATCACAACCCAGTGCCATCACAACCTTATTAAAACACATCATCATATATATATACATATATATCCCGACCCTCTAATGAGGGACTTGGTAGATAATGTAGTGAATTATGCATGATTACTATTCTTCGCTCGAGACTCGGTGAAAGAAGTGCTACAGTATACATGAGTAGAGTAGTGAGCAACTATATGCAGTTTAAATCATTACTAGAGACTAATTAAAATAAGAAAGTTCAGCTTTTGCTTGAGGACCCGAGTAGTCGTGAAGTCATCTCGAGTGTCCTCTAAATGCCACTATGTGCTGCCTTAAAAGTAATCTAGGGGACCCTAGACATGTATTAATATAGGGCCAAATCATTTATGGAATCAAAAACACTTAGTCTCGTATAGTCCTTAAGACTTGGAGCCTGTACATTTAGTACCTTTTTAACATACAGAAGTTTCCAGGGAAATAGTTCAACTACTATCAGAGTTCGATATTCAAAAGTGAATAGGAGATGTTAAGAATGGAGTTACTCCAGAGCTTACATCATATTTAACTTACAACTAAGACATGCCAGAAAAGAAAGAGGTTAAACTCTATATAATTTGTACTTTCCTTTAGGTGGTCATTATATACATATCTCGTACCCGGCCCATCATGGGGATCAGTGAACAACTATGGCATCATAATCTCATATTCATACCCAGTACATATCAAGAGAAAGGAAATATAGTTTTCCATACACTACTCTTTACCACGTAGAAGCCTTAACAAGCAATGCTCAATTTATGTAGGGGTGTCAACACCTAACTGTAGTTAGGGATTATGAGGCATACCTAGAGTTCTAGGAATGGAATTATCCCCACTTTCCACATACAATTCACTTAAGTCTAAGACTTGATAAAAGGAAAGAAAGATAGTTTACGTACTTATACCAAAACATGCCAAATGAAAGCTTTACATACCTCGTATGAGTTACTCCTTACCATGTTCGCCTCGTCATCCTTTGAACCTATTCAATATGGAAGTAATATGAATATCAACTACTGTGGACTATCTAGCACCTTCAGTTGCACCTTAGTATTCATGGAATTTATTTCCTTGTTCGTTTCCTCGACTAGTCCTTTAATTAGTTAAGGCGTTAATGAAAATTGGGCAGCACCTCCCCTATAACGTGCCCTATCCAAATTTCCAATCATACCCCTAATAACAACAGCCAACCAACAGCAATAACCTGTAACATATATACAAGCAATTCACACCAATATTACCCAATACAAACCCCAAACAACTCACCCCAAACACCAATATTATTGCATTCCTAGAGCAATCAACCTACCCCTAGAGGTAAGGATTAGAATAGATAGCTTCTTTTTTCTTTTCATTCTTGCTTGTGTAGGTATCAGTAGATTTGGAAAATGGGAACCAACAATTGCAAGCCAGGCAAGGAAAGCTGTAGTGATGCAGCACAGGAACCAGCAATGGGAATCAGCAATCAGGAACCAACTACAAGTAATTAGAATTAATTACTATAACTTGCAGAATTGCTTGTATGTGTGTTTTTCTGTTGGTGGGTGCAGGTACCATAGGGAGCTGGTTCTGAGTACAACTAAGGGTCCTCTCTTGGGAGAAGCCTGCAACAACATGCAATTTAACCTCATTTACTATGGAAGTCACATGGAGCTACAAAAGAGTCTCCAGCAGCCTGTACACCTATCCTTCTTGTTTGGCTTCTTGTCACTTGTCTTTACAGGTTCAAAGTATCTCAACAAAAGAGAAGCAACAACCTGGCATGCTAGGACTTCACCAAATATTCAGCCTCTCACTAATGCTAACACCTTCCCTGCAACACCTGTAACTGAGATTCAGCAGGGTAAGATGTGCAGGGTGAGTTGCAGCAGGTGGACTTGTCCAATGCCCCCCAAACTTTGCAGGATGTTAGAATATATTATTTTGACAAGCCCCAAGAAGTTTCAGCCCAAACGGATAATTGGAGGCGTTAGGCGAGCGACATGGAAACATTCAGCTGCCTTAGGCCTAAAGAGAGGGTCTTTAGTAATTTGGACCCTCCAACTTGGGAAACAAGTCTTCAAACTTTTCAGGACTAAAGGAGAGGATACATATGCTAAATCCATAAAGTTTCAACCCAAATGGACAATTGGAGACGTTAGTCGAGCGACTTGGAAAATGATAACACTCTCCAAAGCTCTTACTGAGGTCCCTTCTTTATTGCTAGTCTGTGTACATTATTTTTTGTTTGGGCTTGTTTGTTGTATTATTGCAGGTGTCTGGAGTAATATATTAGCATTCTTCAACAACAAATACATAGACAAGAGCACAAAATCAACTTCCAAACACCCTGCAACCTCTAAGCTTCAGCAGGGCAGCAGGTGCAGGGTGTGGAGTAGCATGTGGACTTGTCCAATGCCCCCCAAACTTTGCAGGAAGTTAGAATATATTATTTTGACAAGCCCCAAGAAGTTTCAGCCCAAACGGATAAATGGAGGCGTTAGGCGAGCGACATGGAAACATTCAGCTGCCTTAAGCCTAAAGAGAGGGTCTTTAGTAATTTGGACCCTCCAACTTGGGAAACAAGTCTTCAAACTTTGCAGGACTAAAGGAGAGGATATACATGCTAACTCCATAAAGTTTCAATTCAAATGGATAATTGGAGACGTTAGTCGAGCGGCTTGGAAAAAATACAAGCTGCAACAGCTCCACCAACTTGCAGCAGCCAAGGAACAAATACAAGCTAATGCTACAGCAGCTTGCACACCTCTTTGGTTGAATGTATTGTTGGTCTTGTTTGGCTGTGCAGGTACAGGTCTGCAGCAACCATACATTTGGACCACCATGCAGCTACTTCCTTCCTTTCAACCTCCATAGCTGGTAATCATGATGCTGATACAAAGGCACACTTCACCTGGATTTACTTGGTACGACAAGACTAAAAGGAGCAAAGATGAAAGGAATTTCCCATCCCATGCGAGATAGAAGTTTCGTATGCTTGTTCTTCTTCAATGTAGCTATGTCTGGTACGTAGCATAGTTGAATAGGACTAGTGTAGGTTACTTTTCTTTTTTCTCATGGAAGGGGAGAGTCTCCCTCATTTATGCTTTCATAGTTGAATTGTACCGGGAGGAGTCCTCTCACAGGTTTAATGCTTTCTAGTTATAGTTAGTTTCTTTTTTGTATCGGGGATGAGTTAGCCGACCTTAATAGGTTAGCCGACTTATGAACCACCATAGGATCGGAGGTAAGGTTTATGTCCCCCTCCTTGTATTTTTATTTTGATTATTTATGTTAAGGCTTGGGAGTGTTGCTTAACCCCTGACTGTGCACGAGAGGTGGGAGCCTCGTGTAGGGTCTGTTCCCGTAAAAAAAAAAAAAAAAAAAAAAAAAAAAAAAAAAAAAACTATCAAAACATAAATTCTAGACATCTTATTATCTTGCATTGTTGCTTCGTTTCGAAGGGGTAATTGAGGAAAACAGAATTTATGTCCCATTAAAGTTATAGAAATGTGTCTTAGGGTCGCATACAATTTTGAATCACCCCTACATCAATTCTGTACAAAAAGATATGCCCAAAATACCAAGAGCAGTCCGTGTAAGATTTCCAAAACCAAAATCTTGGCAGTACCTCCTCTATACTTCATCACCCTTTTTTGAGAAGATAAAAGCAAAACAAGATTTTAAAGGATAAATTAAAGTTATATAACTATGAAATATCTTTCCAAAACATATTGAATTATTCGAAACAAAGTTGTACACAAAACGTTATATCAATATTACTAACAATAGTCCCTTCCAAAAATGGGTTTGTTAACCAGTTCTTAACAGTTTCTCCTTCAACTTTCTCTTATTTATTTCCAAGTGTAAACTGAAACCATGGTTCCGTAGGCATCCTAAGACACATGTGTATACACCCATATGGTTGAAAAATATTGTAGATAATTAATTCACGGAGGAAAATTGAAGAACTCACCTTAAATTTGGTCAAAGTCGTAGCTAATCCTTTTCTTGCTTCACGTTTCTTCTCTCTTCTCTTTGGTTTCCTTTTTAATGAAAATGAATGACTTAAGAGTCATTAACATACCTTTATGTGCTGTTTTGGGAGGTGACACATGTCATCCCCATAGGGGGACATCTGTCCACACCTTATTGGGCTAACGTAACCATGCAACTAGTTAGGGGATGCCACATGTCCTTGGTGGGGACCACCCCTAAGTAGGTGGGTCACCTACTTGGCTCCAAGTAGGTGGATCACCTTTTTGCTTGAGATGATGCCACGTGTCACCTTCCTAGGCTGCCATGTGTCATCTTCTCTTCTTCTCTATAGGTTTGTAATCTCATCTTATTTTAAGAACCCGTATAATCCATGTTGCGTAATCTTGGTACGTCTTTAAATAACTCAAGTGTATAAGACATCTAAATTAGTAGCTTACATAGGTAAATCGAGTCCTACGACTCATTTCTTGGCCTCCAATTCCTTTCGGCTTTCTTATGACTCTATTTCCAACCTTCCTTCTAATGGGGTATCACACTTTTCTTTCCTTGGAGTCATTTGATGGTGTCGTAGATTATCCATCTAACATGCTCACTTCTAAGAAGCTTAAGAACTATTCTGAGCTCAAGAGTGTGGGGTGTAACATCCTCCCCCCTTTAGAACATTCATCCCCGAATGTTAAATAAAACTTCCCTCAACACTTTATAACGATTGTAGGAAGATTGTTTTCTACTGGGATCACACATATTTTCATCCAAGTAATTAATATACGAGTTTCTAGAGTTGGAGTTACTTGTAGACATTAGGAATAGGTATGAATACTTGTGTTTTATGTCCTCTTCAATTTCTCAGGCCATCCCCTTTTCTAGTTTTGGTTTTGCCACAGTATCTTAATGGCAGGCACGTCTTTAGTCTACATTCTTCCAGTTTGCCGATCTAAGATGGCGATAGGTTGTTCCTCGTAGGATTCCATTTCCTGGACATCATATATGAAACATACCCTAGGTGGCTCGACAGTACCATTATGTAGCATCCTTATCTGATGGACTGGGCGTATATTTTCCAAATAAGGTTGTAAGCTCATTTCACCGGCCACTTTGCCCACCTTATGAGCAACTTGATACCATCTAATATATTTTGGGTTAAGTTTCATTTTCTGGGTGACCCTGTTATGAACATCCAATCATCAATTTGAACTGTGTATGTTGATGTCGATTATCTGTATATCATTTCTGCCGACTTTGGGCTTCTAGTTAATAGCTTGCTTAATCATGTAGAGGCCTTTTTAGATTTGTCTTTCTAACATTGACCCATCTAATAGGGGAGTTACACGTCTTGTACGGGTCCATTGGGATACTAAATTAGTAATTATTATTCTAGGCAGCTTGATAAGTGATAGATAATCATCCCAGCAATTTTCGAAGTTAACAACACCAGCTTATGACATATCTTCTAGCATTTAAATGGTACGCTTTAGCCTGAACATCAAGTTCGAGGGTCAAGTAGTGTACAAAGACTTATCTGTCTTCCCAGTTTTTTCGCAAACTGATCCTCGAAATTTAACTATAACTTGGGATCCTTCATTTGGGATAATAGTTGTGGGGACTCCTTAAGGTCCTACTATACTTTTACCCTATAATTTTACACCTTTTTTGTTGAGTAGGTAGCCTTTGATCGAAAGAGCAGGGGCTAATATCATTAATCCACCAGTAACATTCCCTCTACAGTCATCTGGCGTTGGAGTGGGAGGTGAGTCTTGTAGCCCTGGTCATATTGTGGGATTTTCGACCTCGCATATTACTTCCTGTCTTCCGTAAATTACATCAACTGGTACCCTTACCTTTTGGGTTTTGCTTTTCAATCCTTAGAGTTGGCTGCCAAGTGGTATCGAAATTCCCTCGCCCACTGGCCCATATAGACATTCTGTTATTTGCCTATCATTAACTGATACTAGTTCAAAGAACTGTGGCATTCAAGTGCGCCATCAGTTGGTAATTAATTAATCCTGCTGGTTTCCCTTAAGCCCTTATTAGAATTGCCTTAACGTATCTTATAATACTCTGGGTACATAATATCATATCATTCCCCCGTCACTAGTTCAGATTCTTCCATCTCACGTGATCATGCCAATACTAACGCATTAAGTTCCATCAGAATTTCAAAGTTAAGCATGCTGGGGAGAGAGAAGTACTGGGATGGGTGACCTCCTTGGGAAGTCCTCATGTCGCATTTCATGGCAATCCTTGCAATAATGTGCGGGGAACTCAACTTAGCCCAAAATTTATTTAGCGTCGTCTCACTAGTCTTTATGTGTTGCCCTGCCGTTTCTTCTATTATCTTGCAACCGGTATAGGGGTAGATCTTTACTTCTACTACGACTATGTCCCTTTTTAGTCATTTTGGTTTAAATCCTTCTATTGTATTCACCTTTTTTGTATGCACCCATTCATTAGGGTTGGCTACTTAGTAGCGCTAAAGTTCATTCATATAGTGCCCTTTGAGCCACTTTGAGTTTTGTCTATCATTAGCTGGAATAATTTTAAAGAAATTTGATATATAAGCTTGCCAATCCTATAGTAACCAGCTAGCCTTGTCCTTCTTATTTAAACCATTTCATAATTTTTCCTTACCCCCACTTGTAACCTTCTTGACATATTCTCGTGTTATTCTTTACCTTTACGAGAATATGAGAAAGTGCAAGAAATACCTTATCGCACTTCTTTCTATTTCCTTATTTACTCCTTGATCATCTTCTACCACAGGAGTCTTGTTATTTCTTGTCCTTGGTTATTTATCTATCGCAATATCATTTGCGACCAACTCTACAGCCAACATTTGGCTTTTGATCTAGCATGCTGTCATTATCATTCGTAGTGTCCCTTCAGTTATTCGATATCCTTTCATTGCTATATTCTTTTCCTTTTATACGCACCCACCTTCTAATGTTATACCATTCAGGGTCTAATCAAAATTTCTTAACCCTGTCTTACATACCATTCTGACTTCCATCCAATTACTGGTGGCTTCCATATCTTTCTAGCTTTGTTCAGCAAGGGATCTTATTGAAGTTTAACCATCAATCTCAAGCATGTTGTCATATCAATTGCCTCCATCTTACCCTTGCAGTTCTCTCACTTGTTTCCCCCTTTTAGAGGATACTTATACCTTTATCCGCTTATACCTTGCTCTATGTCTCTATGACCAGTTTCAAATTCATCCAGTCTCCTTCCTCAGTCTACTTGGTACTGTATCATGTCCCCGTCTGTCTGTATTTTTCTTGCCTAACCTGATTATCCATGTATGGAACCTTGGCTAAATTATGAAGCGTTGAGAACCCTTTTCATACATAGTGCGACACCTCATCTAGTAATCTGTACTTGAGTAATGGGACCCATGGAGCAACTCGTCCAAGGCCACATTCTACTTGTCTTTACAAAAATTTAATATACACTTATAGCCATTCTAAATTTTCTTTTAACTAGGCAACATTTGTATTCCGGCATTCATTGTCCCATGTTCTCTTGAAGTAGTGGCTTTCCCAACCTATATCCTTTGTTTCTTGAGATGAATGGAAACTACGCCTTTTATTCCTTGGGGTGAATGTAGGTTACACCAATTATTCCTTAAGTTTGCCATCCTCGTCCCTTTAGGGGTTCCACTATTTTTAGGGCGACATTGTGTACCCATATCATTCCTTTATATCTTAAGCTCCATACTCTTGTTGCGTACTCAACGCAGGCTTTTAACTTAGTTAGCCTCTACCAAGTGCGCCTTATTAGCGGTCTCACTTTGTCCCTATACTGCTATACAATACCTTTAAATTCATACTCATATTCAGTTCTTGACATCTCTTTGGGGTGCTTTTATTAGAATTTCTTTCTCTAATTAGTTGGTGGGAAACTAATAAAATGTTATCACAGAACACTTTTCAACCACCGTTAAAAGAAAACTAGATTCCTTTAAACATCACAATACTTCTTAATGTTTGAATTCCCTAGTTCCTTTCCAGGTTAATCCTCAAGTTATAAACAACTTATTCAATCTTTAACTACGAGTTGGGGCTTCGTACTTTTCAAGAAGAGTGAACTCAATTGCTTGACATTTTACCCTTTACCCGGAGTTTTTCTTTCCTTTCCTACAACACAAATACGACTGGAGATACCATGATCTGAACTTTCCTGCTCAGATAGGATTTTGTTTCTCTTAAATAAAACTCTCCCAGTAGGAATGGTGTCCCTTGTCGATAACATGAAGAGTACCTCCTACAGCTTTAATTAAACATAATAGGGGTATTTGGTATCCACTTCTAGGACATTTTATAAAGCTATGTTTCATTCATTCTTCTTGTCCTAGGAAAATTTTGGCAGAGTTTCCTCTATATTTCTTACTTATCCCAAACCTGTACGCAAAAAATACCAACAATGCCTCATAGGGCCAATACATATATATATTCATATTATATCACAACCACACGGGGCTTTCAATATCATCTCATATCATATCCATATAGGTCTTTCAACGTTAACAATAGTATGAAAGTAATGGACTTACCTCGTATGTCCAACTTCAAACTGTATCTGTTGCACTTTCTGTCTTCTTTCCTTTCATGTTTCAACTTTACATTTAAATCACGTGTCAATACCTTACCCAGCAGATATCTTTTAGGCCTTTACTTTGCTTACCTGCGTACTTCGTAACTTCCCATGTCACCAATTACTTCCTTCTGTTGGTGTCGTTCTTCTGTTAGATCCAAGGTTAGTATAAGAAATTTTTCTATGACTCGAATCTATAGCACGATCTGAGATATAAAAGAAAGGTAATAACCTAAATGTCCTGTAGCCTCCTGTTTATATATGTAGCGCACAACACATCAATACATAAGATTCTACTAGACATGGTCTGCAGACAATCTAAGGACGAACCGCTCTGATACCACTTTTCTCATGACCCAACCCCATAGGCCACGACTGGGGTCCGATCTGGACCCCCTATATACCTAACTATCAGTTATGGTCAAATTGAAATGTAAATAAAACAACAATATTTTCATAAACCTGTAGCCTTCTTTGTTTGTGTCATAACATGAAAGGGCATGTTAGCCGACAAGGCTGTCATAACATAATAACATATACCATACATCATATAGACCCAGCTGAATCAAACTGATATACACAACCTACATATACATGTCTGCAGACCTCTAAAAATATTAACTACAACATATGGTGGGATAGGACCCCGTCGTACCCCTGAATGGACAAAACAATTTTATACATCAGTGGATAGTATCAAAAACTAGGCTCTGATATAATGGAGCCTCTTCCAGCTGAGCTGCGCAGAATCCTAAGCTGATAGACTCCCAAAACCTGTATTTGTACCTACGGGCATGAAATGCAGCCCCCTGATAAAAGAGGGTCAGTACAACATATGTAGTGAGTATATCAAATGTAACATAATACAACTGGAAGTATATCCGAAATAAGAAAATAGGGGAACACATTATCAAATTAGAAGCCTGTACCTATACTCTGCGAATTACAAAAACATGCATGTTCAAATTATATCATATAGCCGGCCCTATTAGGGGTCCAGTGGATACACCTATAAGATCATCACAACCCAGTTCCATCACCACTTTATTACAATATATCATATATATATATATATATACATATATATCCCGGCCCTCTAGTGAGAGGCTCGGTGGACAATGTAGTAAATTATGCATGATTACTATTCCCGGCTCGGGACTAGGTTAAAGAAGTGCTACAGTATACACGAGTAGAGTATCAAGCAACTATATGTAGTTTAAATCACTATTGGAGACTCAATAGAATAAGAAATTTAAGCTTTTTCCTGAGGACCTGAGTAGTGGTGTAGTCATCTCGAGTGTCCTCTAAATGCCACTATGGGCTGCCTTAAAAGTAATCTCGGGGACCCTAGACATGTATTAACATAGGGTCAAAACATTTTGGACTCAAAAACACTTAGTCTCGTAAAGTCCTTAAGACTTAGAGCATATACATTTGGTACCTTTTTAACATACAGAAGTTTCCAGGGAAATAGTTCAACTACTATCAGAGTTCGATATTCAAAAGTGAATAGGAGATGTTAAGAATGGAGTTACTCTGGAGCTCACATCATATTTAACTTATAACTAAGACATGCTAGAAAAGAAAGAGAGTAAACTCTATATAGTCTGTACTTTCCTTTAGGTGGTCATTATATAAATATCTCATACCCGGCCCATCTTGGGGCTCGGTGAACAACTATGGCATCATAATCTCATCTTCATACTTAGTACATATCAAGATAAAGGAAAAATAGTTTCCCATACACTACTCTTTAGCTCGTACAAGCCTTAACAGGCAATGCTCAATTCTTGTAGGGGTGTCAACACCTAAGTGTAGTTAGGGATTATGAGGCGTACCTGGAGTTCTGGAAATGGAATTATCCCCACTTTCCACATACAATTCACTTAAGTCTAAGACTTGATAAAAGGAAAGAAAGATAGTTTACGTACTTATACCAAAACATTCCAAAACAAATCTTTACATACAACGTACGAGTTACTTTTTATCATGTTCGCCTCGCCGTCCTTTGAACCTATTCAACATGGAAGTAATACGAATATCAACCACTCTAGACTATCCAGCACCTTCAGTTACACCTTAGTATTCATGGAATCTATTTCCTTGTTTGTTTTCTCGACTAGTCCTTTAATTAGTTAAGACGTTAATGAAAATTGGGCAGCACCTCCCCTATAACGTGCCCTATCCAAATTTCCAATCATACCCCTAATAACTACAGCCAACCAACAACAATAACCTGCAACATCTATACAAGCAATTCACACCAACATTACCCAATACAAACCCGAAATAACTCACTCAAAACTTTCAAAATGTGAATTCTGGACAGCTTATTATCTTGCATTGTTGCTTCATTTCGAAGGGGTAATTGAGGAAAATAGGATTTATATCCTATTAAAGTTATAGACATGTGTCTTAGGGTCGCATACAATTTTGGATCACCCCTACATAAATTCTGTACAAAAAGATTTGCCCAAAATACCAACAGCAGTCTATGTAAGATTTCCAAAACCAAAATTTGGGCAGTACCTCCTCTATATTTCATCACCCTCTTTTGAGAAGATAAAAGCAAAACTGGATTTTAAAGGCTAAATAAAAGTTATATAACTATGAAATATCTTTCCAAAACATATTAAATCATTTCGAATGAAGCTGTACACAAGAAGTTATACCAATATTACTAACAACAGTCCCTTCCAAAAATGGGTTTGTCAACAAGTTCTTAACAGTTTCTCCTTCAACTTTCTCTTATTTCTTTCCAAGTGTAAACTGAAACCATGGTTCCATAGGCATACTAATACACATTTATACACCCCTACGTGGTTGAAAAATATTGTAGATAATTAATTCATGGAGGAAAATTAAAGAATTCACCTTAAATTTGGCCAAAGTCGTAGCTAATCCTTTTCTTGCTTCATGTTTCTTCTCTCTTCTCTTTGGTTTCCTTTTTGCTG